>NW_019174291.1:22607-519585 GCF_002260705.1 Seriola dumerili
AAGTGAAGCAGCCGCACAAACCGCAGCATACGAAACGCACGCAGGACGGACAACCTGCCATCAGCTTTGGCAAATGGTCTCCACAAGCTGAAACCCAAAGAAACAAACACATTTAATATGCTCTATAAATATTGTATTCCATGGGTTTCATTTAGGATCATACTACCTGATGACAACGATGGCAAATCAAAAATGTGTGTTTGGTCCTTGAAGTAGGCCCACTTGAGGGCAAGCAGCTTTACGATCAGCTGCTCCACAACAAACACGAGAGTGAAGATTGTACTGATCCGCAGCATCTCTGCCACCTGCTTAGGCTGGAGGAAGAGAGAGAGAGGAGAGCAAGAGAGAGAGGGAGCAACAGGTCGCATGAGAACGTGGAAATGCAGAGAGGGAAGAGGAGGGCGATGAGAACATAACAATCAATAACAAATAAGCAAGAGGAAAAAACAGAAAACAGATAGTGAACTCTCAGTTTACTATTCCCTTTACGTCGTGAATGAGACAGCAGCACTTGCTCCTCACCTGCCCATGGTGTTCTATGGCCATGGCGAGAATACTGAAGAAGACGGCTAACATGATCACCCGGTCAAAGAGTTTGCTGTTGATCAACCTCAGAGTTTTCTCCTCAATGGCTCCCAGGTATGTTTCTGGAAGAAGGGGAGAGTCAGTTAGTGGAGTCAAAGGCGCTGCTGCTGCTGCTGCTGTGCTGATGGTGGTTTCTGCCAAAACAAAAAAGAAAGCTGTTGACTAGTCTCACCAGTATGCCACCGGTCTCACTCCTGCTGCATACGGGCTGCACCCTGTTACGACGTCTGTCGGTTGAAAACAGACGTTATTTATTGACAACAGTCCCCATAGGATCAGAGACAATCTAAAGGCATGTTTTGATTTAAACTTGGGTTAATGCTCATTTCTCTGCCTGAAACTAGAAGCACTGTTAAACCGACACCAGAGGAAAACATTTACGTCTACTTTCATCCTAAAGAACTGCACATATTCTGCTTGAGGGTTAGGGTATAAAATTATACCACCAGATATCACTGCAGACTACAAATCTGACCTGCACTTGTCTTAGTTGCAGATACAACCTTTATACTATCTGACCTGATGCAGCTGCAGGCGATGGTCCACAGCCAGCGGAGGAACTGGAGACACAGCTGCACGACAGGTTGGCTCGCTGCTCTCTCTTCTGCCGTCGTCATGCTCTCAGAGAACTGCTGTGGCGATGACGATCGCGCACACGTTCATAATGATGAAGGAGCTCATCTGGTTGAGAAGGAAAACATCTTTAGGGACACTGCACCAGCAACATGAGCACATAGTGAATATGACCAGCCTCAACAGAAAAATGATGACAGGGAGATAAAAAAAGTTTGGAACTGTTTGATTTAGTGGCTGATTTCTTGGAGTAAGTCTTTCTGAAAGTTTGTTTTTCTTGTTGTTTGTGTTCCTTCAATCAAAACTATCATTTTCTCCTGTTTCCTATTCTTCTTCTCTTTTCATGCCCTCTCTCATGCATTTTTCTAACTCTCTCCAACGCATCAAAAGACACGATAAACGTAGCTCACACCACACTTAGAGCTTTAAATAAAGGTTTTAGTAGAAACTGCAGCTCAAACAATAACAATAAGAGCAACACAATACGTTTTTATACGTCATTTACAATATTTTAATTAGGGCTTTAGTTCTCAGTATGTTTTTTTATGTAACCACGACTACCTGGCAGGTTTCATATTGTATATATTTGCAATAAACTACTCCTGTTTGTTACTGAGCACAGCATAACATTTGAATCTACACTTAAGAGACATTTTTTTCTAATCCAAAAAAGCTGAGTTATTTAAAAAAAAATCTGTAGCATGGCAGGATCATTGTGAACACTTTAGTTTCATTGTTGTCAGGTTGTGGTTGGAGACTTGGAACATGGTTAAACACTAATGTTGTTCACCAACAAAAACTAAGACAAGTTGCTACTTACAATGGTGACGACATGAAGAAGATGAAGCTCCAGAAGGAAATGAGCATCCATGACAAAAAACAAGATGTCTGTCCAACCTTCCAGTGTGACAACCTGCAGGAGGAGGGAGGCAGAACGTGACATGGTCAACAACTAAACAGTGAATAAAAACTTCAATACTGCAGTATGTCCTAAAGAGTGATGACGGGTTCTCCAGCCAGAGGAAAGATAGACTCACCTATGATGATAACGCAGACAGAGATGATAGAAGATGACAGAGGACCACATCCTCACATGATGCCTGCCTTCTCTAATTCAAACTGTTACCCCCATCACTGACTGTTACCCCATCACTGACTGTTACCCCCATCACTGACTGTTACCCCATAACTGACTGTTACCCCCGATCACTGACTGTACCCCATTAACTGACTGTTACCCCATCACTGACTGTTACCCCCATAACTGACTGTTTACCCCATTACTGACTGTTACCCCCATAACTGACTGTTATCCCCATCACTGACTGTTACCCCATCACTGACTGTTACCCCATACTGACTGTTACCCCATCACTGACTGTTACCCTCATTAACTGACTGTTACCCCCATCACTGACTGTTACCCCCATTACGACTGTTACCCCATTACTACTGTTACCCCATTACTGGCTGTTACCCCATCCACTGACTGTTACCCCATCACTGACTGTTACCCCATACTGACTGTTAAACCCCATAACTGACTGTTACCCTCATTACTGACTGTTACCCCCATTACTGACTGTTACCCCCATCACTGACTGTTACCCCCGTCACTGACATAAACTGTCAAAGTACAGCTTCAATTTTAAATCCAACATCCACATCTATTTCTGCACATGCTCTTACCTGGAATAAGACGATCAAGGCGTGGCCGATGTTATCGAAACGTGGTGACTCCCATGTTGGGGTTGTGGTCCCCGGCGCGACAGATGTTATAGTATGAGTTCCAGTTCACACAGGCGTTAGCCGCGGCCCCAGGGACTAAGAACTTGTTTGCAGCTGAACTGTGGTTGGGAACAACCAACGAACAGGTTTCCTCATCCCGGATGTTAAGGCGGCACGTCATGGCAGCGGCGCATCCCGTTGCTGTGGTCATACGAACAAATGAACGGGCTCCCTTCACATACTTGGACACATAGTATGGATTTAACGACCCGCTGGAGTTTCTGGACAGAGAAAGAATAACAGCTTATACACACAGCTGCACTGAAGACGTCATTACGTAGCCTTCACACTTCACATGAGCCTGTTACAGTGTCTTTTTGTACTGAGCCAAATTACAAACAGTGGATCGTATTAGTGACACTAATCCATTCCACAACAACTCTGGACCACACAGTCATTACTCCTGCTGTCCTCCAATTACCTCTGTTTTTAATACTAGTCCCCCTGCCCTGGGTCGGACGTCCCATCCATTTTATATGACCCCCTTTGATATCTCCAACATATCAACAACTCCTGTTGTCATCATCACCAGAAATAACACCACCGACATAACACCAAACAAACTTATCGCGTGAATTTTAATCATGTCAGTGCTCTAAAACAAGATGTAGTATTTGCTTGTAGTTTTAATATATTAACTGATATCCTACAACTGCCTTATACTACATGGTATTTTCAGCATTTAATTGATGCTCTTATCCACAGAAATGTGAGTTAGTGTCTTGCTCAGCATTCTTTACACATTAAAAGCAGAAAGGTATCTGACTAACATCACATTATTGTGTTAAATATGTTCCTATAATTGGCTCTGAGGTCTTGAAGAAGTCAGTCACAACATACACAAATGCAATTAATAGCAGTAAAGAAAACTGCAGTTTTCTTACTCTGGGATGTCGACTCCAAGGAAGCAGCGGTTGCGCAGTTTCCCCGCCCACAGCTGAACTCCCACAATGGCAAAGATGAACATGACAAAGATGTACAGGACGAGAACGTTCACAAGCATCGGCACGGTGTCCAAGAGTATCATCACCATATCTTGCATACCTGCACAGGACAGGGAGACGACTCCATCAGAGGTGATTATTCTGACATATTGTCAGAATATGTACTGTATAAATATATATATACAGTATATATATACTGTATATATATTGAGATATATATCAGTTAAAAAAAACATCAATTAAAACAAACATATAAATACAATTCACAAATAATGCCATCACAAAAATCAATTAAAACAGGTACAAACTGAAATTAAAAGGTTAGAGATTAAGAATCTAAAATGATCAAGAGGTACCAACGGCTTTGTTTTTAAAGTGCTTTGTTAGACAGTTCAGGTGGAAGGTGCAAAGAAGCCAAAAGCAGATCTTCCAAGCTCAGTATGAACTCAAGGGACATGGAGCATAAGCTAGTCATTAGTCCTGGTCCAATGTGGTCCAGTGGACCAAACTAACATGGATGTTAGATAGATATGAAGGCAGTTTTTCAAGAAGAGCTTCGTAAATAAACAAATACACATGCAAATCTGGCCTCTCAGAGAGAGAAGACCTGTGAGCAGAGTGGTAGACTGCATCAAGGAGCTTTAAAGTACCAGCCAAAGCCTGTATTAAAACTGATTAAAAAAAGTTGCCTCAACAACAGGTTTTTCTGCAATGCAACAGGAAGCAGGAAGCCAATCTTTGCCTGAATTTACTCACCAGATTTGATACATGATTCTTAAAGGATAACTTCTCATCAATCCAAATGCCAAGATATTTGTACAGCATGACTCTTTCAATAATGGCGCCACTTTTAGTGGTGATGATGAGATTATCTGAATCAATATTTCTGGCTCTGGAGAAAAGCTTAAATTGAGATTTGTCTGCATTTAAAACTAATTTATGGTGATTAAGAGCAACTTCTTGAAGACCCAGTCATCAGTAAAGCTTGTGTCATGCAGTCCCTATATAAAGTTTGTACACATGATATCCACATCCAGTTCATTTATATCATGGAGATAGTGGACATGTAATTACATTAGGTTTAAACATAGGTGTAGTGCTGTTGACGCTGCACCATCAGCATCTCAAGCGAGGAAACAGATTGAAAGTTTGATATTGTTTTATTAGTATTATTTTGTCATTTATTGTAACTAAGCCAGTGGTAGTAGAAGCAGTGCTGATTAATGTTGAAGCACTATAGTCGGTGATACTTTATATAATGAATCAAGAATAAAATGCTCATAAATTTATTGGAAAAATAACTTAAAACTAAAAACATTTGAGCATTTAACCCTAGCCCATTTTAAATTATCTCTCAGCCACTGCACAGGTCGGACGGCAGGAATGAAAACCATGGGCAACACGTTTTGAGGACCGCTGAGGAGAATGAAAATTGTGTTCTCATCAAACACCACTTACTTGGGACTCTGCCTACGAGTCGCATCAGCCTGAGCGCATGACGGACCTGTATCTTGATACCTTGGGAAACCAGAAGATAATCCAGCACCCTGGAGGGATAGTTGCAGACAGAAAAGAGGAAAAGTTTTACTTTGTGTTCTTTAAATTATCAAAATAAAAAATATACACACATTTTAATCGTGAATATGAAGTCATAAAAACCAGCATGTGTCTTGTGGTTTAAAAACCTTTTTGTGTAGGATGCTTACTCTAAAATATAGTAAAACACTTGGAGACAAAGGTGGGACCTGCTGTGACACACTGAGATATAAATATGATGTATTCCTAAGGTGACTGCTGTTGTCTACCTGCAGACAAAAGCCAAAGCAGAGACAAGAGATTTGTGGGATACTCACTCTCCAAAGTAGATGAAGACATCAAACTTGTTCCAGTTGTTGCTAAGGTAACTTCCGTTGTAGCCAGAGAGTCCCAGGGCTGCCACCTTGATGACCAGTTCCATTGAGAAGTAGACAAAACTGAAAAGATCCAGTAGTACCTGGTGACAAATGATAAAAAGATGTATAGTTAAATATACAGCACAGACAAATATACTGATTCTAACACGCTTTTAGTGGGAAAGGTTGTGTTTACTCATCAATACAGATGGACATTTTGAATTTTGAATGACCATGTTCTGGAGCCAAGAATTAAGATTGCACTGAAACACGAGGCAAGTTAGAGTTAAATCCACACGTTATAATCTGAAAACAGAATATGAAAATATTCCCTGATATAAAACAAGGATTTTACATGCAACCAAGCCAGCCAAGCCTGAACTTTAAGTCTAGTCTTCACATTAAAAATACAATCTGTTAAAACATACAACAGTAGTCTACACCACATATCCAATGAGAGATTCACATTCCAGCAAAGGTTTTCCAGCCACACCTCAATAACAGACACTGATGTAAACAATTACACTGTGTTGGACGAGAAATGAAACTGTTGTTCAAACTAGGTCTTCATGACACAGTAACTGTACATGTCACAGCCAGTGTCACTTACAAGAGAGTGGGGGCTCACACTGACATGCATGTTGAAGCCCCTCTCCTCGCAGGGGTTGTACATGCCCAGAAACACACAGTTGAGCAGGAGGACCAGTATGGACGCATAATCCAGCCATGTGGAGGAAGTGGTTAAGGTCAAAGGTCACAGGATGACAGCATATTGATTCAATCATGTAATACATCAGGAGAAAATAGTGGATTACACAGTATAAGCAGCTAATGGGACTAATAATAGCCAAATTAATACAAAATTATGATATTTTAATATGCGACAGCCACATTGATGAGAAAAAGACACATTTAAAATTCATGGGGGGAAAGTCTTTGTGTTTTAATCCTAAAGGATACACTGAGAAATATACACTGTGGTATGATACCTAGTTTAGAGATAATGCTATTATTATTACACATATTTAATTTTAACAGGTGTTAGACAAGGTTAGACTCACAGCAGTAAGAAAGGATATGGGCTGTAAGTCATTTTCAGACACCACTTCCTGGGTCTTGTGGTTTGTTTCAGGCAGAAGGCCACCACTGGGGCCAGGTCCGGGTAGGGTAGCTGCTCTCCCTCCATGTGGATGCAAACTTCCATTTCCTCTTGTAAAGGGAATGTCACCTCCCGCTGCCTACCCCTCTCTCCCTCATGGGGAGCCATGATGAGGTTCAAGCAGACAGTCTGGAGGGAGGACAAAAAGAAAAGGGCAAAGATAAAATAACATACAGTATTAAGAGACAAGTGGTGGATTATTGTTAAGTAACTGGGATGTTTTCCTGCAAAGATAATGTTGCTGTTTTGTCTCGAAAATGTGGGAAATATGGGAACCTATGGGAACCACAGGTTTCTTCCATTATACTGGCCTAAATTTTACATAATATTGGGTCAAATAACAGTCTGCATGATGGGTGTATCTGGGTGTATTTATATTATTTTATTAATGTATTTATTTACTGACATAGTAAGTAATCAGATCCATAGCTTGAATAAAAGTAACAAAGCTGCAATATAAAAATGATTTTAACTGCATTGAACATGTCAGAGTAAAAGTACATAAAGATTATAAGCAGAAATATTAGATATTTAAGCACGCATTAATGAGTAAGTATCATGTTACGGTTTACCTGCGAAGGTGGAACTAACTAACTATTTCGTGTCTTGTATAATCAGTGGCAGTGCATCCATCATGTTTTATAAAAGCATTGTAGATTTTTAGTAGCTACAACTAGCTCTCGAATAAATAAAGTGGAGTAAAAAGTACTTGTTCCATTATTTTCCAGTGACATTTATTGTCGTTTTCACAGGGAAACACGTTATTAGCTCGGCCGACGCTAACGTTAGGTTACACGTTAGTCCCGAGTTTTGTAGCTGAAAGAGCTACTTAAAGCATATTAGGCGGTTTTACCACTGCTGTAAACTAGCTGGTAATGTTAGCCTTTGCTATGTTAGCCTGTTAAAGAAAAACATGAGGCGTCTCCAGGCTGCTATACAAAAATAAAACTCTACACACTCGGCCTAAATTGTTTTTCACGTATAAAAGGTTGTTCAGGTTAATGACACCTGTCAGTTAGCTAAATGATAACTTTAGCTGTGACTAGCTACCGAGCTAACATAAGTTTGCTAGCTATTTAAAACATAACAGACTTGTGTTGAAGTCAGGTAAACATTTGAAAGTAAATACACTCTACAACTTGCATGGGAAAATATTATTGAATGTTAAAAAATATATATTAATACAATGAGGTCCTTGCCATTTTCTATTCTCCATATTCTTCAGTCAAGTTCATCTGGTCAACATTGGACTCCACACCGGGGTCACGTTAACGTTCATCTGTGTAGTCAGGTGTTTCACCAAATCTATGACCGGGGAATTTCAGCTGTAGAATCACTGGAGACGTGTTTACATTGTGGTCGCTTTATGCTAATTTGAACCCCTCTTATTCTGTAATGCTAGGTTAGAGGATTGACTAGTTTTAACCAAAATAGATGAGGCCAAAGTAGAATAGTAGGCATAGCTAGTGTTATCTTACTTAACCTAACATCGCCCATGGTCGTCAGTTTAACCTTTTTCAGAAAAAACATGAGAGTACAGGGTCAAAGGCACTTACCAGAAAAAACGCTCAGTAGAAGTCAAACTGTTGTCGTTTGTAGATGTTTATCAGGAGCTGATGTTAAGATACAAACAAGTATTAAACTCAAGTCTTGTTGCTTTTAGAAAGGCAGACAAATGTTTTGACAGTAACAGTTTCACATTCTGGAACTTGTGCAGGAAATTAAATATAACCACTGAAAAGGTTCTGATAAAAAACAATTTGGTCAGACAATGTCAGTCATATTTTGATTTTATTTTCTTCAAAGATGAAAATTGCCCCTGCAATTGTATGTTGTTGGCCCATTGCACGTGCCTCAGTGTCAGTGCAGTGTTGATGGTACTGTATTGTTTGGTACTGTATTGACCACAGGAATAGTTGGTTAGTTGTGTAGTTGGTAGGTTAGTCCTGACAGCTCATTCATATGTGGGCGGAGATCCGCTAATATTTAACTTTTAGAGGAAAGTTTCCTACTCAAGTCTTGGCTCATTAACCTGTCTGTTATTGATTAGAGGAGCTGCTGTGATTGGTATTATTGAAGCGTCCCATTGCTCCACCTGCTGCTCTCAGATATATTGGGGGTGGGTGGTTGTGGTGGCTGCTTTCACTTCCTTTTAACAGCATGTGCACCATTTATTTAAAATGCAACAGTTCTAAAATGCGAGCAACTTTGAAAAATTTCGGGAAAAAGGATTTGCACATTTGCACCATTTTTCAACTGTAAACAATACTACAGCAACGTTTAAGTGTTTCTTTCTAAAAAACAGATAATAATGGGGAATAATTAATTAAAAATAATTAAATATTGAAGACAAAAAAATACAGTAACAATGAAGTGCTCAAAGAACTGGTAAACTGAGGTGAAATCAAGGAGGCCACTATCACTTATTTCTTCATTCTTTTTGGGTTGTAAACAAATAAATTATGAGGGACAGATCATTTTCAGCAATGGACGTGCACACACGTATTTTTTGATCACAGTGTGCGGGAGCAGCTTTAAGACCGGGGTCCAATTCATGACGAGAGAGCACTTTTTTGCCGCTGGTGTCAGATAGTAACTTCATCGATCACACCTTGCAGAATCAAGCGCCCGGCTCCTTCAAGCCGCTGAATCCTACACTGCCAGTGTCGCCAACTTGCCAAGACCCGCCCCGCTCTGCTTCTGATTGGCTAGTGATGTTTGTAACGCTCAGTGTCTGGTTAGGTTGAGAGCGAGAGCTGCTTTCCTCTCATACCATTTGTAGGTTAACTTTATTACCTCGAACATGATAATCCACAACCATGGTCTGTATTATATTAACTTTTAATTTTTTATTTTCTTCTCTCACAGCGTTACGCCTGCAGTTGTGTTTAACTTCCTTCCTTTTTGTAAAATATTGTTGAACTGTAGCATTAATATGTTTTGTTGTTCATATCTTTAAATGTAATTTTCCGTATTGATACTGCCTTGTATTGTGCAGTGTGCTTCGAGAGTGTGGTATTTGACAACGGTCATGTCAATAAAGTCTCTTTAAATTTGAATTTGAGAGATTCACCTCGGAATAAATATGATTCTACTCGGAAGATTTCAAAGAACGGACCGGGAACGGTCCCACTGTATTATTGTTCCCCTGGTCTCCGCAGCAGTTGGAGCTGTATTTGTCTTTTCCAACAGTTTTAACATGTTATTGTCCAGTGACCTCAGCTGTTACCGCCTGGAACAATGTTAAGGACTTGTCCTCGGCCTGTCTCAGACATATGAATACAAAACATCACGCTCCGGTATGAATGGAGGTCTGTAGTTTGTCTTATTCAGAGGTATCAATCAGGTTAATGAAGCTGCTGCCGGTTTCTAAAGCCGTAAACATGATGGTTCCAACCGTTAGCAGCGAGTAAACCTGAATCCTGTTTGGTGTCAAAGGAAGCGATTAACTTCCAGTAAATATGGATTCAGACAGGAGGAGAGGGGACCGGAGCTGGGACTGGGACAGCCCGCAGTGCCGTGCTCACATGGACGAGATCTTTTTCCGCCAGCATGACTACATACAGGTGGGCAGCCCGGAGCACAAAGAGTTCTGGGCTTTCTTTGAACGCTTCCAGAGGTTTAAAACAAAGAGGGACATGTCTGGGTCAGGGGGAGACAGACGAAAAGAGGACAAAGAAGAAGGGAAGGACAGAGCAAAGACTGGAAAAGTAGATCTTGGCCTTCCTAAAGAGTATGATGCTCGCTACCGGATTAATGTATCTGTGTGCACCAGGGACGTCGAGGAGCGCCTGGGAAAGTCAGATCACAGAAGCAGGCAGAGATCCTCAGGGCCAGGCAATCAGGAGATCTCAGACTGCCGTCTGGCTCTCCTGCACTTCCTGGACTTCAGCCAGAGACAGAGCTTTGGAAAGCTGGCCAAGCTTCGCCGGGAGCAAAAGAACCTGCCCATCTTCCAGTACCGGGACAGGATAGTGGAGCTGGTGCGAAGTCACCCTGTGGTCGTGGTGGCAGGGGACACAGGCTGTGGAAAATCCACCCAAGTGCCTCAGTATCTTCTGTCATCTGGCTTCAACAACATAGCCTGCACTCAGCCTCGGCGTATTGCCTGTATATCCCTTGCAAAGAGGGTCAGCTTCGAGAGTCTCAATCAGTATGGCTCAAAGGTTTGTCATCAGATGTAGATTTTTATCAAACCATATCATAGACTTGTCAAGCACAGTTTTAAAAGGAATTTGTTGACTTGTCCATGAACATTCATCCATCCAGCACATAAGATATCTAGAAGTACTCAGTCAGAGGCAACTGGAATTGTGGGAGATCTGTCATTTAACCAACTTCATCTGTTCTACTGACTGGTGGGGAGGCTCAGGTGTTTTCTCCTCCATAAGATTCACAATTAGTCAGTAGAACTAATGGAGCTTCTTGGATGAATTGTGAAACATCTTCAAGTCCAGCAGCATTTGACTGATTGAGTGACCAAAAAGTATTCAGTTGCACTGTTGCCAACTGATTATTTTCAGTAAATTATAAAGTGAAAATACTAAACATTTGCATCACAAATGTAAACAAATGCTGTTAATTTTGTTTAATAATCAAGATGTATTTGTTTTTGTTAATTAATGTTAATTAAGCAACCAAGCAAGAAATATGAATGTATTACCTTAACTGTAGTAATGTGTGGAAAGCTATTTCCCTCTTTATTAACATTGTATAGTGTAAATAATTAATCAAAAAATACAGAAACATAAAGTAGTAGAAAATGAAAATCATGAATTGCAGATTTAGTCAAATATATTTTTCTTATTTTTGCAGCAATGCAATAAGTACTTATTTGAAAAAAGAAACCGCATTAGAAACACAATGCTTATTTTCAGGTGGGGTACCAAATCCGCTTTGAGACCACCCGGACCACAGCCACCAAGCTTTCGTTCCTGACTGAGGGGCTGCTGCTCCGACAGATCCAGCAGGACAGGACGCTGGCTCAGTACCAGGTGGTGATTGTTGATGAGGTGCATGAGAGACATCTCCACTGTGACTTCCTTCTCGGGGTCCTGCGCTCTCTGGTGGCTGAACGCCCAGACCTGCGACTCATCCTCATGTCAGCCACCATCAACATCAAACTATTCTCTGACTACTTCAGCAGCGCTCCTGTGCTGCAGGTACCAGGCAGGCTGTTTCCTATACAGGTAAGCAGAGGACACACTGTAATTACAGATGTAAATATGCATCTCACCAGAAGAAATCTGTTTTCAAAGCAACTAGTTTTGGTCCAAAAAGGGCTGAAGGACATCTATCCATTACTATCAAAAATCTGAGAATAAAGGGTTTTTTATTTTTAATAATAATAATTGAATTAAAAAAAAAAATCTTGTTGATAAATAAACAATATAATGACAAAAACACTTCTTCAAAAACATGTTAGTTTAATATATTCTTGGTAGTCTAGTGGTTGGTCTCGAATCACAAATTTTAAATTGCCACCTGCAAAATAAATTTGAAAGTTATTAAATATATATTTCTTTCCCTGTTTCCTGTACTAAGGTGATATACCAGCCCATTCCACCTGAGGAGCAGCCATCACGTTCAGAGAAACTGGATCCCAGACCATACCTACGCATCCTGCAGGGCATCGATCAGCGTTACTCCCCTGAGGAGCGTGGCGACCTGCTCCTCTTCCTTAGCGGTGTAGCAGAGATCTCCACCATCCAGGAGGCCTGTCAGATTTATGCCACACATACACATCGCTGGATAGTCTTACCTCTGCACAGCACGCTCTCATTGGCCCAGCAGGATAAGGCACAGTCAGCTTTGTTTGGATATAACGTTTGAATCTGATATGCTAGCTATAGTTTATCTGTTCTAACTCTCTGTTACCGTGTTGTTGCTCAGGTGTTTGATATTGCTCCTCCTGGGGTGAGAAAGTGCATTATCTCTACCAATATTGCTGAGACCTCAGTTACGATCGATGGGGTGCGTTTTGTGGTCGACTCAGGTATGGAACTAGTAGTACATTCATAGCTACCTAAAGAGTCCGTCCTTATAAACCTAATTTTGTGCAGCCTAGCCTTGTTCAAAATCACAAAACTCAATTTTGAATCTAAAGAGTATCACAAAGGTTTCAAAGATACCGTTTTGTCAAGCTGAACTTTATCTTTGAAGAAATTTAAATAGCAAACAAAAAAAAATATATATATACGACCCAGAAATAGAGCAACAACCATATCATTGAATTGTTCTGTTATTTGTTCTTTCATAGGAAAGGTAAAAGAAATGAGTTTTGATCCTAAGGCAAAGATGCAACGCCTACAGGAGTTCTGGATCAGCCGAGCC
This sequence comes from Seriola dumerili, assembly GCF_002260705.1. Lineage (NCBI taxonomy): Eukaryota > Metazoa > Chordata > Actinopteri > Carangiformes > Carangidae > Seriola > Seriola dumerili. Next base: position 35,882 of record NW_019174291.1, read on the forward strand.
AGTTCTGAGCAAAGGAAAGGTCGAGCCGGTCGTACAGGTCCAGGAGTGTGTTACCGCCTCTACGCTGAGTCTGACTACGACGCCTTCGCACCTTATCCTGTGCCTGAAATCCACAGAGTGGCTCTGGACTCCCTCATTCTCCAGGTCTCCAGGAGAGCAGTTCTTTTGAATTCTTCCCCTTCCATAGTTAAACACTAGCTTTATTTATGCTGTTTTGCTCCTGCAGATGAAGAGCATGTGTCTTGGAGATCCACTTTCGTTTGTCTTCATTGATCCTCCTCCAGCTGCTAGTATCCAGACAGCAGTAACTTATCTAAAAGAGCAGGGGGCGCTTGACAGTCTTGGTGAACTGACCTCTATCGGGAAGTTGCTGTCACAGCTGCCTGTGGATGTGGTCATAGGTAAGATTCCCTCCACCAAAACCAGATTGTAGGTTTTTTCAGTTTTCTTTTTCTATCTGTTCTTTTAAATAATAATACAATGGTTAAATAAAATGCATACGATGAAAAGGCACCTTAGCGTCATGTAGGGCTTGGCCTCTTCCGGTTGAGGTCAGTGTGTATGTTTGTGTTCATTCAGGGAAGATGCTGGTACTGGGCTCTTTGTTTAACCTTGTGGAGCCCGTGTTGACAGTGGCAGCAGCCCTCAGCGTGCAGTCACCTTTTCTGCGCAGCTCACAGCACAATCCAGACTGTGCCACTGCCCGCCAGCCCCTGCACAGCAACCAGGGAGACCCCTTTACCCTGCTCAGTACCTTCAATGCCTGGGTGGAAGTCAGTAACAGAAACATTATGTGACAGCGGCTTTTTAATATAAACAAATTGCACACTAATAAATGATGGTTTTCACTGTACTTAAAACAGTTTGTGTTTGAGCTCAACAGGTGAAGGGAGAGAGAGGTGGTGGCTCGAGGAAGTGGTGCAGGAGGAGAGGCTTGGAGGAGCAGCGACTGTATGAGATGGTCAACCTACGCAGACAGTTCAAGGCAGGCTACTGACACAGTAGTTCACACATTAAAAAAAAAAAAAAGTTTGACCAGTTTTTTGTGTGTGGGTATTATTTCCAAGTATGAGCTTCCTCTCTGGTTAACAGGCGTTGCTGAAGAGCCATGGCCTGCTGGAATCAGAGCACAGTGCTCCCTCTGGTGGTGACCGTGGACAGCGCAGGGAGAGGCTAACGGAGAGGAGGAAGCTGCATCAGCTGAAGAGAGAACACGAGCAGCAGGAGGGCAGCAGACGTAAAGTCCTGAGGCTGGACGAGGGCCAGGACGGAGACTTGTCCTCGGGATCAGACACAGAGGAAACGACCAGAAGAAAGAAGGACAAGGAGGGATCAGGACAGAACATGGATTTACAGGTGAACTCAGAGTCACGATGTAACGTGGAAAAAAAGGTTACTCTGAACCTCACGTGCAACATTTAACACTCACAAATAAATTAACATATATAAACTCTATATTGCAATATTGTATGATATATAGGGTTTGTACAACTACAGTAACTGCTGGGACCATGTGTAGTAAATACTGAATGCACATATCCTTAATATTTTAAACCGAGCAGATGTATGTTTCACTAAGCAGAATTAAGCTGTTTTCAGAAAGACCTAGAGGGGAAGTTGTGTGGTTTCTGGCAACATTATATCACAATATTATCTTTGTATAAAGTGGAAAAGTGCAGCGCATATGGTGTCAAGGCCAAGGTCATTTTTTACAGACGAGGGTACGTTTGTGTCTTTGTGCATGTTTGAGATGGTTACACTGTCTGTGGTGCTGTTTGGTCTGTGACAGGAGGTGAAGTTCAAGTTGCGTCACAACATGTCAGAGCTGCAGGAGGCGGTCACCATCAGTCAGGACCTGTCCTCCCGCCAGCAGGCTTTGCTTAAGCTGCTGCTCTGCCGAGGCCTCTACCCTCAGCTGGCACTGCCCGATGAACACAACTCCACCCGCAAGGACTCGGAGCAGGTCAGGCCTCCTGCTGCACCTACTCCCTCTATTAGTTTTAATGATACAATAGGAGGGGGGGGGGGGGGGGGGGTCTGTGTCAGTAAAGCAGTTGTTTACCATTCTACTTTGTGATTTTACATTGTGTAGGTGTTTCACACAAAGAATAAGCAGGGAGTGGTGATTCATCCGACCAGTGTGTTTGCCAGTGACCCAGAGGTCTTACATGTGCCTGAGGATGACTGCAGAGAAATGGGTAAACCTCTAAAACACCTTCTTTAGAAGTACTACATGTAGAATCTTTAAACTTCATTCATGAATGAATTACCCTAAAATGACCCTATTATCAAGGTTAATTGTGTCATCTGTTTTCACTCCATTGGTGTGGCTGTTTTATGGATTTTATTTGAAAGTTATAGCTCTACAGTGAAAGCCGAATCTGGATAGAAGTTAAACTCAAAAAAACAAGAAGGCTTATTTCCAGTTTCTTCCAAGGGAAAAGAAAATGGAGAGCAGTATCAGGAGACTGAGCATGACAAGAGAGGCAGACACATGCAAAAAATACAGAGTCATAATTTACTGCTCATAAGAACAAAACACACCTTTGAGTTACATTGGGAGATTAATCCAGGAAACGTTTAATGAAATCCACCGTGACGAGACATTTGAACTCAGTGGTTCAAACTTGATTTCTAAATCATTTTAAAGCACAATGTAGGGAGAGCTTTTAAATCTAGAAAAGACAACATCTGTTGCACTGATTTGTTTTATTCGTGATGATGTTTCTTAAATCTTAGGCCAATTTCTCAAAACTATTTTCTTTATGTGGTAGAGACTAAGTTAATACCTGGTTGTTCTGCACTTGAAGAACTGCGCCCACCGTTTGTCGGTTTCATTTGTTTGCGGTTACTGACTGCTACTGACTCCAAATTCTCCACATAACATCTATTCCCCTGCCTCCTGATCCACCGATGATTTCTTTTTTTGTTTTTTCTTCATGTGTTTGTTCCTTTCACTCTTCTTATTGTGTGTGCCTCTCATCATATCTCATCTGTCTCTCCCTCTTTGTCTCTGTTTCCTGCCTGCAGGGCCTGATCGAAAGGACAGCAGCAGACACCAGCTGCTAGCCTTCGTCACTCTGTTGGAGACCAACAAGCCATATTTGTCCAACTGCGTGCGGGTTCCAGCGCTGCAAGTTAGTACAAGATGTGGGATGTTCCTGTTCCCACCACAAACTGCTGAATGTTTTCTTTTCCTGGATTATCCCTGATAATGTTAAATTCATCTGATGATAAACCCATATGATCCAGGGTAGGCTCTCCTGTTATCCATTATCAATACACTGGTTCCTGCACTGCAGTATTATTGGTATACTGGGACCAAGTAACACTGTTTTAATTATACGTATGGATTAGAGGTGCTGCTCTTTTTGCATAAGAGCATTATTTGAGTTTTCTTCTTGAGTTCAGGCACATATAGTAGAAAAAGTATATGTGATTGTGAGTGATTCCTATTTCAAAAACTGTTTTGCCATCTTAAGGGTATTTTACACAGATATTGTTATCAATTATATAACAATTTTAACCACAAAATACTGGATTAATTGGTTTAAACTGATACTCACAGACAGCGAGACAGCTCAGAATCTGCCATTTAATTACATTTCCTAAATGTTCAATTCAGGAAATGGGCAGAAAATGTAAAAAAAAAACTGTCAACTGTACAGAAGTCACTTTAAATACTACCGCAGATTTTATTTTTATAATCAGATTTTTTTTTGTTTTTTTGTTTTAGTACAATTTTGACCCAATTTTACATACTTCAATATTATGTCACAAAACAAACTACTCATATAATGTGTCATCATCATTGAGGGAAATACCTTTCGTTTATCATGCTCTAATCTGTAACTCCCAGCTCTGGTCAGGTCACACATGATGCACTGTTATTAATTTTGTGTGTACCTCCATGACCTCACCAGGCTCTGCTGCTGGTAGCGAACTCTGTGGACAGTAATGCTGACTGTACGCGTCTGGTGGTGGACAGCTGGCTGGAGCTGGAGCTGAGGGAGCCAGAGGAGGCCCTGAAGGTGCTGTCCACAGCGCTTACTCTCAGGGCTGAGTGGGAGCGCCTCCTGCTGGCCCAGCTCGGACAGAGCACAGTGGGAGGACCAGCAGTCCAGGGGGTGTCCCGCAGAGTTATGGAGAAGCTGAGTGAAGGCCTGGTCCGCTTCCTGCTCTATACTGAGGTACTGATGCAGTGCTGACCCGGTGGTTACAGGATAATATTGCCCAAAAACAATAAGTAGCTCATACACATACTGGTGAATATGCATTGCTTGTGTCTGTATTGTTCATTTTTGTTTTCCAGACATTCTCAGTGACTCAGATTTTCATTCATCTTTATACAATCTCATTATATACAGTATACTGTCTGCACCTCCTGTGTACTTCTTACCTTACTTCCCAGGTCAGTTACAGCCTGCGACGACTCACAGCTTTCCAGACCCAGAACCTGTACATCGGCCCTCAGTCTGAGTCTGAGCTGTCTGACAGCAAAGCTTCACATCTAAACCCGCTGTTTCCAGGAGTCGAGGCCAAGCCGCACCCCATTAAAGGAGGCCTGCGTGTCAGCAGCTCCTTCACCTACAACTGTCTGGCTGTGAGTCTGTCTCCATGTTTGGATATGAAATTTCCATTATATTTATTTGTGGAACTTTGGGTCAGCTGTACCAGTTCACATATGCATAAGTTAATCGTCATTATTTCATTTGTATCACCAAATGTTAAACCAATCAATTAAAGACAGCAATTTCATGTCTTTCAAAGGTGAGAGGTGCCAGTATCAACATGATTTTTCTGGATGTTTACCCCATAGGTGGAATTTATTTGTCTCTGGGGATCCAGAAGTCATCATAGATGACAAACAGAGCAATTTATAACTTTTGAACACTGGATTGTCCCTTTGCACATTATTTGTCACCTCATCATCCTCCAGATGAAAACAGACATCATCAAAATGTTTTTTCTGTCCGAGTGTAAAGGTGTTGAAAGGTGGTGACATACACATTACTGAGGTTAAAGCTTGTTACTTCAACAGCTGAACAGAACAGAACTAATGGACAACATTAGTCAGGGTGAATTCAGTTTCCTCAACAAAAGGCTTGAGAAGGTATTAAAAAGGCTTAAATTAATTAGTTTTTATTTAATCCATCCATCCTTCAACTTTCTGCTGCTTATCTGTGTCCATGTGATATAAATATCAATAAATCAATGTACTTATTAAATAATAATACTAAATAATTGTAGGCCTTATTGTCCCTATTGGTTTTTCCTCATTGTTAAAAAAATCCTCCTAAATTTAATTTGATGAAGAGTTGTTAAACAGATCAGCTTCCATGTATGAAGAAGTGTAGTAATGCATGTATGTGAAACAGGGTCTCACGTGGCAACATACTTTACCTGAATAAACAAAGGTTACAAATAAATAGAAACCAAATAAAACAGAAAGATTTAATTCCCTAAAAAGATATCTTATCTATATATTTATATCGTGACTCAAACATATGTATTTATATTACTCGTGCTTAAAGAATAAGTGCTTAAATGAATATATGTCATTTGGAGTTGACTTACACACATATTATTAAGTATCATCGATCCTTGTGTTTTCACTGCATGATTTTTAGGACTCTAAGGACCTCTACAGTGAGTGTTTACGCACTTTCTGGAGCTGTCCGAACTGTGACCTCTACATGCCTCTGACTCCACTGGAGCGCATGCAGCACGAGGCCTCCTGCAGGCCAGCAGGAGAACAGCAGCAGGCGGAAGAAGGTTAGAAACTCCTTATGTTATCTATTTTGAAGTATCTTTCTGGTATTAGATTACTTAAACAAATGCACAAGCTAACATACTCAGCAGCCGACAGATAATTGGTGTGAGATTAATAATTTGAGACTAATTGAGGGTATGTGTTGTGGTTTTCAGAGCCTGCAGATGAAAAGCCAGGCTCATCGTCAGTGTCCAGTCTCACCAGAGTTTATCACTGTGATGTCTGTAATGAAGACTTGACCCTCACCCCAACTGAGATCCTCAAACATAAACGGCAGCACATGTACTCTGCCAAGTAACAGACCACTAACTGACCGCAGGACCCAAAGGACAACAACTAATCACAACTTTTGTCTGTTCTGTCGAGGATACACTGAATTAATGGAATAACGTCTTTTTTTACCATAACATTTGTGACACATTTCCTTCCTTTTGTACTTGAGAAACTTTAAATTAAAGTGTTGTTACTTCCCTCTGATGATAACCAGATATATTTTCTGCCACCTTCTGTATAGTTCTGTTCCAATAGGGGATATCCACATTTGTAAAAACCAAAATCCCAAAATAGTCCCAAGATAGTCCAGTCCCAAAATAATTGTTCCAAAATTTAAGCGTATTATGGTGTTATTCAAAGGCTGGAAATATAGTAAACCTTTGCTTAACAAAAGAACACGCTTAATGTTTTTCCAGATTCCTTTGTGAGCCTCGTGGATGTTTTGATACAGTGTTTGGGAAAAGGCACAGTCAGTTAATGACATGTACGAGTGAGAGAGAAGAAGACACTGATTTTAAAATATAGAGTGAGGGTTTAATAATGATACAAACCCACGATATGTAACACCTCAAAGCAGCACATTGGCACAAAGTCAGAAGTAAGACAGCACGGAAGATAAAAACCTGTCTCAAAAAAATAAAGAATCAGAATAAATATCTCAATAAATAAATAAACAGGTAATATCTCATTAATTACTTTGAAACTAATAAATACGTACATTTGAAAATATGCACATCGGCAGAAATCAATGAACAAAAAAGTAAATAGTACTTAATACAGAGTTACTTAGAAATCATAAGTTATTGATTACTCAAATCAAAAGGCACATTTATTAAGATGTAAGAATGGGGCCTGCAGTTGTGATCGCATGACTGTCAGTACTGTACTCTAACACCATTTCTGGACCAGAAGTAGCAAACTGTGTGCAATGGCTTTACTAGTTCTGTATATCTGCACCATCGAGTGAACATGTGTGTCTGTGTGTGCAGGTCTATGCATCGCAGATTTGTGGGGATTTTGTGTGTTTGTGTGGGACAAAGGGTTAACGTGGGAACAGGGAATGGCAGTCTTCTGACCGACTGAGTTTGTGTTTCCTGCTTTTGTGACAGGAAGTATTTTTTGTTTTTTTTGTTTGTTTTTTTTGTTTGTTTTTTTTTGTTTTAGTTTTACCTGGGCCAACATTGTTGGCAGGCTGGCCTAGTAGTGAAGACGACCAACCCATAACCGAGAGGTCAAGGGTTGTGTTCATCAGTAGTTCATCAGTAGTCGTGTGTCCTGACTCTGAACCCCACTGCCTGTTCACTCGCTTTAAGTCACTTTGGATAAAAGTTCTTGGCTAAACCTAAAATGAAAATAATCTGCTGAAGCGTCTGAAAGGTTCATTCTGCCATAATTTAAAGTCTACCAAGTGATCCCTCATTTGAGACATGAGATTGCAGTATAACTAGTCAGCACTGGTTTCCCAGTAATATATGTATTACCATCTTAAATTTAAAGGAGAATGCCTCTGGATTTAAAAGAGAAATCCCCCCACAGATTCTCTTTTGAAGATATCATCATTCTGTGATGCTCAGTGCATTTCATTAGTTATTTTGTCATATTTGTTTTTTGTCATTTATTTTGCAGAGCTCCACTTTTACTCAACCTGCAAAATCAACATCTAGCCTGCTTTGTGATCACTTACAATTTTTAGGAAATCTTTCCAGAACTCACAGAAAACCAGGCGTAAGCTTGTTGCATTCGGTAGTTGGTTCTTTGTAAAGGTGCGAAGACCAATAACAACGGTTACATCAATATTAAAGCCTCGGTTTTTCCAGTCAACAAAAAAAAAAAAAAGAAAAGAAAAGAAAATCTAATGGATCTTGTGGCTGCATTGCATTTTGGTCAAGAGTCAAATTGATGTCTCTCCCTCTTCTTTAATGTTTCACCTTGCATGATTGTTAAACACTGGTGCAAAGTGCAAACATTAAAAAATTATGTTCATATTGACATATTAGATTTAAAAAAACAAAAAAAAAACAATATTCTGTTTAAAATCTGTTGGAGCTGTGATTCATCTACCTTAATCAACCCTTGGCCAGGTATTAACTGGAAGTAGAAAAATATACCACCAATCTGCAAAATAGACACAGAAATGCAAGGTACATCACCAGAAGCATTTTTAAAAAATGTCTTGGGGTGAATTAATCTTTAAGTCCAACTATAAACTTACAAAAACCTTCTTCACACACTTTCTAGCATCCTCAACAACTTGGGTGGGATAAGAATTTGAAGATTGTTTCTGACTCTGCCACATCACCTCAGTGGGAAAGTTTGAAAAGGTTTAGGACAGGACATAAAATAGCAGCTTTTTTTTAACTTCATACTTAAAGCAACATTCAGCAAACACATCCGCCACTGTTCCCAAACAAAGACCTTCCACCATTCATCTTTTTCAAGTTAATGTGTCTCTTTTCTTATCACAGGGTCAACAGTCTTCAGCACGGCGTGTTTATATGTCACACACGTGAGCTACGTGCTGCTACTCAAATCAAGTTTGTGTTCCTACTTCTCTTTTCTGCTTGATATCGAACACAATAACACACTACAGTATTTAGTTCCAACACTTTTCAATTTCTGCGTAGTTTTCCCTAATGTGAGCGACTGGTACAAAAATACTCTCTCAATACATTGTTCATTGCACTTAAGTTTTTGGTGGCGTCTCATTCAAAGGCCTAGACATGTCTACAGATTGGTTAGCACGGGGTCCTGTTTTCGTTAGTCTTTGGGGCTGGGACTGTATGGTCGTCGTGTACATTAGGTAGAATAGACTCGCTCAGAGACCTCAATTGTAAGCACCTTGACTGATTTAACAAGTACAGTGGTTGGATGTGATGTTTTCTATGATTAATATTGAAAATAGGTGAAAAGATGAAAAAATATGTGTAAAATGAGGGTGTTTAATGCTCGACACACATTCTTGATTTTTTTTTTTTTTTTTTCAGAAAACAAAAATAATCTTGTGTTTGGTTACAAAGGACCATAATGAATCACATTATGACTTTTAAGTCTTTGTGGTTGTCATTGCAACTTCCCTTAACAATAATTGTCCCTTTGCATTTGATAACCTTCCTTCCACTGTGGTCTACTACTTTAACCGAAAGACAACACTAGTGGTCTCAGATGCTAATACTTTTTTTAAAGACTGCATTCACTCTTCGTCACTCTCTTCAAACCTCTGTCTCGTTCTCTTCTTGACCAGGGTTTGTTTGTGTAACATCTGAGGTAAAATTAGAGGTAAAGGGTGACATCTGTTCATCTGACTGATAAACAGGCCAACATGAAACAAATAACTTCCCCAAGATCTCATGTTTGTGAATACGTGATAGTGTGTGCCACTGGGGGATTCTGTCAATATGTTTTACATTTAATAAAATATACCAATTAAAATTATTACAATCATATATATAAACATCTTTTGTTTTTTGTGTTTTTCTTTCTAAATAAAAAAACAAAACCAAAAAAAACCAAAAAAAAACGGACATTTGAAACAGTGTACACATCATCGTTGCCTCTGCCACTCTTCCCGTCGTAAAGTTTCTGACTGCTAACTCTAGATCAGCCAACCCTCAGTAAATCCACTATGAAGGCTCCAGATGACTCCCACAGAGCCTGGTCTGAGTGCAGCGCACCTTCAGCAGGCATGGACCAGTGAGGAAGGCCCCAGGTTGAAAAGAGAAAGAGCGGAATGCAGTGGAAGGCCGTGGGGCTTTGGAGGGCCACGTCAGGGGTCTGGGTCTACTGAGAGCACTGTTCCACCTGCTAAGCTCCTGCGTCCCTACAGATGCTCTCTCTTCTCAACACCCAAACCCTCTTGGTCCAGAGAACCCCTCCCACCCCCTAGCCTGGCCTCATCGGACCGCCTTGTGCTTTCCCCCACAGCAGCCACACCTCTCCCCACACCGCAGGCAGGCGCGCAAAGGCAGGTAGCAGCACATGCAGGGCACGAAGAGCGACAGGGCCAGGAGGGCCAACCAGCGGGCACAGCAAAGGGGATGCGGGTGACCCCCCATCGAGTCATCACACGAGCAAGGCTCCCAGAACTCTCCCTCAGAGTCCGACATGCAGTGGTATAGCAGACTCTCTGCACACCACACACAGGTCCACTGGCGCAGGCAGTGCAGGGCCGGGTCTGGGGCATCTCTGCAGCGGCCCCGCCCGTTCTCCGAAGCGCTGAAAACAGAGCGGCAGTACACACAGCGAGATGAGCATGACGATGAAGCCTGAGGACACGGGCTGTCGTCATCAGGGGAGATTACCCCCGGGTCACCGCTGCTGCTGGCCCCTCCTCCTCTCTTACGAGTCCGCGACCGAGGCGTGGCCAGTGAGGTGTGGATGCAGCACGGAGAGGGCGAGCCTTTTCCGGTCTCCTGGGGTGAGCCAGCACCTGAGGACACGCCTGACACAGCGTTGGGCATGGACATACAGGTGGGCGACGACGAGGACAGACGCTGGGAAGCTTTACTGTCCAAGCTCACGGTCACGTCGCAGCCTGCCGTGCCCACTCCTGCCAGCTCCTTCTCAAAGCGAACCACGCACAGCTCTGACTTGTCCTGCAGACTCCCTCCGCCACCAACGACCACACCCCCAGTCAGCCCCCCGACCATAGTCCTGGTGGCCCCGGCCCTTCGGTAGTCCTCATAACCTCTAGAACCCCACAGGTCTTTACAAGGGTCCACACTGCGAAGGTCTCCCTCTTCCAGCAGAGAAATGGTAGGTGAGAGGGGCGACAGAGGAGATGAGGCTGGGGGACCCACAGGAGGAGTAGGTGGAGCAGGAGGTGGGGGCGGGGGTGCTGGGGGATTCAACACAGCCGTCATTTGTGAGAGCTGGTGCTGTCCCGGCCTGGTGTGGATCTGTGGAGAGGGTATAGGATTACAGAGTGAGTCAGGAACAGTGTGTACTGTGGCAGCAATTACAGAAGGTTCACATCTCTAGGATAACTCTGGATGCACAAGTGATCAAGAACCCCTAATCTGATAAGATTTTATTCTATGGGATGTCAACCGGTTGTTAAGATTTTACTTTTACATCATGTAGAAAAAATATGTCTCTGCTGGAGGTGTGGAGTTAAAGGTGAAGGAAGAAGCAAAAGAAATTCTAACCAAAAAGTCAAACTTCTGTGTTTTTCTGTGTGAAAATGTCTAATAATGAATTTGAAATAAAGTTAATTTTGCTGGAAACCCCCGAATGGACACAAGGCGGTTCCCAGAACCCTCTTTAAAAACTCTTTTTATATGGTAATCATTATTGGAACTCATAAGTGTGACAAGACCAGGTACAGAGAAATCTAATGAATATTAAATCAACACGTGTCTGTTCTTTTGGACATCTTATTATCACAGTGAAGTACCAGAAGGTGTTGTTCTACCTGAGCAGGTGTCTGAGTGGTGACAGCATGGCTGGATCCAAAACTAAATTCATCTGACCGCACGAAGCAGGTAGACGACGACTCGCTCGTCACTATGGTGATGGGTTTGGGAAGCATCTCCTTTCTGCTGTTGGATGACGACTCACTTCCTGTATGGGACTGGCAGAGGCTACATGTCATCCAACAAGTCAAAAACACCAATAACTGCATTGGGGCCCACAGGGAGCATAAACGAGCCCTTTTAGACAATAAATGCTCAGATGACAAACTGCTCGGATACTCACAGCTTGTCCATCATCCTCGGTGTCTGCCTCTTCTGGTGTGGAGGATGAGGGCGAGTCAGAGCCTTGATAACATGAAAAGAGAGGATTTAAGCTTTCCTGGATATTTCCTAACGCCGATTTGAACACGACTAATGAAATCAGTTCTTATATGTGGCTCGTGTTATCTCTACCTCTGTCGAGCTTGTCTATGACAGTCTGCAGCCCTTTCTCAAAGGAGATGGCATCGGCAGGACTCTGGAACGTAAGGCCAAACTTTCGATCTTCTACCCGCCAGTGATGGAAGATGGGGTTCACCTTGTTGTACACTAACCCCCTCTGCACTGCACACTCCAACACAGGCTAAAGACACAAACAGCAACCCCAAGCAAGCCAGTTAGTTCACCAATCAAGATATAGAACTTCCTGAAAACTTGCCATCACATGACATGCATCTACAGTCTTTAGGTGGTGTTGAGGAACAACGTGGCACCAAAGACAGCCATAACACACACGCACACACTCACTGCTCGATCTCGCAGCCGTTCTCCACGTATGATGTATTCTCTCCGCCCCCTGCCGTCATGAGTCCGCCCCTTACATATGACCACATGACTGAGGCCGCCACCTCCAAGGGGCACCCAACCGCCACTGGAGTCATCACGTGTCATCACCACTGCACGAACACGCACGCTGTCAGGGAAGCCGAGAGAGTGAGCAGAGGCCCAGGCTGATTAAACAACAATGATACACATACACGGACGCACATATACAAATACACACGCAAACATGCACGCACTGACACACACGTTCATTCAGCTGAGGAAGGAGAAGCCTAGATCTACTTCCATAGCCAATACAGAAATGCAGAGCAAATGTCAGTGTGGTGACTGCGTGCTAAGGCAACTGTTTTCAGCCTTGCTGAACTAAGGTAACATGAGGAAATTCACACAAAGAAGACACAACTGACAGGTTGGCCTGCACGAGGACTGGCGCTGCAACATGACAGCTCAAATGAATATCATACAGTAAAGAGCCTTTTTTTTAATAGTCCATGATCACATGATTGAGGTAAAGCTGATTTTAAATTAGCATGTGAGGACGATAAAGACATATGAAATATTTAGATCTGTCAGCTTTAGCATTATTTCAACATATCTGCTGCTAGGTGAAGATGAGAATTAAAACAGGGATGTTCTGTGTTCGATTGACTGTCAACTATATGCGCTGAGAATAAGGCAACTATGATGCAAATGGCGAGAAAGAAAGAAAGAAAGAAAGAAAGAAAGAAAGAAAAAGAAAGAAAGCAAGCAAGCCAGCTTTGGGGGGGTGGGGGGGTGGCCAAATGGGAGGAGGGAGGAAGAATGAGTGTTTCCCAGATAGATGTATCAATGAACGCACCCATTCGCCATCAGAGGCCCCGGCATTCTTGCAAAAATAAGCTCTGCCCTCGCCAATCGGCTGAATAATTCAGCACCGCAGTTCGACATGTGCATGTAATGCGTGCACAGCCACGTCTCTTTGCTATTTTCAAATCAAGCCGAATTTTAATTGTTGCAATTATTTTTCCCAGACGCTCCTTTTCTCCATTCCGCCCCTGCTGCACGCACTCATTAACACACCCCGATATTATGTTATATTTTTTATGAATGGGATGGAGGGAGACGGGATTCGACATCGCACCGTGCGTTTATACATTTCGCCGGAAAATGTATTAGGCCTAAATACAATGCAATCGCGTGTGAAAAAGGGGAAGGAAAAAAGGAACGAGTGGGTGAGAGGATGGAGAGCAAACGAGAGATGGGGGGAGGGGGCCGATTAGAAAAGGGAAGGAGGAGAGGAGGGGTGAGGATGAGGGAGAGCGAGAGAGAGAGAAAAAAAAATCACATTTCATTCATAAAGTTTGGCTTTAAAAAATCATAATGAAACCCCGAGACACGTTGATAAAAATCACAACGCCTCCATCCCTCCCTCGTTTTACTGTAGCCATGTCTTGAATGACGCGATGCTGGCCCCAAACTCGCCATATTTCGCCTTTTTTCCCCATACATTTTACACATTGACTGATTTCATGACTGTTTTTACCAATCGCTAGCCACGCATTTAGTTTTGAATTGTTGCATAGCTTCTTAATACATTTCAGTATTATTATTATCTCTTATATTGTGCGTGTAGATTGAGTGCCGGTCGTCTAAAAGCACAGGTCCACATGTAGGTGGCTTAACATTTATCACATATTGGCATGGATATATCGGAAATGGGGTGTATGCTGTTGATTCAAGACTACGTAATGGTGTTTTTATTCTCGGCAGCCTGCTAAATTGTAGAGCAACGATTGTGATAATAGTGCATGATGCTGGGTTGGTGTAACATTGATGGCGGTGGCGTTCTTTCTATCCGTTTTGGCGGATGGCTGAATATATATCTGCAATGTTAAAAATGAAAATGTAAGGACTTACTCGCCCTCCATGGCTCGGTGTTGCCCGCCGCTTGCAGCAGCCCACCCCAGGGTCTCCTCTCTCTCTCTCTTTTTATCCTCCTTTCAGGAAACACTCACAGACTCACTCACATTCTCTCTCTATCTGCTCTCATTTTCCTAATCTTTCTCTCTCTCCCTCTCTCTCTTGCTCTCGCTCTCTCTCTCCACCTTGATGTCGTTTCGGTGTATCAGGATAGGCTTGAGGTTGCAGCAGCCATTTTCCGCTGGCAGCATCCTCCCTCTCCCTCCCCCCTCCCTCCTTCTCTCTCTCTCTCTCTCTCTCTCCCTCTCTCTCTCCAAATCACTCCCTCGCTTATTCCCTTTCTCACTCTACCTGCCCTGTGCCAACACATCCGCACTAATCATTGACAGCATCATGGCTTTAGGTGGGATATATGGTTTGTCAGTGTAACCATGTGATTGGAAATTATTGAAAGTGAACACTGACTTGCTGATATATGCAGTGACGTGGGTGGTAAGTGAAAAGCTCGGAAAAACCTTCAATGACCTCCGGGTGATCCTTTGATTGTCACGGGGCAAACACATTCTATAGACCAAACTTAAAATATAGGTAAAATCAAATTAGTGTATTTGCCCTTCATTGCATATTTGCTGACATTTGTGTTTTTAAACGACGCAAGCACAGCCTGGCTTATTGTTGTGTTCATATGATTATATTCTTTAATTTTTAACAGTGCATAGTTTCCTATCATGGGCAGGAAAAGAACACAATCTTTCCCAGTGTCCCTTAAGATCCTAGTGTTGAGCAACAAAGGTTTCAGCACCTTGGACAGCAATACCTCTCGATTTAAAGACACGGCGGCGTCTTCCACTTTAACACATGCTTCATTAGGTTTATAAATTGGTGAAATGACTGAACCATTGTGAATAATATTCTATTTGCAGTACTCTGGACTAAGAATAAAGTTATTTTATATTACTTTGTGGTTACTTAATTTTTTAAAATCCTTAAATATACAAATCTGACGTCGCAATGCCGTCGCAATCACGATTTTGGCTGGTTTGTTGTTTTTATAGTATTATAGTGAGAATAGTGCTTTAGTTATCTCTAAATACTGACTTTTGACTATGCAGGGTGTAGGATAAAATTATTTTAAACTAATAATAATAAATACATAGCCTATATCCTATGTCATCGAGTATGAAAACGGAACCAGAATGACTCGACGGTCAACAGTGTCTCTACATTGGATTAGTCACTTGTAACAGGTAACTAGCCTACAGTAAACTTACACTGGGCTGTAATTAGCATAGAGCATATGTTTGCAAACATTAAGGCCACGGGTGTTTTCGTGGTGTACAGAGGGTTAAGAGTTGTATAAAGTAACAAACCAAACTTCATTAGGCCTAATTCAAGTCTTTTCCAGAGCAGTGGTACCTACATGTCAATATATGGTTCTTTAGTCTCAGGGTAGCATTGTGCGCCCGTTTAGCATTGTTTCGCAACTGAGTTGCTTTATTTATACGCAAAAAACTCACACAAAGAACTGTATTGTAGAGTAATGGTTACAAAACTGAATGGCATTATTGCATGCTGTCGCCAGGTCGTTTTGAACCACTTTGCGCCCATCAATGATAGTAACGCTTTTTTATCCACGTTTGTCCTTTTGCTCCTAAACTGATCGGATACTGAATTAGCAGTTACATACCAGAGGAACTCCAGATCCAGGTCCAGATGCTGCTCTGTGGCTTCTTGCACTCAAGACTCTGGGGAGGCGACAAATTCAAAAGACTATTTCCCGGACTGGATCACCAGAATAGCACACTTGTATTTTCATGTTTGCCTTGTGCAACCCTGTTGTTGAAGTAGAGTTAAGTTACTGAAACCAGTTAATCACACAGGTTAGTTTCGTGGTTTTAACATAACCGGCCTATAGCAGGTATTTATAGCTCCTTCCATTAATTTGAGGAAATAACGCCACGTATATCAGCACCAAGGACAGAGCCTCAACAACCTGATTGCACACAAATAGCTACTTGTTTATGATGGTTCTGTCTTCACTTGTACAGTCAAATTTAAACAGTTTAAAATGTCATGACATGTGTTTTACATATAACTTTTTACAAAATGAACGCAAAGGACACATTTATCAAATCTTGAAACTAATCCACACTTAATTAATTATAACACTCTACTACCGATAGGCTTATAATTCTATTTTACAAAAGGTTAATGCAGGACACATCGTGGTGATTGATATGAGCCAGCATAGTCTTTGACACTTAAGATTTAACGTAGTACCAATTTCTGATAAGGCACCATTCATAAGGGGTTTATCAGACATAATTAATGGATTTAGTTATGGTTAAGGTTTATCAGACGTAATTAATGGATTCAGTGATGGCTAATATATAATTTACTAATGCTTTATACTTTAGTTATGAGCCATAAATAAGAACAACTTTTGGGTTGCCAGTTTGTGGAAAATCTTCCACCAGCATATTTTGCTTGGCTTTGACATGTTATGATATAATAATTTAGAGTTTGACAAGCTGTTGATATGCCTGCAAAAGTACTTGTAGAAAGAAAAATACAGTACAATGTGAAATGTAGTTCCCATTCTGCTCTTTGAATAAAGATTTGCATCTCTGTGCTCTGTTTAAATAAAAAATGTTTTGGTTAATAACGTGGGTATATGTTTCCATCCAGAAATAATACAGTTGTAAATGTTGGTTAACTATCACTTAGGGGTTTTTGCTCTTTCTAGTAAGTCATCAGGTTTGCAATTGTAAATGTCAGAGTGACATTAAAGGGTTTCTCAGTTTCCAATGAGTCCTTAACAAAAGTTAGAAACCTGAAATTATAATAAATCATTAACAAATGATTCCATCTTGCAGTGGTGCAATGGTTAAACAGTTCATTGAAGAGGTCTCCCTGATGAATTACAGAGCTTGCTTGCCTCATGCAAGAAGAGTATATTCCACAATCTGGCAACCCAAAAGTGTTAACTGATCTATAAAGCATTAGTAAATGGTGTATTAACCATTATTAAATCTATTACAGCTTGTAAACCGTTTATGAATGGTGCCAAACATAAAAGGGAAGTTCATTTATGCCAACATGGACAGAGACTGTACACTTCCACCATCACCTCCACCACCTGTGCTTTGTACCCTGCCACCTTCAGTTTCCCATCAAGAATAATACACACTGCAGGATAAACATGGCGGCTTCATTATATTTTACCCATTTTGCCCGGTTGGTGAACATTTGTTGCGCTAATATAAATGAGCGTCCCTCAGGTCAGAGACTAGGGTCTAACAATAGCTCTGATCACCAGCAGCCGTCTGTAACGTGCGGCTGTTGTATGGTTTTGTTTGTTAGAGCAACTGACGAGCTTTCACACCGTTACATCAGAATTAGTTTGTCAGTACAACTTGTATGTTAATCTGATAAACGTCCCTGCAGACCGCCTGGCCGACCACATAGGTTAGTGTGCTTAAAAAACTGAACTTAAATAACTAGCTAACCATAACGTTTGCCTGGTTTTAAGTTAAGCGGTTTAATTGTGTAAAGTTAATGTAGCTTGAGTGCATTTTTAACGAATTTTAGCAAACGGTTTCAACTAACGGTAGCTAACTAGCTACCTTAATATACAAATCAACTTACTTGCTGCGCATCTTTAACCTTGTGTAACTTGAAGTACGTTCCTTTAGCTACAGCATGTAACAGAAAAGGAAAAAATCAAAAGGTTTTCTTTTTTCTTTTAAAGAGAGCAACTGAGCACAACAGATATTTTCTGTTAGCATACTCTGAAATCTGTGGGAAACGCTGAGGTACCGTTAGTCAAACTTAACATCAGTGGTGAAGAACTGTAAATACTTAGCTAAGTACAAATTTGGGGTAGGCCTACTTGTACTTTACTCGAGTATTTTCTTTTCATGCCACCAGCCGTATACATCTACTCCACTACAAACAAAGAATTCTTTTTACTCCACTACATTTAAATTTTTGAGATTTTGTTTTACAAATGCTCTCTTTATAAGACATTCCAACATTGTATATTAATTTTTGTACATGGTATATTATTTGTGGTGAGCCACATACTTGTAATGTTAACACCTCTATGGTCATCTACTGTAACTATATTTTGTTCTCTAATTTTGACCAAACTGTACTGTGCTCTGGCCAAAATGAAAAAAAAATTCATAAAAATACTCACAACTCAGGTAAAATCACTATAAAGCAGGGCATGCAAATATACAAAGTGTCTCCTTGCATCACCTTTTATCTGCCATTACAGGATAAGGCTGGTGTTGGGACTATTTTCAGGAGGATTAATATATATTTGGGGCTCTATAGAGAGTATTTACAGCAGCAGGACACTGTATGTCGGATTGAGTCGAAATAAACTACAGTGGCTGTGGTTTGCGGTAATGAAGGAACCTGTCATCCAATGCAATGATGTGGCACACTGATGTGTTTTTTATAGTTTATGGACAACAGTGGAGTTCTACATTACATCTATCATCATCTATATCAGGCTGTGGATACATAGGCTAGAGTTGGTAGGATCAGTTATTTCATTGGTGGATTTGTTCTTTCCATGGTAAGACTTATCCTTTAAATCTGCTAATAAGTCAACATGTATATTTTGCAGGAAGGCTGAATAAGAAGGATGGGTATTCTACAGTCAAAAAAGGTGAAACAAAAGGAAAATCATCCACACAATAAGGATATAAAAAATGGGACCACAAAAGAAGCAGCAGATAGTCAAGGAGTGGGCCCTACTCAACTTATTAATCATCAAATGGAACCCAGCAATAGTAATGATGCAATGACCACAAAGATGGACCAAGGTCGTACAGTTGATGCCCCTGAACTTCAGGATTTATCTGAAAATTTAAGCCCTCCAGCACAAGTCCTGCAAAAGACAACACCTACAGTGCCGATGCAGCCACAGACAGACAGACAGAAGATGTGTGGCCATTCTCAGCCTGAGGAAACTAGAAATTTCACACTATCACAGCAGAATCCTGCAGCTAAAAAAACGACAGGGGTAACACTACAGACGGCAAGGGCTGCTGCACCATGTGACAAGGGTATGAGGACTACTAGAGACTCCGTCCATAGCTCAGCGATATCTCCCTCAGTCCAAGTGTCAGCACAGGTGCTCTGCAAAGACACCTTCCCTCAGGTAGAATGCAGGTGAGTTGAATTCTTTGTATGGAGAAATACATTTTAAAAGCATTACACATAAAAATCTTATTTGAACTGCAGTCTTTCTATGTATTTGGTAACTTGTTGAACTTCTATCTGCCAACTTCACCAGCTCATGGAGTACAGAGGAGCAAGAGACAATCACTCAACTTTTTGGCTCTAAAATGCAAGAAGCTCTGCCTCACAAGTGCATAGAGATAGTCAGAAGTGTACCTACAGAAAACCTACACAGCAAAGAAGCAGAGGCACAGACGAAAGCAAAGATCACCAAATCACTGAGTCAGAAATCCAAGTGTGTTCCCTCTAATATGAATGTAGCATGCCATGCAACAGACAAGGCTCACAACATTGAACTGCTAATCACAACTGCAAAATCAGGTCTTGCTGAAGAGCATACCACCAAGCCCACAGAGTCACTTGACCATACAACGCAAATGTCAAATCAGCCAAACACTCAGGTGAACAATAAGGAAACTGCATTAAGCAAGCATTGCTTGAACCAAGACAGTGTCACCAATGTATCAGTTGTCTATCAATATTGGGTCATGGACAAATCAGAAAGAGGCAGAGCTAACGCTGCCAAAATAAGGCTAAGGCAGAAACTAGCAAAGCAATTAAAGGCTCCGCCAGGAGATGGCAGTAGGAGTTCCCAGCAAACAACTGAAGAAACAGTCACCATTGTGCCAGAGAGTTCACAGCAGCAAATTTGCACTGCCCTGGAAGAAAACCCAGTCAAGAAACACAACAACCAACAACTAATACCTCAACCTAACAAAGCTGACTATGGAAACACTTCACCTTGCATGCAAAAAGTCAGCATGAAAGCTGTAGCACCACATGTCCCAGTAGTGGAGAAGATGCCTACAGCTGCCCCAAATAATGGTGCCACTCAAAAGGCAGGAACTGATGCAGACACAAATGTCAAGTTAATGCTTCAGTTCGACCTTACGGTTTCCCAGCCTCAAGATACTGTTGCTGTTAAGCTAAATAAAAAATGCACACCCATAGCATTAAAGCAAAACCAGCCTATGAATAATACAGGAAGTGTCATTATGGAAGAAAAAACGAATGGGAAAAATGGTCAGGTTGAAAAACAGGAGCCAGACATCACCGCTCCAGTGAATTCTCGACACAAAGTCGTTGGTGAGGGTCGCTGGCCCCAGTTTACTGTGAATCCATCCTGTCCCCGCAAGGCGCGCTGTAAACATAACCCAGGGACAGGTTTGCCACCTAACGTCCAAAAGTGGTGAGCTGCACATTACACTTCCAACTGTTTTACAAGAGGAGTCAATGATTAACTACACAATCTTAAATCTGCCAACTGTTTTGCTCTTCTTTGTATTTTCATTTGTCTTTATCTTTATTCTTCTTTGCCAAAAAACTCCACAGGATTGACAACTGCCCAAATGAAGTGTGAGCCTCTTTGAGTTCACCACCGCAATACTCGCAGCTTGCTTAACACTGAGACAGATGGAAGATGGGGAGGGAGGAGATTCTCAAGAATGAGAAAAGACATTAAAAAATGTTATTGACTTGAAAATTAAAATTAGTTCCTGTTTAATGACTTGCTTCCAAGAAGAGTTAGAGTTGTAGTGTAAACAAACTGAAACGCACAGTCATTCAAAAAGTTTATTCTCTGAATCATTTATTGCAGACAAAGACTTGCATTGTAAGATCAACTGGATTACAAACCATCTAGGGAGAAAGAGGCATTACCATTTAGAAAACACTCAAACTTCAATGGCAATTCTGTCAGTTGCTAGGATACAAGGCAAGGGCAATACATTTCTGTGAGCTCTACTAACGAGAAAATGAACTTTGTATATAAAAAGAGTTTGCCTGAATTTGTGGGAAAAAAAAAGTTCTGTTGTGTTGATAGTTTTGAGTGACACTGAAAGGCAAAGTCACAGGGTGGTGATTGTGATGAACTTTCTTGTAGTTGTAAAAGAGCTGAGCGCCAAGGGTATTAAATGCTGGGCTTGGAAGTTCTTGTTTTTCAGTCACCAGCTGGGAATGACCCATGAACAGCTCATTTTTAATGTTGGACAGATGGAATCTTGAATGAAATAATTAAATGTAATATTTTAAACCCTTGAATTTCTTGAATAAAGGTAGATATGTAGCAACTGTTGAATAGACTGGTCACCTGTGATACTTTTAGGTTTGTTCCCCATCTTTTAAAATGACAGCAAACTGCCAGACAGAAGACCTGTAGATAGGTGTAAGAGTACAGGAAAAATAGTTCTGGCAATAAATGAAGTCATAATCCTCAGGGAAACTGCATTTGAACTGAGTGGATGTACATTGGATCAGCGTCGTGTGTGTCTGAGTGTGTCTGTACATAGTTGAGTGTATTCCTGGAGGCGGATTACACAATCATTTCCAGCTGTCGTGCATATTCGATGACCTGTTGTGCCAGCTCTGTAGAGGGGATGGTCACCTCTTCTGTCCGCTGCTGCTGACTGGTGAAAGAGTAATAGCCATCTTGGCTCAAACTCCATCCCCTCTGAAATGAGAAGAACAATCACCTTTGGCTGTTTGGCAATTTTACTCTCTGTAGGCAACAATCGAGGAAGGAGCTTTGTTTCAGTTTTACAAATTAAATCACAGGAGCAACTTGTTAATGAACAGCTGAAGGTTAAACATAATAACTAATCTGTAATTCCATTCAAAGTCAATGTCTAGCTTTTTCCACCTTACTTAAATTGTCATATAAGTTTCCATATATTTAAACACTACATATTTGACCAAGTAATAGATTTATATTTATATTATGCTTGGTCTTGTTGTACAACCCTCACAGGCTGTTGCTATTAAAACCATGCAGAAACCCATTGTTTTCATCTCATTATCTCTGCATACCACATGACTTATAATTTTAGTCTAATTCCCATATGAAAGTATACATACCTTCTTGGCATACTCTGTCATCTTTTTGGGGGAACTGAAGAAAAGCACACGAGTGGCTTCACTGAACTGGATCTGCTCATACGCTTTCTCTATGCAACCTGCGATCTCATCACTGCAATTGAAAAGGTCACAGATTTAGCTGCAGTTATCTTTAAAAGAAGATTAGAAGATTAAACATCATGAAAAAACTATTAACATTGAGGTTTCCTTCCTGATAAATGAAAATAACTGAGATATAGTTGTTTCCTTTGCAGAGTCCATCATTTTCTATATCATGACACCTTACCAGGAAAGAAGAGGGTGGATATGTTATGTTATCAGCCATTTTCATGTCTTTTGATCAATGTGTTGAGTTCACTAGCAAGATAGCATAAACCATCAGTGTTATTGCTGTTGTTACCTACAGTTTAACATATCTTCTCACTAATTTAGAAAGGTGTTTAAACTGCAGACTGCATCTATGGTGAAAGTGTCTTAATATATGGTTTTAATTAACTTTTGCCAACCAATCACACACCAGTATTTTCCATGACCATGGTTTTACATAAGAAAAACTTTAAAACCAAAAGATGCATTGGGACCTGAAACAAAATGTACGATTAACAAACAAGGATTATTTTCAAAGGGAAAATAGACAGCGGCATTGGTTATTAAGCATGAGGAAGGGACTGCATCAATTAAACAAGTGTAGAAATGATAAGTTGATCCTTACCGAATTGTGTCAAGCAGAATATCTATAAAAAATGTGTAGCTCTCAGCAGGGATGTTGCCTTTGGCCAGAAATACCTTGTTGTAGCTTCCCTCCATCAAGTACTGAAATGACCAGGAGAGGATATAAAACATTAAGGTGGAATTTACATGCAAGTTTTATTGACGTAGTGCTAATATTATGTAAATGGAGAATTTTGTAGACCCAACCATGTATCTAAGGGAATATTTTTGATAATTTGTGCCAATTGATTAGTAATTTGTACCTCTGAATTTATTGTTTGTGAAAACAATATATCACAGACAGCACATCCATTTATTTCAGGCCAAAATTGTGTATTAAATATTGCGTGACCCATGTAGATTGTCTATGACTGGACTGAAGCATTTCACCATATATTTTGCAATGCGTTACACAGAGGCATGTCTGATAAAATCTGCCCAGTCAAAAGTAGACATGGAGTACTGAAAAGTTAATTGTAATATAAATAGTGTATAAGAAATACCATGTTGAGGAGACAAAGGGCAAATGCAGTGACTGTGATAATCTGATGGAATTAATTCATTAATTTTAGTGTACCCACTACTCTAAAGCTGCTAGACTGCCACTAACCTACTGGATGCTCCTCCTTACTTGCCTGTACTAGCCAGGACCACCTGGAATCAGTTCCTGCTGCGGCAAGAATGTAACAATGTTGATTTATGGCATTACTTCTGTAATTTGAGATGCCAAATTATTCATTTGAGGGAAAAATTAGGCAATTTAAGGATACAAATTACTAAGTGGGCGTAAAAATATCAAAATTTTACCCATGATACCTGGTCACTGCAGAAAAACAATGCAATATCAAAACCTAAATTTGTGCTTTGTCAAGGGATAAACTGCAACACCTGTTCTAAGGACACTGGGTGTCTGATGTATACGTTGGTCTGAATATCTCGTGCACTCAGTCTCTCAAGTTCTGTGTGAAACTCAGACACACGGTTCTGTGAGAGCAGGAAGAGCAGGTTCAGTCCAAGCAACTGATGCATGTAGGCGGCTTCGGGCAGTTCATCCCTTAATGACAAAGGTAAAGAGAAAGCAATGTAAGAAAAAGCCTGTGAGCACCATATCACAAAATCCCACTACACGTTAAAAATAAAAAGGTGACATTACTTGTAATCAAAGTAGTAACATTTTAGCTGGGCCATGTATCTCTCAAATGATGGGATGTCCTTCTTGAGGATACTCCACAAGGCTCCAATTTCAAGGACATCGCCTGAAACACAGACACACATCTGTCTTAGCTAATGATATCTTCTGTCCTGCGACTTTGCCTAACACGATTAATATGAATGTTGCCCGTCTTGATTTGACACCTGTACTTACGAGCTAAAATGAGCTGCTGCTTGGTGAGCGCAGACCCAGTGGTAGGTAAAAAGTTCAGCTCCAGTAATGAAACCTGTAAAGAAATGTTTTGCGTCAATTTCTACAAAATTTCAAACTTAATGCGTCGCTTGTGTTCACCTAATTCTTCATCATAATATAAGATGATCGTATTAATCCTTCATAACAGAATCAAACGTACTGCCAGCTCTTCCTGTGACGGTTACGGAAAATTTTTTAATATCATCAAAACAAAATAATAAAATCACAGGAGCTACAACCTAATAATCAATAAATAAAGGCCAACTCTCCTTTACCATTAGGAAAACAAGCTGCAGAATAACTACTCAACTAACCTCCGTCAAATGTTTATTTTGATGTCAGTTCCAGGTTGACATTAGCTGGACAATGAATTAGCGAAAAGGTACAATGTGTTAGCAATACTGACAATAATGATTAGTTTCCTGATTATCGTTAACAGGAATCCTCGAAAAATTGTCGTGTCACCCAAAGGCTAATAGCTCAACGTTATTATAATCAAAACAATAAGACTGCAGGTGTCTAAAGTTTAACAAACAAAACTCTACATCCAATGTTAGCTTGTTTAGCTTAGCCCGCTTAGCTACATTTGCTAACAGCGCTGACACTTCTTAAGTAAACAGTGTTCCTGCTTCGACTAGTAAAACCAAAAGCGGGTAAATCGACGAGAGAGTCTACCTTGAGCTTGGTCAGAAGTTCTCCACATCTACTCAAGTTTGGGTTTTTCTTGTTCCACTCCGCTTTGAGCGTCTCGTACAACCCAGCGGTCTCTTTCAACGCCATGGTGATTCTGCAAAATGTACGACACCGGCCACCGTAATACGTTAAACGACTGTCGTGAATAACTCGTGTTGCCATGGATCGTTTTCCCTCTGCAACAGACGGCGGATCAAGATGGCGGCATTCGGCGCGGAGCGGTGGCTGAATGACTTACCAAACCATACCATCTTCAAAAAGATACGAGAGAAGTTGGATTCCGAACACAACACAAATGAAAGCGGGGTCGCTAAAAACCTCACCTTTTGTTTGGGCGGGGACTTTTTCTTGTGGGACGACGCAGACCGCGTGTTTTACACGACCAACCTGAGACAGTTGAACTCAGATGAGAGTCGCAGCAGCGGGAACTATCAAACGTTGCTGTGCATCAACCCTCCTCTCTTCGAGGTTTGCCAGGTCTTGCTAAGTCCAACGCAACACCACGTCGCGCTCGTGGGGCAGCGGGGCGTCTCTGTGCTGGAGCTTCCTCAGCGGTGGGGCAAGAGGTCCGAATTCGAGGGTGGACGGAGCGAAATCAACTGCAGGACCATCCCTGTCGCGGAGCGTTTCTTCACCAGCTCACCGTCGGTGAATCTGCGGCACGCGGCTTGGTACCCCAGCGAGACCGATGAGCCCCACCTGGTGCTACTCACATCTGACAACACCATCAGGTTTTACGGCTTAAAGTCATCCCAAACCCCGGCCAAAATCCTGCCTGTGTCGCAGTCGGAAGATGACAGCAGTGTCCATCCTCCGGTCTGCTCCTATGCAGCATCTCTAGGCGAGATAGCAGTGGCGTTTGACTTCGGGCCGGTTTCGTCCCCCCCTCGGCAGCTGGCAGCACAGTGCTCCAAAGATCAGCTGGTCTATCCTCTGTACATCCTCTACGAAAATGGGGAGACCTATGTGAGCTACACGAGCCAGGCAAATGGTGTGAGTCTAAGTAAACCAGTTGGACCCCTCCCCATGTATCCTGCAGCAGAGGACAACTATGGTTATGATGCTTGTGCCATTCTCTGCCTGCCATGTGTGCCCAGTATCCTGGTCATTGCCACAGAAACAGGCACACTGTATCACTGTGTGGTGCTGGAGTCTGAAGAAGAGGAGGAGACGGGGACAGTAGAAAAATGGATCCGAGCCACAGAGTCAGTGCCAGCTCTGTATGTTTTTGAGTGTGTCGAGCTAGAGCTCACCCTCAAAGTAGCCACAGGAGAGGACGAGGAGCCTCAAGAGTTTGATTTCACCTGCCCAATCAGACTGCACAGAGATCCCCTGTGCCAGCACAGGTATCATTGTACCCACGAAGCAGGAGTGCACAGTGTGGGGTTAATCTGGGTCAACAAACTGCAGAAGTTCCTCCAGTCAAATGAGGAGGATAAGGACAGTCTCCAGGAGCTGGCTGCTGAGAAGCGCTGTATTGTAGAGCACATTCTTTGTACCAGACCACTCCTAACCAGTCAGTCAGCTCCGGTTCGTGGCTTTTTGATTGTGTCCGATCTTTCCTTGGGTGCCACCATGATCTGCATCACCACGACCTACGAGTGCATCCTGTTGCCCCTGCTGAGCTCTATTCGCCCTCCCTCACCACCCCTGCTCTGTTCCCATCCAGGTCCAGGCTCTGCTAGCTCCCCTCTGCGTGGGTTGGCCAATGACTCCTTTGAGCAGCACATCCGCAACATCCTGGCACGTAGCTCCACCAATCCTCTTGTACTTAAGGCTGGGGACAAGGACACATCACCACCCCCTCCAGAGTGTCTGCAACTCCTCAGCAGAGCCACACAGGTCTTCCGTGAGGAGTACATTCTCAAGCAGGACATGGCCCGTGAAGAGATGCAGAGAAGGGTAAAGCTCCTGACAGGCCAGAAGAACAAGCAGCTGGAAGAGCTGACTCTGTGCAGGGAGGAGAGGAAGAGTCTGAGAGAGGCAGCAGAGAGGCTGGCTGATAAGTACGAAGATGCAAAGTATCGCCAGGAAACCATTATGAACAGGGTTAAAAAAGTGCTGGGCAGTTTGCAAAGCCAACTGCCGATACTGTCAAACAGTGAAAAGGATATGAAGAAGGAGCTGCAGACCATCAACGATCAACTGAAACACCTGGACAACTGCATCAAACAGGTGAACATGAAGATGGACTACCAGAAGACACAAGTGGACAAGGATGTGCCAGCAGCCAGGACAACAGTCTCACTCAATGCCCACCAGAAGAAAGTTGTTCAGGATGTCCTTAGAGAACAGGGACAGCAAATCGGTGACATGATGAAGCAGATAAAAGACATCAAAAACCATTTCAGTTTCTAAGCACTGGTACAAAACAACAGGGGAAAATGTTTTCAAATGCTCTTGTGAATACAGTCAGTCATCAAATCTGCCTTTTTGTGATGTTTGTTGAGAAGCTGGAATCAGAGCTTTATTTCCCAGTACATGTGCCATGTGTGGAATGGGTATTTGAATTGAGAGATTTTTATATACTGATATAGCTTTACATTTCTTACCATATATTGTTTGTCTCTTAATAGGGATAAAATAGTTTTGCTTTTGAGTGTTGCAACATTTTGCATAATTTTACATCAATGTTTCTAAATGTAAAGGTTTGAGTCAGTGATTTAGTCAGAGCAGAATACGTCATGTATGGTCAGGTAAAGTGGGATATATTTTGAGCTAAGCTTACCAAGCTGTTTTCAACATGATTTGTTCACTTTTTGGATAAGTAATAAACTGTAACTTTCTCTCATAACTGACTTTATTTGTCATTTGTGACCAATTACATTATTACTATTGTACAAGATCTTTGATAAGTGAAATTACAAGTGATTTAAAAAATATATTGAGTTAAACGAGGTTTAGACTAAAATAAAAATACTAAACAAAAGTACTGAATTATATATTTAAAAAAGAAAGGATAGGTTCACAAATTAGTTATTTTCCATAAGTAAATTGAAAGTATTTGGTCACTGTATTCATTCCCTCTGTCTATACTGGCCATCAAGGGATCACTTCTTAATGCAACTCCAAAAGAGATGGTGGTTAAATTCACAATCCTTGTTACATCCAGCTGTGTATTATATATACATAATTAGTTTCAGCTGAAGGTTTTGTGTAGCTTCAGCAGTCTGTAAGATACCCTCTTGATTTGATTAACTCTGCTGATGCCTCCTTTTAGGTTTGGCTGAACTTTGACATGTTGTTTTGCACTAAAGGTTTCAGATTTTGACCTAAATCAGGGTTTGCTTCAGGGCCAGTATGGACAGGTGGAACAATTACAGCGACCAGTAACTCTGACAACACACACTCAGTTGGCCATTTATTAGGTACACCTAGCTAAAACTAATACAGCCCTGCTATAAAATCTACTTTCATGAAGCTTAACATCAGTTTTTAATGAAGTTGTTTTAGAGGGGCGTTGATTCAACTTTATGGTGATTTTGAGAGCACCAGTCTGTGGCGCTGTTGAATTGTATTGCATTATGTGTACAGGTTTCTATTATTTTGTCCACCCCATTCTTATGAGTGAGGGTAGGCTAAATATTAAACATCTCTATAATGTAATACAGCTCAACAACACCACACCCTCCAACATTATCATACAGTTGAATCAACACCGCTCTAAAACAGTATAATAAAAAGTGAACATTATAACCTTGACGAACCTTGAAGATATGTGAACCTATCCTGTAATACACACAGCTGCATGCCTCCAGTCTGCCATCTACAGTTGGAAACAGTGCTTTACAGTTTCAGTGTAGGGTGGTCAGGAATCCTGTATCCACCAGATGTCACCCCACTCCAGAGTTGATTACCTCAGTTTTTCCTCCACTGCAGGTTTGCTAGTGAGGAATTCCCCATGTAAACACTGAGTGACGTATACGGAGACCCCGGTTTCGTTGAGTAAGCCTCATTGTTGGGGATGTCTGTTGTTGGTGGGGGTCCTCTGCAAGTCTGTAAGTCTAACCCTGTTGCTGTGGCATCACTGTGTAGCTTGATTTGAGCAACAAATGTTTGAAATGGTTTATGACTCAGCATAGCCTAATTATGTAACAGGCTGACATTGTTCAAACTGCTATGGGGATTTTTTATTCTGCTCTCTAAAATGGCGAACAGAATTACCAGCAATGACTTGAAAATATACAAGAAGTCAGCATTAGTTTATTTAAAATCAAGAAACTATATTTCGACATGAAGATTTCAGCTGTCCTCAGTGAATTTTGACACCATACTTGACTGTTTTCACATATTACCTCCCTCTTGCTCTCTCACACACAAATACACAGGAGAGGGTGTGGTGTACTGCAGTGCTAGCACAGGAACACTCCAAATAGGGGGATGTTGTTAAAGTCTTTCATAAAGGTACAGTGTCTAGATCCTGTGCATAAGACTGAGGAACCTTAGCGGACCCTAGGAAAGGAGATATTAATAACTCTTGGGCCAGCCCACCACATTCTTCACATGTGAGTCACTGTAAGCCAGAGAGCCGGGAGGAAAGAGCTGGTTTGCCTCTGTTTCTCATTTGTGTTTCTTTCCATGGAGGAGTGGAACACGGAGGCAGGGAGGCCACCCCTTCTTTCGCAGATCTCGGAACCCTCATGTGAAACACACGCATCTCTACACGAGACACATATTTGTGCTCATACCACATAGTTTACACAGGGTAAAACCAAGAGGATGCACAGGCAGCCTAGTGAGAGTGTGAATGTTGAGCTAACCAGAGATGAGGGGGAATGGACTGTACTTAACTATGTGTGTGTGTGTGTTTGTGTGTGTTCGAGAGGGAGGGAGGGAGAGAAATAGCTTCAGATGGTGGGAATGAGAGGGGAGAGAGCCTCGGAAAATGGTGGTATGGGGACTTGGCAGGGGAGAGGGTGAGTCACTGTTTATCTCGTCTGTCGCTAAGAGACCAACTGAGCTTGATAGAAAAGAAAATCTTGTTAAAAGTGCCAAGTTAAATGCACCCAACTATTATTTCTGTACCATGTACTTTATGTTTAAGAACTTCAACAAAGTTTAAGAACTTCAACAAACTATTTCACTTACATAAGGGTCACAAAAGAGACGAGACACAGTCAGGGAATTTTTATTTGGTTACAATAATAGTTAACATAAGAACATTTGGTGGAGCTGTGTACAGTAGTCAGTAATAAATCAATCATTCGATCTGGTTGAAAAGTTCATCTCAGCATGTAATGTTCTTTTATATAACTGAAGTCTTGCTCCTGCACATACAAAACAACAGAAACAATTACAAAAATAATATATAAAGTATGCACAAAAATGGTGGCACGTAAAGCATCAAAGTGAAATGCATTCAGGTTATTAGATTTGTGCTGCCAGTTTGAGTTGAAAATGCTATAAACAAATCATTTCTGCAAAATAAGTCTTTGTAAATACATTTGTAGATGATAACGTCACTGGAATGGCCCAATCTGAAAATGGCGTAATCCTACAAATTATCACCAAGATAATACTGTGCCACCCCAGTCTAATCACTGGAGGAATGTTAAATTTAAAGATTAAATACAGTTTTTGCTCTGTATTCTGTGAAATATAAGCCAAATACTGCTCGCTTAGAGGGCGCCAGCCTTTATTTACTTCTGCTCAGCAAACACAAGTAGATATATTTTTAAAAGTTCATCATATAAAGCAAACTTTGAGAAGCCAAAGGGAAGAAGCAACCAGACCAGTGTGACTTCTAAATACACAATCTTTGGCAGTAAGCCCTTGTTATAGTCTCAAAGGTAAGACTTGCACTTAAATACAGCATGTTCCATTGTACGAGACCAAAATCAGTCTCAGAAGAAAAGTTGAACACATTACATACAACATTTTGACATGGGTCTGGGGGGGGGGATGAGCAAATACAAACAGTAGCAGAAGTGTGACAGCCAGTAGAGAATAGTCTCTCAGCTCCAGGGACTTTGTGACATGTTTATGCATCAGAACCTTTCTGCCTGCGTTTGGAGGGTGGGATCAGACGGTTGGGGAGCTCAGGTGGAAGACCGTGGCCCTCCAGCTTGACCTCAATCAGGTGGCTAGCTAGCGCAAATTCTTCATCATCCAGCATGCCATCACGGTCCACATCTGACAGCTTCCAGATGCGACCCAGCACCGAGTTGGGCAGGCGGGAGCTCACCATCCAGTCCTTAGCCTTATTGCCGCTCAGTTTCCCCTCATTGGGAGCGAGGTTATAGAAGATCTCATCATATTTGGGCTTGTCTTTGGTCACCACCCAGTCCTCCTCCTCCTCTGGTCCCTCTCCGTTCTCCTCGGTGAAGGGGTCGCCCTCAGAGAATGGTCCACCACGGGTCCCCAGGAAGGCTCCACCCTGCACGCCTAGTTGCTCACCTGCCTCCAGCTCCTCCTGCCGCAGGAGGGGCATTAGTTTGGCAATGTCAGCGGAGAGCAACTCATCCAGGGCTGCCATCAGATTAGGCTTCAAGGTTTTGAATTTGGTGAAATCGTGAACCATCAGTTGCTCCTTAAAAAAGGGAATGACAAAAATGCGTTAGCTAGAAGATTTTACGTTTTTTCTTTCTAAATATTAACTAAACAGTTTTTGGAGTAATTCAAAAGAAGGCTTCACATTTGCCTCTCAGATGTACCCATTAGTGAAAACCAACAAACTCAGACTGACCTGCATCTTGGCACAATCTGGGAAGTCTCCAGCAGAAATGTTGTGCTGCAGCTGGATCTTGGAGAAAATAACTGGCAGCTGGTAGATCAGATTCTTCTTTTTATTGTCCTTTCTGAAGACAGAAGGCATCTCCTGCTTCAGATAGCTGATGATGTGGGCGTGGACCTGGGAATAAGAGAAGCATAGCAAAGGCTACTTCCACCAATCTTTTAACACTTCTAACATAAATATAATGCAGTAATGTCAATGCATCAGTAATCATTTAATGAACACTAAAAAACACACACCCTAACCAGACGTGCCCTCTTGACCAGGTCGTTGAGCTTGCGTAAAGCTGCATTGCGAGGGAGGTTTTGGATGTCAGCGAACAGATCCTCCTCCTCCAGCTCAAACAGCTTACGGTTGTCTGTAACCATCAGTGGCTCTGACCAGAAGGAGCCGATGTAGACGCGCAGAACCTCTGGGGTGCCAAACACCTTCCCCAGGGACCACATGAGTGCACCGTACACCCGCATCAGCTGCTGGGTGCCAACCATGTCTGCCTTGTTGAGCACCACGCGCAGCTTGTCCTCGTTGCCCTTCAGGGCACCGATGGCCTCGGAGAACTCATCGGATATCTCCAGTTTATGGGCATCAAACAGCAGGATGATGCGGTCCACGCGTTCAGCAAACCAGCGCAGCACAGCTGGGAAGTCATAACCTGTTTGAATATAAAAAGGAAAATAAAACAGTATAAAAATCTGAGTCTATCATTATGTGCAAAAAAAAAATCTGGGGCCAGGAGAGAGTAGAAGGTCGACACAGACACAAACCCGTCACACCTTATTCTTATATGTATGTGTCAAACCCACTATAACTGTACATTCAGACACCCTCACTTTTTGTAAGATACCACGTTGTAAAAGCAATTCTTTGACTTTTAACATCAAAATTTCCAAACTACGTGATTTCTTCATCTGTATCAACATAATCATACTAATAGGTTCAGTTCACCCAACTTACAAAAAAAACATTTGATTATATACCTCCTGTGGTATAGCCACAAAGGTAGTTTTAGGTTTTATTCTCCTAGGATTTCAGATAACCATCACTGAATTTTCTTTCAATGGACTACTGTTTGTGGTGCACATATATTCATAGTTAAAGAAATCATCAGCACTGTCTTTTCAAAAACAATGTTAGTTACTCTGGATAATCCACAAACTTCGCTTGGAACTATTTCTTATCAAAGAAATAGCTCGGATTAGCCAGAGAAACTGGGACACTGTTTCTGGAAAGACATATTGATGCAGAATTTTTTTTTATTCCTGTGAGAACCACAAACAACATTCCTTTCACCTCCATTGTACTGGGGCAGGGAGGAAGAAATCTCAGATGGATATTTCAAAACCAAAACTATCTGTATGGCTGATACCACTGGTGATAAGTGAGGAAATGTGTTTTTCATAATGTGGATGCACTCACCATTTCAACTTGTTAGTTGCTCATGCAGATTGACTTAAATAATGGGTTACTTGAAGCGTGGATGAATAGAAAAGTGGAAGAACTACAGTGAGATGACGAAGATAGCTATTTCTCTATAGTATATTCCTCCAGATGTTTTTGTCTGTACTACCCCTGTTCCTGATTAGGATTTTATGGCTGCTCAGTACACTGTTGAGAAGTTTTCTTGCCCTGCTGCCAAGTGTTATTGTGACAGAGCAAACTAGTCCCATGAGTTATCCAGGCGTGCCAAGGAGATGAGTTTGTGAGATGACGCTCAGGGATGTGTGTCTCTGCAGGCCCCCCATGCCCTCTCCTCACCTTTGCTACCTCCCTCACCTCGGCTCACTCTCTGCTTTGCCCCGGACAGGATCCCCGGTGAGTCAATAATGCTGATACTCTCCAGGACCTGGTTGGGCATCTGGGCACACTGGAACCTGGTATTATCATCAGTAGACAGGAGAAAACTCACATAAATGATGATAAGACACAAGTTCACAGAGGTCATTTTCGTTTGAAAACATTGTCGGTGTCATTGAAAAGAATCTAAATCATGTGAAAAATGGTTAACTCTTATCAAAGAGGCCAATGTTATCTAAAGAGCAGATTGGAAGCTGCCCTCTTCAGACCTCCCACCCCTCCCTCTGCAGGCCATTGTGTGCAAGCAGGCCTCTCATTGCTGTGGGCTTCCTGAAGGAAAATGACCACTACTGCCAGAATCAAACAATAAGGCCTGCTAACGATGTGTGGCTTAGAACAACAACACCACTTCCTGTAGCTTATGAGCTTAACGAGCCCACCGGCTCCCCGAACAGGAAGTCAAAGCAAAAGGAGCGACGCAAATACATTCACAAACACACCCTGCAGAGGGAGAGAGGGACCCTGCTGGAAAACTGGCATCTGAACTCCATGTTTGGAGCCCCATTAACAGGAGTACTGTATGTTCCTGTCACTTCTGGCCTTCACATCCATGCTCCGAGTAGCTAAAAGGGCTTTATTGTAAGATGTGACTTTCTTGGTTCACAACAGTGGAAAAACATACACAGAAATCTGGCAGCCAGGACAGTAACCTTGAGTGTGAAGATTTCTCTTACAGCTTTCCCTAAAGCCTCACAATGTCTGTGACTCTATTTGTTTGTCTTCACCCTGAGGGGCTGTGGAGCCCTCTGACCTTGCTTTTGAACTTGCGTAGATTGCTGTTCCTGTCTGAGCACATTTGCTTTCATCAGCCTCTCGGGTGATATCGCTCCCTTTCTCCGTTTTTCCACAAATAAGGCAAGTGCCTCCCTGCTCTGAAATTTGGCACAAGGACTTGAAATTCCAAAGACCTAAAAAAAAAATTACTGTTATCTCTCCTTCCCTGTTTTCCCCCCTCGGACTCTCTCGTGGAGCCTGTGCATTACATGCTGATATACAGTATATATCTGGCTCCCTTGGTGGAAATCATTACACAACACACTGTGAATAAAATCCTTGCTCTCACCTGTTCAGGAAGGTATTTCCAAATGGGTTGAGTTTGCGGAAAGGCTTGTTAGGATCTACAATAAGGGCGTTTCCAGGGATGACTCCCTCCACCTCCCCATGCATGACAGCAGTGAAGCAGTCAGTGGTGGGTTCAGGTCCCACCCTGCTCCCAGGAATATCCTGCTCCAGTAGATACCTGCCAGTCACACACATAGCTTGTGATTTGTTTTTCACCAATGATACTTTGCAATCACACACAATTCAACAGTGAACAAATGTTTGATGCACAGCTGGAACGTCTTACTTGATGAACGTAGTCTTCCCTGTGGAGTACTGTCCCACCACCAGCACCATAGGCTTGTTATCAAAGTCTGCATCCTCCAGACTGGGAGAGTGGAAATCGTGGAAACCGTAGTACTGCTCCAGAGGCAGCAGCTTCTTTCGATACAGGGACTTGAGCCCTTCTGTCACAGTGCGGATCACCTCCGGCGCCTTCTTCACATTTTTTCGCCCCCAGCGTGACATGCTGATTGACTAATGAGATTGTGAGCTTCTTGTAAAAATCAGTGTCAGAGTTGTGTCTGTTTTTTTGGAGCTGTATTTCCTGGGGCTGAACCTTGGAAAACCTTCAGGTGTTTCCTGTATTTATGTGAACACTGCTCTCTTGTCCTTGGAGCCTCCTCTGCACACGTCGAGAGGAATGATAGGGCTGATGGTTTTGTTTGAAGTCTGGATCTTCCCCTTTGAAAACAGTTGCAACACTGACAACTTTTATTTCCTGGAACGAGGACAGAAAAGGAGACAGGTAGAGGTTAATCCAAATGAGATTAATCCAGGTGATAAAAAAAGTTTCTTGCTGTTCTTGTGCCCGGTGATCAAAGTCTGTCACAACTTAGAGTAAGGATGTGGAATCTGGAGTAAGTTTCAGCCCACCAGGAATCTGCCAAGCATTGTCAGTGCATGCCTGGAAAAAGCTGGTGTTCATGCTGGAAAACTTGCAAACCCAGCCCTGCACAGGCACAGCTCATTTCTTTACAGTGAAATGAGTAAGACATTCCTTTTATCCCCTGCAGTTCCTCTCAGTGGAACATGAAATGTGTGCACGGCTCAATTGTTCATGTAAGGAAAAGACCTCTTAAGGGTTAGTCTATACATGGAAAAACTAATGTAACCCATATTTTTTTTTCCACTGTGGTCTCCATAAACACAAGTGCTAGATTAGGAACTGAAGGCACACCTCATTATGAGAAGACTGACACAAAAAGTAAGACACGCATCAGCAGATGGGAGCTCATCTGTGAAGAGCTTCTTTCTTTCAAATCCCATTTGAATTAGGATAAAAAAAAATATTTGCCTGGAGGACACTAGGCAACACAGTACTGACATGTCACAAGACCAGTGTGGACAGAGTTCTTGTCAAAATGGCGAACCCTGGAGATTTACAGGAGGGACATTAAACGTGATTTGCCTGCCATTACACACTTCAAGTTCTGTGCCAGCCATGCTGTATGAGTAAAAGTTGATCTACGGGGTTTGCGTGATACCTAAAGGTTTAGTTAAGGCTCTGAGATCAATTTCTAAAGTTAAAGGAGGGTGGAAAATGCCTTGTGGGTTTGTGTACCACAATTGCAACACCGTTTTGGAACAGAAAATGTACAATTTTAGCCTGCAGGAGCAACAAGAATCAGGGCAGTAATATCAAAATGAGACATGGAAAACATTTTCAAAAAGACTACTGAGGGTTTACAGTTTCCAAGTGAATTAATTCTTCATTTAAGTTTTGATCTTCGCACTTACCAAACACCATCAAGCCTTGGTTTCCTCTGCTGCAAAGTAAAAGTTCAAATGAAAGCAGACTGTTATAGCCATATTCAAAGTTTAAAAAAAAGAGTATTTACCAAGTTGTTGTGGAGAAAGCACGGCCTTCTTCAAGCACCTTGATCTCTCTTTCTCTCGCTCTCTCCAGGTTTGCCCTCTGGAGTTTGGAAAATATTTTGACTTGAGGAGACAAAAACAGTCAGTGTCTTCGAGGAGCTGCAGCTACATGTATGGGTGTACCTCTGACAGCAAATAGGAACCCTCAGCAGAGCGTCAACGCAGCGAGATTATAGAGGATCGTTCTTCCCCAGGGTTTAATGTACATCAGATGAGCTCCAGATCTGGCAAGGATCCGTACTCTGCTTGCTGAAAGAGCACAAAGCAAACCACACTGAGGCTAACTTTTCTCTCCCCTTGCTTCCTTCTCCTAGTTTAACGCACCTCCTCTTCCAGGGATGCCTGGCAACACTGTGGGCAGCACTAACACTCTGCTCAGGGCAGGGATGAGCTGGGCTGTGGCCAGAGGGTGTGGAGCTGGAGGAGTGGGGTTGTGAATAAATAATTTGGGTGGAGCTGTTTTTTTCCTTTTTTCTTTTTTTAACATGACATCGCCTCACAATGTCCTTATGCATATTTATAACGATAAACACACCCTCAGGCTGCACCACTCCAGTTGTGGCTTTTAACTTCTCCATGTATTTAAATTTTTTTTGATTAGTTTTTTTCTCTCCTCAGCTTACTGTAACATGTCATACGTTTACAGATGTAACAGTTTTTCCCCTCCACAGTATAAACACTCTTGCTCCTCCCAAACTCTGTGAACCTTCCAGGCAATGAATCACACAAATAAGCTCTACTTTTCCACATCCATGCACCACCTGCTGGCTGTCTCATAGAGGACACGTCCCACTGCTGCGGCCGCCCCCCCCCCCCCCCCACTACCATCATACAGTACTCCTCAGTCATCATTAGTCACTCAAAGGAATGTATCCAGAAGATCAGGAATCACTGAACAGCTGGACAAATGACTAGATGGCCTGCAATGTTTCATAAAAGAAGCAAGGTTTAATTTACAGTTTTACTAAATGTACATTTCTTTTTAAAAAGTGTCATTATACACAATAAATACAATACAAAATTAATCTGTAATACTATACTTCAAATTCTCTCACGGTCTTTTTGTACATTATTATTGTTCCTTTTTTTCCATTTCAATGCTTGTGCTTGTGTTTGAATTGTCCACCAGGCTTAAAAAAGACAAAGAAAAGACAAAAGAAAAAGAAAAAGAAGAAAGAAACAAACACAAACACACACACGCGCACAAACACACACACACACACACACACACACACACACACACACACACACACGCACACAGGCAGGGATACAGTTGCAGAAAACAAACAGACTGAAAACACAGAAAATCAACAGTTAAAACTGGCCTGCCCCCTGCTGACTAAAACGCACTATGTCCTAACCTGGCATCAAACGTAACAGGGGGTGGGGGGTGGGGCAGGTGTGTGTGGAGGCATTGTCTAAAAACAAGAACCTGGAAAATCATCTGACATCAGAAACAGAATATAACTGAATTTCATTACACGTTCATTTACATAAAACTTCACAATTATCCAAATTATTTTCTCAATATGTTTTACTTTTAAAATGCATGTGGTGTCTATATGAAATGCAGGCATAATGGAGGATGAGGCTACTTGATTTTGCCAATTGAAGACGAGTGTGACGACTGAGCGTCCCAGTTTATTTTACAGTCTAAAGAAATTTAATCTTGATAAAGAGGTGGCCTGTATCATTTTAGCATGTGCAGTTTGCATCAGGAGGGCAGCATTATCTGTGTGATAAGACGATTCAATTTGGTTGGTAAAGGAAGACACTGTGTGTATTATGACCTTTTACAGCATTCTCGTTTGCCTCTCAGCTGCACGTAACCAAGTTAGAGAACGTTGTTGTCTTCTGAACTGTTAAAACAAGCTGCCTGATGCTCATTGGGGCTGTTTAAACCAGGAGATGAACCGTTGTGGGCTGGTGCTCAGGCCACATGAAAAGGAATGTATGAATGGTGGATGAGAAAAAGAAAAGGTGAAAAGTGAAAAAGGAAGAAAGAAAGAGAACAGCAACCTCTGACAATTTCTTCTTGTTTCTCGAGCTTGGCTGACAGAACACATACAAAACGGCAGGCATCTTCAAGTCTGCATCTAACAGAGACAGTTTTACCTTGGACCACACTCACACTTATTCCACCACAGGTCTACTTCAAGGCTGTAAATGACAAAGAAATGTCTGGACAATTCAAATGGACAAACAAAGCCAACACAGCTTGGCAGAGTAGTACAGTGATACTGTTTTCACAGTGCCCCCCCTTCCCCTGCCTCAAAATCTGTCTCTTAGTTCCCCCATGTCAGTCTGGCCTGGGGCTGAGGGGCTGTTATCTGCTTTGAGTCTGGGGCACCAGGCTGCCATTGTGGCCACGGCCACCGACCTGAGGGTGCTGGGCCAAGGAGGACGACGAGGAAGCAGAGGAGGGAGGTGGGACTGAGGGTCTGTGGGATGAAGCTGCCGAGCCCCCTGGGCGCTGGCTTTGGTGTTGGTGGGGCCTGCTGTTGCCCCCTTTAATGTGGTGCCCGCGGGCAGAGGGCTCCTGCTGCAGGTTTAGGATGCTGTCGATGGCGCACTGAAGGTGCTCGTTGAGAGAGTCATCCGGGGGGCTGCCGCTGGAGAAGCTGGCGTTATCCATGTCGGGGGAATCTGATTTGCAGCGTTTGGCAGGAAGTAAAGAGTCTCGTGTGAAGGAGGACTCTGGAGAGGGAGGCCCAGGGGCATGCTGGTCCATTCTGAAAGTCCCACCTACCCTATGTCTATTTTTTCCACCCGCCCTCTTGTATTTACTTACATCTGTCTCTTGGTCTGTGTGCTCCGCCACTCTCTCCTTTGCCCCTTCCTTGTCTAGGAGCTGTGGGAGATGATGGTGTTGTGTGGTTTTGATACCACGGTTAAACACCTCGTCCACTTCGTCCAGCCCCTGCATTGCACTCCCTAAACGGCCTGTTTCGTGGCTTGACTCTGTGTGAGTGTGCGAGGCCTCCCTGCCTCTTTTCTCCACCTTCACACTGGCTATCACTGTCCGCTCTGAGGGAGGAGATGAGGCCTCATGCCTGGGGGGTGACGGCGTGGGTCTGGGGTAGGACAAACTTTCATCTCCTCCCCCTGGGACACCAGGTCTGACCCGGGGACTAATGTTTTCCCGGTAGGTTTTTCGAAGGGGGAGGCGACAGGTTGTCGGCGAGGGATTGGCAGTGGAGGCAGGATTGTGTTTGACCCCACCCATACCATGATGATCCAACGTCCCATTCATTTGAGTGGAGGAGGTGGAGGAGGAGGACGACGACCAAGTATGAGAGGAAGAGGTAGAGGAAGATGGGGCTGCATTGGGAGGAACATTACTTCTCAGTGGCGGGTTACACTGAGTGGTTGCTATGGTGACTGATGAGGCAGAAGAAGCTGTGCATACGGGGGACTGAGTTCTGATGACTGTAGTGGGAGGAGTCGATAAAGGGTGGGACTTTGGATGTGGTACAGCAGCTTCAGGCTGAGGCTGAGGCTGAGTCTGAGACTGGGATATAGACTGGCTGCTCTGCTGAGGTTGAGGTGTGTGCACTGGGTCTAACGCAGTGTTATGAACCACCTTACTGAACCCCGTTTGATCCTGCTTGATCTTCAGCTTCAAGCCAATTCTCCTGCGAGCCTCGTAGGTCTTGATAGGCGGTTTGCTGGTTCTCTGTGGGAGAGCGTCGTCATCATCGGCTGCTTGAGAATTGAAGGACGAGGACGAGAAAGAGGAGGATGCTGCTGGAGCTCGACTGAAGGAGGAGCACTGGCTGGTGGGTTCGGCCACCGGCTTGCCCGCTGCGGCTGGAGGTGGTGGACAGCTGCTGGACCAAGACACAGAGGCTCCACCTCCACCCTGCTTTATTACCAGTTTGGTAGGAGGAAAAGGGGTAACAGAACTGGTGGCGGGAGGAGCAGGAGCAGGAGCAGGGGGAGGAGGAGCAGGAGCAGGCGCAGTAGCAGGGGCAGGGGCTGGAGCAGGAGCTGGAGCTGGAGCTGGAGC
This sequence comes from Seriola dumerili, assembly GCF_002260705.1. Taxonomy (NCBI): domain Eukaryota; kingdom Metazoa; phylum Chordata; class Actinopteri; order Carangiformes; family Carangidae; genus Seriola; species Seriola dumerili. Next base: position 76,553 of record NW_019174291.1, read on the forward strand.
TGGAACTGGAACTGGAACTTGGGCGGGTGCAGGTGGGGGGTTTGGGGTGATGTTTGGAAGAGGGGCTGGGGCAGGAGCAGCAGATGCTGGAGCAGGGGCAGCAGCAGCTACACCTCCACTCACTGAGGTGTGCTCAGCAGATGAGGATTTCTCTTGGGATGAAACCACACTCTCCAACATGCGCGCATTTGCTACAAACTCCTCTGCAATTAAACAAACACAATCATATCATTAGCATACACATGCTCACAAGCATACAATTTAGATGAAGACAACTACAACAATGTATGACAGACAGTGTCAGGCTACCTGGTCTCTCCTTGGCCAAAATCCTGTCCTGATTCAACGCAATCTTCTCCTCCTGAATGAACATCCGGTCAATCATCACCATCTCTGCCGAGGGGCCCAGTCTCTGCTCAGGTTGCAACGCCAAAAACCATCGGTTCAATATCAATTTAGGACAAAGGACACAACAAGGTGGTGTTTGGTGAGAATGCTGGTTTATAAACTTACTTTTGACTCTGCAAAGAGCAAGTGGCGATATTTATCCAGCATGGCCTGGGTCCTTTTCAGCAGCTGACAGGAGACCCTCTCAAATTCATCATCCACTGTGCACAAGAAAAACCGAAATGTTCATTAAGATCTTGAAATTGGGGGAAAGGTACTAAACAGCATATTGCCTGCACTAGAGGATATGGAGTTGGTTACCTCTTTGATAGTCTTGAGAAGAGTTGGCAGTTCCCTGGTAGAGATGGTAAGGCAGCAGTCTGTGCAGTGTGTCCTCAAAAGAGTGGAAAGGAGCACTGTAGTTTGGGTGAAGCACTGAACCCTGCTGTTTCCTCAGCTGCTCTAGCATCCTGCAATGAGGCATGTACAAAGAAATACTTCTCTCAAAAACTGGGATTTGAGACAGTTAAAATAACCTTAAAATGCCTGTGGCACACACCTGGCTTCTTTGCTGGGCTCTGCGCTGAAAGGCATCTTCATTGTTGGTGTCTGTGATGTAGGTAAAAGATGAACAACAAGAATTAAAATCTTCAGACTGACGCTTAAACATTAGAGGCAGTTTTTTGGGATGTCACTATGATGACGTGACACTACTTTACCTGAGTTTGTGCTGGAGCTGGGGGCTGTGGAGCAGGCATTTGAGTCAGACTAGCTCCTAACACCTGTATCTGCATTCCACCTTTCCCCAGAGTCATCCCTCCAACTGAGCTGATCACTCCTGGCTTTGGCTGAACCTGTGGGGAAATTTAGAAAGAAATTTAGAAAGTGATAAAATACATTAAAAAAAAAAAAATTCAGTGTTGAATTGTAGGAAAATGTAGAACAGCTAGAACACACCAACACACATTGCCCACCATCCAGTCCTTGGAGGAATTGGCTGTAATGTTACCTACCTGTGCAGGCTGGGTAAGGCTGGCAGGAGTGACAGTCTGATTTACCATTGCTCCAGCTGGCCCTTGGGCTCCTGAGAATACCTGTAAGTCACTTGATGCTAAAATAAGAGGAAACAAATCATTACAAAGGGAAATATTTCAAGGTGTGTTCAGGGTACATGCCGTTTTGAATCATGAGCGGTAAATTGTGTCTAACCTGTAGCAGGGGTTTTGACAAGCACTGACGTCGGCTTCAGCACAGAGGGAAGCTGAGCAGGTGTACCAGTGCTGGCTGTTGATGTAATCGCGGCTTTATCAACAGGCACATCTTGTTGAGAACTGAACTGACTGGTGGCTTGAGGCTGAGGCTGAACAGGCTGCTTGGCCTGGAGCAGGATGTTCTGCTGGACCTGAAAACACATCAGGACAATTTGCTTACATGTTTTTGTACACATGGAGCTCTAGATGAACCAATTGTTTCCAACCAATTAATCGAAATATCATCCAAATCACAATATGGCCAAGTGCAATATCCAAACTGCAGTTTACAGAGATTCAGCTGCTCAAGCATGGGGTGGGGGTGGGGTGAAAAAGTAGCATGTGAAGTCAAAATACATAAGATGGTTTAACTGGTAAGACCTCTGAATGCATGCAAAGTTCATAACAAGTTTTCATTAAGAGAATTTTGAGAGGAACTGGGACAATACCTGGTGCAGCTTATCCAGCAACTGTTTCTGCTGAGGTGAGGGCTGGGTGATGCCTGACAGGGTCTGAATTTGCGCTCCTACTAATTGCAGGTGGTGCTGCTGCTCTGCTGTCAGGCCCTGGATGGGAACCTGGGTTTTCACTACAGCTGTAGTAGAAGTGCTGACAGGAGATGCAGTGAACTGGTGCTGTGCAGGCGGTGCAGGAGGAGGCTTAGGTGACTGTGACACGGGAGGCATATCTTGTTGATAGGGGGCAGGCTGAGAGGCCGGCCGTGGCTGAGTCTGAAGCTGAACTTGAATGTGTGCCTGCTGGAGCTGTGTCTGCTGCGGCTGGCCTTGTGCAGCTGGTTGGGGGGACTCTGCAATTTGGTTATGGACAATAAAGAGTGGAGGGTGAGACGAGGGTGTGCAGGAGCGGGAGGGAGTTTGAGACTGAGGCTGAGGCTGAGAGGGAGGACGTGACTGCTGCTGATGGTGTGGTGACTGGATCTGCTGGCTCAGAGTGAGAGGAGACTGGGAAGGCTGGGGACTGTCTGCCACTGGGGGCGCTGTGGTGTGAGTGGTCAAGGCTGTTGAAGGTGACATGCCCTGGATCTTCAGAGGCTGCTGATGTCCACTGGTGGGTACCTGAAGAAGTGGAATCACAACACAATGATTTTCATATCCCTTTCAAGAATGTAAACAATATCTGAACACAGGAGGAAACTGGGACATTAAGCACAAAAATCAAACACAAAAAGTTCTACATGCACTACTTCTACATTTCTAAATGCATGCAGTATCTACTAAATGTGATTCTAGTACATGGTTCAAGGTTTGATGCTAGATACAAAATAGGGCTGGGCGATATGACTATATCACAATCTTAATTAGAACATCTTTTTCACATCAGTATTTATTACGATATGCCAAATGTATGCATCATACGTAAAATACTTAAAGTGATGTTTACTACAGTGATGGCATTCCACTGTTATGCATTGCAGTAGACAAAACTCTTCACACATGGGGTTTAATCACACTCATATTGTCACAATGAGCAATTCCAATGAAAATCAATACACAAAAATATGGAATTATCGCCCAACCCCAATACAAAACTACACAAACATGGGTAAAACACCAAACAATACAAAAGCAAAGTGTTAGACTTTAAAATCAAGTAGATGCTGAAGTAAAAGTAATAGAAGCCCAATGATTTTTTTCTAGCTTTTGAGGAGGATTACACATAAAAGGGGAGCAATGATCATCTGGCGAGCCAAAAAGAAAAACAGTTGACAAAAGCAAGAAGTAAAGATCTGCGGGCCTGTGATGGTTAAGTAACAGGTGATCTGAACACTACAGGGACGGGAGTCAGGGGAGCATGTCATTTTGGTCTGGGAGTTATTACACTGGTCAGATTAAGGGTTACAAGGGGGTAGTGGCACTGTAAGCACACAAGAGTCTAAATGAGATGTGCAGGGTTGAGAGGTGTGGATCGACTGATCAGTCATTGGTCAGTAATGTGGCAGATGAAGGTGAGTTGATCGAATTTGATTGAGCAAGGTGAGTTGATTGAATTAGTGTTAGTAAAAGGGTAAAGAAGATGCACCTAGCACCTTGGTAGCTCTTCTATTAAGCACGAGCATGGTTTTTGTATACTGTCACACAATACATAAAATGAATGAAAAAAATACCAAATTAGTGAAACAATTAATTTAATTTAAAAAAACTGGCACTTGATTACCAGTCCCAAATTCTATAGAGATGGATAAAGTTAAATATTAAAAATAGCACAGTGGCTAAAACACAATACATATGAACTAGTGGAATGATCATGCCTTTACATAAAATGAAGTGATGTTAGAAACACACAGAAGCTGCAAGCGAATGAGTAATTTTTGCCATAAGGAATTGCACAGCAGCAGTGAGAGCAATGGAAGCAATGACTAATGCAGAAGAGAAGAATAGAGCAGTGATGGGGAAAGGTAAGATACCCTAACGTTGTGGCAGCAGCAGCAGCAAGTGGGTGGGGCTTAACATAAAGGGGCATTTCTACCTGCTTTACCACTGCTGTCATGTGGGAGGGGCCAGGGGAAGGACTGTGGCTCTGACCCACCCAAGAGTCAGTTAATTGGCTGTCATGGACAGCGGGGGCCAGAGCAGTGATGTTGTTGCTGCTGACGATTACAGACGCTGGTACGCCCACAGAGGGGGTTGACTCATTCTCTGTTTGGTGGTGCTGCTCCTGATAGGAGTACATTTACCATTTCAGGACGAGGGAGGGAAGGAGGAAGGGGATTGGAGGGAAGGGGGAGTAAAATAGTAAACCAAAGAGGTCAGACCAAGATATCACTCCGTGCATGTTATTTAATATTTAAGACAATGTTAACTATACACAATTAAAGCTAACGTGCAAAGAGTGGAACACTGACCTGTTGCAGGAACATCTGCAGAGACTCCTGGCTCAAGATCATGCTGGAGCCCTGGTTGGTGAGCAGTAACCTCCCTGGACTGTGCTGAGCCTGAGGGGGGACCAGCCCCACTGCTGTGACAGAGGAAGAGGTGGACACAGACATGGACGGAGAAGAGGAGGGTACTGTGATAGCTGCGGACACAGAGGAAGCCGGTTGCATGGCGAGAATAGAGGACTGCGGCACATGCTGCTGAGTGGGATGAGCAGCCTGGTCTGTGGTGCTACCCAGCACAGTAACACACTCTCCAGGCTGGCTTTGAGCCATGGTTGCTGCTCCTGTGCTGCTGCTGCTGGGGACTCCACCTGGCTGAGGTTGCAGGGCTGGCTGAAGTGTGACTGCCGGGCTCAGCCCCTCCACCTGACTCAGCATGGTTAGGGAGTTCTGGATTGGCATACCCTGTATGACTGTCTGGGTATGACCTGAGACAGTGTGGGTCTGTGTCTGGCTTTGACTCTGAGCCAATGAGACAGGCATCTGAAAGAGGGTGGGTGTGCCCATCTGGCCAGGCTGGAGCTGAATGGGTCCAGAGAGGATGTGGGCAGCCCCAGGGTGGCCCTGTGAAGTCAACACCTGACCCAAGTTGATGTTCTGGTTCGCAGTTAAAATCTGGTTCGCAATGAGCTGTCCACCAGGGCCCTGGCTAGTTATGATGTGACCCCCAGGGTGCTGGGTCAGGATCTGCCCACCTGCCTGTAGAGGTGGCAGGAGAAACTGGTGATTTTGACCTTGCAGAACTGTCTGAGGGGGAATAACGATGCTGCCTGATTGGTTTAACAAGTGTACACTGAGGGGCTTGCCAGATGGTTGTGCTGCTTGTTGCTTGAATAGGGTCTGTTGAAACTGTGGGCCTTGTGTTGTAGCTTGAGTACTCAGGACAACATTGGAGCCTGCCTTTCCTGTCAGGAAGGCTACATTCTGAGCAGCAGAAACTGGAAGTTGCTGCAGCCCTAGAGCCTTGTGGGCATCGTTTTGCAGGGGTTGGGGTGCTGGCTGTGGCTGCTGCTGCGGCTGCTGCTGTTTGAAGAGTTTCGTTTGGATGGCTCCCCCCTGAGGGGGTTTAGGCTGAATGGGTGTTGGTGTGCGCTGGATGATCACGTTCTGCATGATTTGGCCTTGAGTTTGCGTCTGAGCTCCAATTCCTGAACTTAGAGGGTTGCTGCCAAAGCCCACAAGCCCAGCAGGAGCCGTCATTGTACCGCCACTGCTGCTGTTTGTGCTGCTGACACAAACAGCCGGTCCATTTAAAGCTGGAGATCCCAAAGTGGCTTTGTTACCTTGGATCAGAAGTCCACCTCCTGAGCCTCCAAGCCCCGCCTGAGAACCAGCACCTGATACCTCTGGCCCAGACTGGTGCAGCTGGTAACCACCCATGGCTTTAGCCAGGATTGGCTGCCCAGACTGATTGATAGTCATGACTGTGGGCTGACCCACAACCTGAATCTGTCCGATACCCAAATGTCCAGACTGACTCCCATTAGGAAGAGCTTGGAGACTTGAAATGGGTTGAAGCGTCACATTTCCCAGGCCCACAGGCTGCATAAATGGCTGAACACTAATGGCCTTGTTCATGACCTGGGATTGGAGCTGAAGGCCCTGCTGAGCAAGCACTGACCCCAGCATGTCAGCTGTGGCATTGGGGGGAGTAGCAGTGGTGCTTGGGGCTGACCCAGGGAAAATTGCTGCTGTTCCCCCAACACCAACACCTATGCCTACACCAACAGCAGCGCCTCCAGCCCCAGAGAGGCTGGCATCAGGCAGTGTCTGAACAACCTGTGTAAGGCCTGGAATTCCAAAAGAGCCCAGGTCCAGCTCAGCCTCTGCCTCCTGTAAGCTTTGCTCTGTGATGTTGGCTTCAGCCAAGCTCTGCTGCAGGATGTCACACGGCTCGTGATTTGTCCCAATGCCATTGCTCCCACCTTCACCACCTGGGGATCCTCCCAAGATGTCTTCATCCTCCAAGAAGTCCAGGTCAACACTGACTCTGGGCAGGCCTGCCGGCTCACTGGCCGACAGCTGGACTGCAGGCTGGACCTCTGGAACATGGCCCTTAACGGAGAGGACAAAGAAGAGAAGTGAAGCGGGATGATGGATGAATGTTGATGGCTAGATCTAGAAGTGATGGTGAGGAGTGTAACAAAGTTAACTCAGAATTGCAGACATGAAAACCCCCAAAAAAACCTCTAGTCACGTCGCAGCAAATCAAAGCTTGTAGAGTGTAGGTATGTTAGTGGAAAGGAAGGGTATTTGGAGATGCATGCTACATAGATGGGATAGAAAACAGAAGGAGGAGGATTGGGGGATTTTACTCACCCCAGTGGTAGAGAAGAACGAGCTGGAGGGGTCACTCGAACCATCCAAAAGGTCGTCAGTGTCCAACTACAGACACACCCACCCAGGATAGGATAGACAGAAACCAAAGGCACCCAAACCAGCAGGCAAAAGCCACCAGGACAGAGAAACATACAGACCATCAAACAGAGGAGAAGGGCAAGGAAAGGACAGAACACATTCCAGAGAACCAGATCGTAAAGAACCAGTGAAAAGATAGGCGACAGGGGGGCAAAATGACAGGAATAACACAGAGTTGGGAAGCGTTAGTATTAGCATTTCTCATTTTGTAAATTAGCTTAATAAAAAGGGAAGGCAGGGAGAAACCATAAAAAGTGCAATCAAAAAGCAAAGAAAACCATTAAGCAGAGAAAGCAGTATAAAAAAAAAAAAAAAAAAAAATGAAAGCAGTGGAGGGCGTGGGTTTCAGGGTACACCAATGTATAATCTGAAAGTGACTTTAGCACGTAGTCACACAAGCCCCAGCTAAAATGCGCACAACAAACACTCCTCATCACATCAATTACAAACCCTTTTTTTTTTTTACTAATAATCAGAAGTCTAACAGATACGACTTCTTGAACTTTTTTTTCTCTCTTACTCACATGGGTCTCAGATCCATGAAGAAAGTCATTGAGAGCTTCTGGGTCACTGCAGGAGAAAACAATGTGATTCACAACGGGACGAAAGAGACGACTGAACAGTTTGTTATAATATTAAACTGATCTAACACTTTTTCAATAATGACTTACCAAATTACATCTAGAAGGCACCTGCCGTCTTCATCATCCATGACAACTGTTAAAGATGAAAAAGGGTTTAAATTCCAGATTTATTTCATTATCAATACACTCATAAAAAACAGCATTAACAACAATTTACTCATTCCCCAAATGTATAATATTTTCAACTATGTACACATAGTAACGCTTCTATTATATTGTTATTAGAACAACACCACAGTATGTTGTATTTTAGCTCCATATTTAGCGCTTTGGTTGTTTAGTGGGACTGAGGTTTGAGTGCTGATTTATAATCACACTTTGACAGAAGTTATTTACATCTGATGATGCACAACTACAAAACTGTAAGATGTTTTTTTCAAATGCTCTTCTACCTCAGTGTGGCAAGGAGTAATGTCATGTGGTTGTACATTTTTAACATTTAATAGTCAAAAATTAAAATGACGTTTGGTGAATTCTTTCAGCAAAGCTCATGAACAATATCATTATTGCACACTTTCAGCATTGATTAATCTGTATAGGAAATAAAGCTCTTTATGCTGTGTTGTTGCACTCCATACTGCAAGACAGAACCACAGAAAACCCTTTTTAAAAAATATATTGCTTTCAAATTGTTAGTCTGCATTTTTCAATCACAGTCTAATTTATGTCCAAAATAACTTTTAATTAATTTGAATTAAGCATCTTAACAACTCAGATAGTAGAGGGCACATGTTTGGTTAACTGCAACACCAGTCCTTAAACCACCTTCAAACTGTGTTTTTTATTTTATTTTATTTTTTTTATTGTTATAAAATAATTACTTTATGTATTAATTGTCTTTACAAATTCTGCCACAGATTAAATGTAGAAGTTCTTTTGGTTAGTCTATATGTTTAAAAATCTTCCTCAAAAAAACAATGCCAAGAGTGAATGGATCTTTTTTTTTTAAATGTCCCCATGTTTTTCCACATTAAAACTATAAGTAATGACTCAAAACGTTACATCACCGAATGCTGTCAGACATCTAGTTAGCTGTGAGTCTTGTGAGAATAAAGCAAGCACAGAAGCAACTATGAAAGGTTGATGCACTGGAGATCAAGCAGCAGATGTTTGCTTTACAACGAGAAACAGCGGATGGAAATAGACAACAAACTGAAAACGCGCGGTTTTCACAAAGCTTGGAAAGATTTCGAGTGCGGGCTGTAGCTGGATTCACCACAAGTCTCAACAACTGTGCACAACACTTTCAGTAACATAATCACAGCTAGTCGCCAAATAATGCAAGCGAACATATAACCGTGGTTACGACGGGGACATATCCGCGGTTGCCGCTCTAAAAATGCAGCGGATCGTAGCCATTACTCGGTCAGAGCAGAGCCAGTGCGCAGGATATGAATGGGGACACTGCAAGCGGCTAGCTACATGCTAGCTGGTGTTTTCAAAGAGCCTTCCATGCATATTTTGCCGATTCGTTACAACACACCTTAATTAGCCACCATACGACTGTCTTAAGACTTTACTTTAATAAAACGCTTGATTTCAAAAACCCGTTTCACCTCTATTTCCAGCATTTTGATGCATCTGGGTTGAATTTCGTTAGCTTAGCTAGCTAGCCTGCTAAGCCAAGCAGCTATCAACAATATTCAGACGTACGGCTAGCTTGAGCCTTTGACATTCAAAACAAACCACCGACTGACACATTTTTAACACTCGTATTGTACAGCGGCACCTCGATTCAACCAAGAAAAGGCAGTATTGTTTGCTTTGAAGTGTAAACGCAATTGCGTGGCGAGCTATCTGTCTCCTCTTGCAAGCAAAATATGAGTTAATGTTGGAATACTCTTGGATGAGGGGGGTATGCTTGGGAATTCGGTGGAAAATGACTATGTTTGCCGGGTCGTGCAGTAGCGTGGCGTTTCGATTACGGTAGCGGTGCAGTTTGCGGGTTGTCCGCAGTGCGTAAATACCGCAGGTTTGTTAGAGTTATTCGGATTAATTGAGAAAAATGCTGTTTTATAACAAACTCACCCGAGACGATAGAGGTGCAGGCAGCGCGGGGTCTCCAGGACAGCCTCGCACGGGCTGCTGTACAGGACCCAACTACAGGCAGGAAACAGCAGACTTCCGTTTTGCCTGATTGAAATCTGTGGCTCCTCTGTGCTCCTTATCGACATTCATTCTCACCAGAGGTTGAAGTTTGAGGTTGAACATTTTTCCTGAGTGAACTTTGTGTGCTACTCTTTTGCTTTAAGGGTGGAGTAAAAATAACAAAATAATAAATGTGTGCTTGTGTATTGTAATCAAACAAGCGGATCTCGTGAAAAAAACCCTGGAAACATGGGTGACCAATCAGACCGTATGCGCTGCATTCCTGATCAATAGAAAAATGTCAAGACAAAGTTGTACATACAGTACTTGCACAAACTTTTTAAAGTGTGGCTCTGTCAATCCTCAACACCAATGTCTAGTTAGACTAAGAGACTGCAGTTTGTCTCACAGAAATCACAGCTATAAGTGTGTGTGTGTGTGTGTGTGTGTGTGTGTGTGTAGATAGATAGATAGATAGATAGATAGATAGATAGATAGATAGATAGATAGATAGATATGCAATCCTCTTACACCAAGAGTCATTTATGCTGAACATGTCATGTTTTGGGAATACTTTGCTATCAAGCACCTTAACAAACCATTGGGAAAGCTGTCTTTTCAGGCAGGATGGGGCCCATAAACCTTATAATGATCCTGCTTTGTATTACATCATTTATATAATTCAAAAGGCAAGTAATCAAGCTAAAGGCTTACATACCAACCATGATCAGTTCATGACCATCTGTTTATGACCTAAAGTACAAGATCATATCATGCAGTGGGACAGTGAACAAAAAAGGTCTACATTTAGATGGCCGAAGAGGGATAGATGAATCAGATGTCAGTAACACAGTTAGTGTTTGGTCCTAAATGCTGTAGATGTTGTGGCAAGACCTTGAATAAGCAGATGATCACAACTAACAAAATGAATAATGTCACATAATATCCTTAAACCATCAACCAAGTGCTTTGTAACCATTACAGTTTTACTCAGCTGCAGTATTGTAGTCCTAATGTTTAAGAAATAGGAGATAGGCAAGAAAAGTAAGTCTGACATCAGAGGGTTTATGATATAAATCCCTAAACAGGCTGTGGGAAAAATGTTGGTGGGGAAAGTGAAGGAATGCTCTCTTCACCCAGATTTCAAAGCTGAGCTGCTAAAGGGATCTCACTAACATAAAGAAGTAGGCTAAATCTTCCTTCTCCTCTTTGTTTGACTTCTTACATATTTTGTGCATAAAACCTAAATGTTGCAACATCATCTAACCATACAGTATAATTACGTAGGTTCAGAAACAACTACCAAAACTTCACAACATTAATTTGCAATTTATAAGCATCCTGAGAAGAAATAAGACTACTTTACATCTACAATTGTTTTTCTTTCAGTTACATATAATATATACATATATAATAATGTAAAGACAATTACTTAAATTAATTTACTTACTATGTAAATTATCAAATGACATGACATGATATAGCTTATCAGGATAATTTGAATAGCCTAATATACAGTATGTACAATAGTATATAGGTATTGTCTGATGTTCATTAGATTTCACCAGGAGCCAAGAGAGTATTTTTGGTTCATTACCATATGGCATTTGTGCATTGCTTTATAAATTAGATAAGCAAGTGAAAGAGTCAAGTTAGATATTATCATTATTTTATATGGGCTATACATTTATTATAAGATGCCTTTTAGTGTTGTCAGAAATATTTCCCTTATATGCTGGTGAAGAATTACAAATGGTATGCTTGAGAAGTTGATTGACAATATATGAAAATGATTAGAATCAGAATCTCAGAATCAGAATCTGCTTTATTGGTCAAGTATGTAGATAGATAGATAGATAGATAGATAGATAGATAGATAGATAGATAGATAGATAGATAGATAGATAGATAGATAGATACTTTATTAATCCCCCAGGGACAATTCATGTGACACATACAAGGAATATGTCTCCGGTTTACAATGCTACTTGGTACATAAATATAAATATAAATATAAATATAAATATATATACAGTTAAAAACAAGACAAGAGTATTGGATGGGTCAGACAGTGCAAAGTGACAAAGTGCATAGTGCATTAGTAGTATTGGTATCATCGTAATTTAGGCCGTATTACGGTTCATATTTGGCGTGTTTCATCGTTACTGAATTAAGCAGCAATCTCTAACAAACAAATATGGAAAATGGCGCTTACGAAGAGCACTGAACGCAGCACCAGAGTCTTCAGCAGCCCATGTCACATGACAGAGGTGATGGTTACTTCGCTGCCGGTGATGTGACAAGGCAAACCCGTCGCTGCTAGCACTGGTTAGCAAGTTGTTGGCTTTCGCATTCCCTCGTCCCTCCTCAGAATCAGAGCAACAACACGAAAATGGATAATAGTGGGAAAGAAAAAGAAGCAACGGCTCTAATGACTGAGGCCGAAAAGAAAGTAAAGTCATCGCAGTCGTTTTTCGGAGCGCTGTTTGGGTGAGTATGTCGGCTAACTACTGTTGAGCTAATATTGCCAAGCTAAGGCCAACTAAGCGGAAGGTGGTTAGCTGTCAAAAACAGCAAAAACAAAAACAACAACAACAAGTCTAACTCCGCTGCAACATTGGGCTTCACTGTATCTAACGTCAAGTTGTTGTGACCAGTGTTATGTAAGTGTGGCCAGCGGTGAAGTTGAGCAACATACGCAGCATTATCTTCCCTCGGATCACTGCAGAACGCATATCTGAAAATAACTGAAATAAACCTGCATGCCGCAGTAACCGGACCTCAGTGTCAGCTGCTGCAACGTCTGTTTGAGGGTGGCTTCATTATGTCAGGAGTGGATGAGCCTATAATAAAAGAGAAATTGTGTACCATTTAATTTTGGGTATTGGCTGAAGTGTTACAGCTGTAGCGCCACCACCTGGAAAAATTTAGCAAGGCCACTCGGTCGTGAGGTGCAAATCATATGTCAATCACAATTGTTTACATTAACAGAGTAAACGGATTTGTGAGTTGCATCCCCACCCACCAGCCCAGCATGGATATAACAATGAAAAAAAATATTCAAGGTGGTTTTTATTTAACTCTTACGTGTTCCTGCTCAGAGGCTGCTTATGTGTTGTGTATGTATGCAACAGCCACATGGTTATGAAACGCAGAAGGAGTTGGTGGTAAAGCTTGAAGTCGCAAGTGTACATGTAACTGGTTCTGGATAATATGATAACATTGTCATGATATTAATAATAATTTGTCATAATGTTGCATCACATAATTGCAACTGGGAGTTGAAATTAGACAACGTTTTGAACTTATTTGACTGTCTTTATCTTAGTGAACAGTTAATGTCTCTGTCAGTGAAGTGGCATGCCCCCAAATATCCATATATTATTCATATCTATGACTAAAAATCATTATTGCATTGTTAAATTAAACATGTGTGCTGTTACAGAGGTTCCTCCAAGCTGGAAGAGGCGTGTGACATGTATGTGAGGGCAGCCAACATGTACAAAATGGCCAAAAATTGGTGTGGTAAGATGATTACACTTGTTCATTCAAACGGTAATGATGATTGCCCTTTCCTTGTTTATGTCTGGAAAGACTTTCAATCCTCTAACATGTAACATTTTTATTTTCAGCTGCAGGAAATGCATTCTCCCAAGCTGCTCGCCTTCACCTGCAGATGCAGAGCAAACACGATGCAGCCACTAACTTCATAGATGCTGGAAACGCCTTCAAAAAAGCAGATCCACAAGGTAATCATTACTCATCACCACCCTTGAGATATATAACCACTGAGGTTCACTTGTAATGCCCATTAAAACTGCTTTACCAATTCAAGTGGACCATGTTCATAAAGCTGATGTCAAATAATGTCATTGAGATGTTCCAGACAAAGAGCTTTAACAGCATTATTTATGACTTTTCCCACAGTGCAGTTAACAAATGGGGATGTGGGCTAATGAATGCTTTGCCCTGGTGAAAAGTATAAATAAATAATGACTTCAAGACCAGTGGTCACCATCCTTTAGACACATTTAGGAACAGGAACATTGTTTAATTGGACCTTTAAACTTGCAGCTCTCACTACTGGTTGCCTTTCTTTTATTGATTTTATTGTATTGCAGTCATGGGATCTGAAAATATGTAGTTGTCTAAGTATTTTGGTTTTTTTTTCCAACAGAGGCCATAAACTGCCTAAACCGAGCTATTGAGATTTACACCGACATGGTGAGTCTATAAACGGGGGGGATTCTTCTTAGTTTCTTTAAATGACAGAATTTGACAACATTTAGCATCTGATATTTTTTATGTATCATGTATTGCTTCCTGTTGATCTTTTTCCCCTGGTTTTTTTTTTTTTTTTTGGATTTAGGGGCGCTTCACCATCGCAGCCAAACATCATATCACCATTGCTGAAATATATGAGACAGAGCTGGTGGACATCGACAAGGTCAGATTAAATAACTGTTTATTGTTAATTATTTTACCTTTTAATCTGCTTCCAGTTAAACTGCTGATCAGTTGTTTGAAACCGTCAAATAATCTCTTGTTAAATGCTAATATGTCCAAATTTGTCCAACTTCCATTGCAGGCCATTGCTCATTATGAACAAGCAGCAGATTATTACAAAGGGGAAGAATCCACCAGGTGACTATTTTGAATGTGTAATGTTTCCTCTTAGGGTGTGATGTTTTATAGGTTGATGTATATATTTTTTCTTTTCATTTAGTTCTCATTTGTTTTCATTTTACATCTTTGTTTTATAACCGTGCAGTTGCATTGCTTGACTTGGTTTTTGCCCCTTGATTTCTGTGAACATGTGTCAACTGAGAAGCTTCTTGATTTTCCTTTTTAGTTCAGCGAACAAGTGCCTTCTGAAAGTAGCAACCTACGCAGCTCAGCTGGAGCAGTACCAAAAAGCTATTGAGATCTATGAACAAGTGAGATCATGCTCACCAGCAGCCTTCATCTCACCATGTTATCAGTCTTTCCAGGGGCTGCAGTAACAAAACTCACCTGAATTGTACTTTGTGATTTTTAGGTCGGAACGCACGCAATGGACAGTACGCTCCTGAAATACAGTGCCAAGGATCACTTCTTCAAGGCAGCACTCTGTCACTTCTGTGTAGACATGCTGAACGCAAAAGTAAGCCGTAGCACTGAACTTGTTTCCACGTGCAACAATTGTAACATGAGCCACTGCTCTAATATTCATTCTCTTGTCACCCAGCTTGCTGTGCAGAAGTACGAAGAAATGTTTCCAGCCTTTTCAGACTCGAGAGAATGCAAACTGATGAAGGTAGGCTTTGGTGGTGTTTTGGCTCTAAAATCCTTCAACAAAAACACAGAATAATCCTCTAGGTATAGAGAGATGAGGCTGATGGATATAAACCTTCCAACTGACTGACTGCTGCTTTCTCTTTCTTTCCACTCTGGTCTCTTTTGTTGTTTGCATTAAACATTGTTGATGACAGGTGCTTGAACTTGCTAAAATCTACATGCCCCTCAGTAACTTAATGTAAGCACCAATCAGCTTAGTACAGTTAAGGCCTTCCCTCAACAGTCCTGTTTGGAGTAAGAAAGTCATGCTGGTGTTTAAACTGTAGGAGTAAAAATTATTTTTATAATGATTACAGGCATATAGACTTTGTGTTGTAGCCTGTTGTTTTGCCACCTCATTATCTGCATTTTCTGTAACCCTCAGGATGTATTTTTGACTACAGCATTGTTGTAAAAAAATGTTTTTATCTAAACAGAAACTTCTAGATGCCTATGAAGAACAGAATGTGGAAGCCTACACTGATTCGGTGAGTAGACAGTTTTCTTTCAGCAGAATAAAGGCATGTAGCCAAGGTTTTTAATTGAGGCTGTTTGAAGTTTCTGCATCAGTAATTTTAAACATCCTAGGCTGACATCAGTTTTTGTACAGTGTTTCTGGGTCAATATGCTTTAGTGCCAACATGATTACCTGTGAGTGAAGTGTTGGGATACCAGCAAAAATGACTAATTGCCTAATTGACTAGAGTCTTTAGATACAATGAACTTCAGCTATAAATCATGTGAATCAGAATGTGTCAGTGTGAACCTCCTTCTATCTTAAAGATTAATAATTATTTCTCGACACTGAACTGATGAAGTCAGTAAGCAGGAGCGCATACAATAAAAAAAACAAACAAAAAAAACAGATTGTTTTGTGTTTTTCTACTGGGGAATAGAAACCAGAACACAAATGCCAAACCATACACCCCAACCTTGTTGGTGTGGTGCTTTCTAACATAATATTCACTGCTCATGTCTCAGGTGAAGGAATACGACACCATTTCACGGTTGGACCAGTGGCTCACCACCATGCTTCTCCGCATCAAGAAAACCATACAGGATGATGAGAGTGACCTCCGCTGACTTCCCCCCGTGTTTGTCCTCAAGTCCTTTACAACAGACTTGCATCCTTTGTTTTGCCTTGAGCCTGTCACTTTCATTCTAGCAGCAATCTTAACTCTTTGACCATTAGACCCTGATATTCCTTCACAAATACTGTGTTTCCTTCCTACCATCTGCAGTATTTTCTTCTTGCCTTTTTAATATTCTCAACTCAATGCTCCAAAAATTATGGTCTTTATAGGTAACACTATTTTCCTGAGTGCATACTGCGCACAGTATGTTGTTGTATATTATTATGATACAGGTATTGGCACAATTTTAAGATTTTCATAATTGGGCTGCAATACCAAATACTCATACCAGCAGAGTTGCGTAATAAAGGCTTTATTTTTATTTTCATTATTATAAAATGGATGAGAGGTTGCCAACTTACTAACACTTCGATCTACAAAATATATTTTCCAGAATGTGCTTTAGACTGAACTGAACGGACCAAAATGCCAGTATTGACTAAAGCAGTCACATTGGCTTTTGGTACTTTGAGTGCTCAAGTATACTGTAGGTCATATCAGGGCATCTCTAATTAAACAGCACTTCATCTCAGCTGTGGAGCTCCTCCAAGCAGAGAGGCCAAGAGTTTCGGAAGTTACTCCATGGCAAATACCCCCTCTGCCTTATACTGCAAAGTTCTCAGGACTTGAACAGCTAAGATTTGATGAAAAAAATAAATTGAAAAATCATTGCTTTTATCAAGCGTTATAAATTGATTAGCTAATTTGTTTTTGTCACTTCCGTTTAAAGTGCTTTTATTCCACAAAAGAAGGAGAAAAAAAGCTCATCACTTTTGTGAACATTTGCATGGTTTGGTACCGATGAGAGAACCAGAACAGCTGATTTCCACTATATAGGGATTATTTCTCAAGTGTTTTTTTTTTTTTTTTTTTTAAATTGTCTCATTTGTTTGTTTGTTGTCATAACTAAACAGGCTGAAAAAAAACATTTTTTCAGGCCTGCACAAGATGCAATACAATGAAGAAAAAGGAGCTTTACTGATCTGAACACTGTGCTCATGTATCCTGGTGATTTTTGTCAATAGACAATTGGTCTTAAATACTTTGTATATTAGTGATGTTTCCTGTTAAACGTTTGAATAAACCTGTCTTAGTACATCATCCTGGGCGTGGCCTACATCTGCCTGCTCTGATCACCTGATCACCTGATCTCATGTACAGACCTGCACCTGCATGTGTTCACAACGCTGCCCAAGTTACTTCAAAGGACATAACGGGGGTTGAAAAACTATGCAGGTGTGTGTACCTGTTCACCTGTCAGTTGGACCGGAAGACTCCTGGATACTCATTTGTTTCTCTGTCGCTTCAGCGCTCCGTCGACGTGCGTTCGCCTTGGGTTCAGTAAGTATTTTATACAACTTGAATATTAAATTGTCATCTTTGTGACCGACTTGATCTTTTTTTAACTCCAGGTTAAAGGTCTCACCTGTTGCACAGGTGTCTCTCTAACTCGGTTTGTTTGTGTGTTAAATCAGCACGTTTATCGAATTTTAATCGAATCCTACTTCAATTAATCAATAAAAAAACGTATCATACATTTAAAGGGGGTGTTATATGAGGTATCCGTATGCATGTCATGATTCCGTATTCAGAGACCTCAGGTGTGTTCATTTATTGTGGCGCGGTTTAATCAGTGAGGTCCCTCAGGACTCTTCTCCTTTGTTATTTGCACAGACTTTTTGCCGCTAATTAAACACTAGAGAGAAGGGTGTGTTCAAGTGCCTCCCAGTAGAGAGCACATCACCTGCGGAAAATTGTTAAGATTTGTTTTTTGTTTTATTTTTTCTTTAAACGAAACAACAGAGCTACATTATATCTGTAAGTGTACATATTAGTGCTGAATGCAGATCATTTTTAATCATACAAAGTGTTGGGGGTTTCAGCATATTTATGCTCTACTATTCCACTGAATGTCGCAAACAATGCCACATTGAAATGACGATTTCTTGTTCGTAGGACATATAACTCCATTATAATGTCCCTGTTGAAGAGCCTCATTTTTTCTCAGCATTAAGAAATGTACTAATTGTCAGTGAGAGTAAAATCAGCCAAGCCATAATTTACTTAAATATCTTAATGCGTGTATTATACCAAAACGACTACCAGTATGACCAATTTGGTGGACAAGTATTCTTTCAGTAAAATGTGCTTCCATTATGTCAGCTCTTTAAGTGGAGTTTAGCAAAATAAAAAAACAAATTCACAATTTGGGTTAAATGCTGTCACTGTTTCAAGTCTATTCAAGCCTATAAAGTTTGTGATGTGTGTATTTCTGTAAAGGTGTTTTTTTTCTGTTGGCAGGTACAACCAGTGTTTCACCTGCTGACAGAGTCTGTGTAACCTGAAGACTAACACACCTGGTCCCAGGACCATCTCCCCTGAAATATGATCCATTTATAGGAACCACACACCTCACAACTTGGTTTACTTACCTCAAGCCAATGAGACGCATTCACTCCTTCAGTGCTATGGTTCTCCTTGTCACTTTATTTCTGATTTTATACTCAGCCCTACACCTAGAGACGACTTACAGTCGCAAGGCTGGACCAGAGGACCCCCTGAGGCATCTTAGCCTCCAGGTGCAAGACAGCGATGTGAAAACACAATCCTCCAAGCTGGAAAGTTTCACCAGTCCTCACCCTGTTGTCCCCAACGTGTCTGTTTCTGAAAGCTTCAGACAGACCATCCCTCAAAATCTAGCGTACTGGAACCGTCTGCTGTACTTGTCCCTGAAGAGTCTGGACCAGGGGAAAGACCCTCTCAGACATGACTCCCATTGGTCTCGCTGCAGGGAGACAAATCAAGAGCTTCTGCAAACCAATGTGCACGACTTCATGGCCTACCCTGCCTTATTCAAGGACTTTGTGCAGGGCATGAACTGCAGGTCGTCTCCAGTCCTGATCAATCAACCTAACAAGTGCATCTCCAGCGAAGGGGAGGGGGCCAACCAGACCTTCCTGCTGTTCGCCATCAAATCAGCTCCAGGGAACTTTGAGCGGAGACAGGCGGTGCGGGAGACCTGGGGCCGAGAGGGGGTGTATCACAGAGGACTGAGGGTGCGCAGAGTATTCCTCCTGGGTAACTCCCCGCTGGATGACCCTGACCTCGGCCCACTGCTGTCATTTGAAGCAAAACATTTTGGGGACCTCTTGCAGTGGGATTTCCAAGAATCCCTTTTGAACCTGACGCTTAAAATGAACATGTTCCTTCAGTGGACACTGAAACACTGTTCCCATGTCTCCTTCGTCTTCAGTGGGGATGATGACGTATTTGTCAACACGCCGGTATTGCTCAGCTACCTGCTGTCTCTGAAGGGCTCTAAAGCATCTCAGTTGTATGTTGGACATGTCATAAGCACAGCAAGTCCACTCAGAGACCCCAACATCAAATACTACATCCCTCTGAGCTTCTATGACGGCCCGTATCCTGCTTATGCAGGTGGAGGCGGCTTTCTTATCTCTGGAGTCTTGCTGCAACCCCTATATTCAGTTTCTCGTGTCATTCCTTTCTTCCCCATTGATGATGTCTACACTGGGATGTGCACTAAGGCTCTGGGAGTTTCTCCTGAGGCGCATGCAGGCTTTCAGACCTTTGACATCAAGGAGCAGGATCGTGAGAATCTGTGTGTACATAAAGAGCTTATCCTGATTCATCAGCGCTCGCCACCGCAGATGAAGAAGTTGTGGAAGGGCATTCACAGCCCCTTGTTGACTTGTTGAACTGGACTGGTGAGCAAAAGATGTAGCGATCAAAGAGTAAATATGGACTATACAGACATATTGAAGCTACGGCGTTATTTGTTTCTTTCATTGTCCTGTATCAAGATAATGTAGCAGAAGGAATTGTTGAGTGTTTTACATCATCTATTGTTGACATATTGTAGCATGAAAAAATGCAGAGCAATTGTGTTAAGAAATTTGCAGCTGTGACATTTTCAAGATTCAAGAGGTTTGGGTGTCATAGGAAGACATTTTCAAACTTAAAATGTTATGGACACGTTTTACAACATTTTTGGTGGGCCAGTAGTCAAGATGTTGTACTGTCAAGTTCAACACTGTTTAGTTGTGTCAATAACCTGATTTCCACCTTCCTACTGAGTTTAAATAAAAAAAAAAAAAAAAAAAAAAAGATCAAGAAAATTGAAAGTTCCTCAGTTTATTTTTCACAAAACACCAAACATGTAACATGGGTTAGGTGGGTGTACAGTTCTGGGAGTTAGTGTAGTGTGTAACAGCTTTAGAGCATACAAACCCATCTAATATTTGGCTGTATATGCAAAAACCATTAAAACAGGTAAGCTCTTTAATATGTTAAAGTGAAATCAGTCATCTCAATGATACACAAGGAAACCAGTTAAATACCATAATCACTGAAGAAGAGAGCTACAGGAGAAGGAAGATAGACAACGGAGGTAAATTTCCAGTTTATTGCTTGATTTGGTTATTTTATATGCATAATGCATTCATACTGCACCAGCTGTTTTTTTTTTTTTTTGCTGTATATAACCATAGTGTGAAACAAAAGTGTGATTTAGCATTTATAGAAGAGCTGCGCTAGTGACAGTAAATCTGTTAACTTAAGGCACCAAACCAAGAGGCATGAAGTTAAGTATTTTTGAAAGCACAATCATTCTCCCTTGCGCAGAAAGAATTGACACGTCATATCAAAACTACATCTTTATGTATAGTAAAAGGTGTGCAACAGTTTATCCCAATCTCAATCCTGACTCACTCCCATATTTGTTCACCAAATCACAACTCATTCCATCCTGTGAATGTAATTTATTTGTCATACAGGTCCAGCGGGTAGTGCTCTTTGTACTGCTGCACGTGCCTCCACAGGGATTCTCTCTGCTTGTCCAGGTTGGGCGTCATCTCCTGGTACACATCTGTGAACAGCAAATCGGGATTGGGCTTCAGGCGCCTCTCGGCCCTCTCGAATGCCTCCATCACCGTCTTGCGGGACTGCTTCCTCCAGCTCCTCTCGTCATCTTCGCTCCACCAGCCGCGGGTCGTCATGTAATGTCTCAGCCTGGAGATGGGATGGTCCTGTTTGTCCCAGTAGTTCACCTCGTCCACTGAGCGGTAAGCTGAGCTGTCGTCACTGGTGCTGTGGTGGCCGATTCTGAAGAATGAACAGAATTATTTTTCTTCAGTTGACTTTTCATAACATTTTATGGCTCAGTACATTTTCTACAACCATTGATAAATTTTCATTTTTCCTGTTCAAAAGAAATTTAAAAATTCAGATATTTCAAATCCTGTCCTCTCACTGGCTCCTCTACTTCAGAAACTTCAACTTCTTACAATTACTTCTTACAAGTATGTGCTTTTAATAAATGCAATACCATTTAGAGAGGCAAATCTAACAGATGTGTTATTTCAGTATAATTCACCGATTCACTCTTACTCAACCAGTCATGTAATCTTTTTCTTCCTAAACATCTCAGTAGCAGAGGTCAATTTTCAGTACGATGTACAGGTCCTAACTTATGGAACTCCTATTTTATTATCTATAATATAATTATCTGATAAACATTTTGTTCTTTGTCAATGTATGTACTTCCTGGTAGGTCCTGGTCCATAGGTGAGGTTGTTTTTCTGTATTTGGTCACATGGGGTTGGGTGTGAAATTGATAAAAGATTGACATGCTTGTTTCTGTGAACATGTTTTTCCTCATGTTGTTATCTCATGATTTGAAAATTTAAAAACTAAATCAAAAATTAAATCAAAAATTAAAATTATTGTCTACATGGTTATGATTCTTCTAATGAATCGCTCTTTATCAGTTTGTGTACTTACTGACGGGACAATATCTGCTGCACTGCTTTTGATCCTTTTCTTTTCACTATCATGAGTCAGATGTCACAGGACTGCAGCGTTAAATCAGTGCAGTACTCATGACTTTACCTACAGCAGTGCCAGTTCACATAATATGTAATCCGGAAAGAAACTGCAGGTGCAAGATGTTGTGGTTGATTTGTTCACATGGCAGTTTAACCACAACGAATTGTATGCTACATTCAAGCTACCAAACCACCTCCTCTAGCTTTACTTTTGTTAACTGCTGTAGCTGTTTGCTCAGCTGATAAAAGCTGTACAAAGGTCTGTCCAAACAGTGATCATCTAATTCAAACACATACTGTAGCTTGTAAATGATTAATATATTGAGTAGTGCCAAATGTTTTTGTTTCAGCGAACTGCCTGATAGTGTATTCATTTATAACAGGCATTAGACCTCTAGGAGGAAGTCACAGTTGGTTCTGTTGAAAATGACATGATGGTCATTCTGTGTATAGTTACCAAAACATGAGAAAGATAAAAACCAAACCTAAATAACTGTGATGTAATAATAATGTAATTTCTGTAATACTGTACAGCTCGGTTTTATTTTTGGAAATTCTGCATCAGACTACAAAGGTTTGTCAGTTTGATGCAAAAATCTAACATTTGTAATAACTACAGTAATGACCCGAACCTCATGATCAATCAGTTAGGATGATGAGCTTTATGCCTAAAAGTTACTTTATGTGTCTTCTGTCTGTAAAAGCTGTTTGGTCACAAACCACTCAACCAACCTGTAGGTCATAGCCTCAATGAGGAAGGGCTGGTTCTCAGCCACAGCTCTGCGGCGAGCTTCCTTTGTAGCGTTGTACACAGCAAACACATCGTTGCCATCGACGCGGATGGACAGCATACCGTAACCCGGACCTCGAGCAGCTGTTCAATTTGAGAAAGAATGAAAGGTGTGTTCACAAATAAAAAGCTGCAAATCCCAATTTTGAATATACAGAAAACCACACCAAGGCTTCTTACCAATGCCATCTCCCCTGTACTGCTCGTTGGTGGGGGTAGAGATGGCGTAGCCGTTGTTTCGACAGAAGAATATCAGTGGGCACTCGAGGGTGGCAGAGAAGTTGAAGCCAGCATGTGCGTCCCCTTCACTGGCTGCTCCCTCTCCGAAATAACAGATTACAGCACGGTTCATGTTTTCTCTCTTGACTGCATATGCAGCTCCAGCCGCTGAAACAGACACATCCAGCATGAGTATATATTTAAAGGCGTATGCATGTCCTTACAGACTGGATGTGTACAGCTCACCTTGAGGAATCTGAGTGGCCAGAGGAGAGGAGATGGTGACAAAGTTCAGGTCTCTGGAGCCGTAGTGGACAGGCATCTGCCGACCCTTGCCAAGGTCATCAGCGTTGGCATAACACTGAGCCATGAACAGATCCAGAGGAAAACCACGGTACATCAACACTCCTGGGGGGCCGCATAGGAATTATAACATCATTACTCACAAGACAAGATAACCTGGGCAACTGATGGTCATTTTACTCAGTGAGCATGAAGGGGCTGTATGAGGGGTGATTCAAATGACTGGAAGATAGGCATTAGTGAAGATGGTTTATGGACAGTGAAAAAGCAGTTAGTTATTAAGAGTGCAAAGGGCGAGAGAGCAGTGAGACATTTAGAAGGGTGTAAAGTGGCAGGAGGGCAAAAGGTGAGACAGGGTCAATAAAATGAGGGATGAAAACGTGATGACTGACAATCTGTTTTTAAAATGTACCTGTTTAAAGGCTTTTAACGTTTTGTTTTTATTTGATGTAAAGCATGCTGGATTGTATTATATGTATACAAGTTTGTATTTTCACTAATCTTTCAAGAGTACTGCGTTGCAATTTTGTTTTGCAGATTTGTTATCTGACTGTTCTATGTCTTCATGTATTCTATGTGTTTATTCTTTATTGTAAAGAACGTCTGATGCTGTTTTTACAAAATGTGATCTACTCATAAAGACTGACTTAGCTTAGCTACTGATTTTTCTGAATGACTGAACTGAATGACTGATGCAGCTTGACATCGGTGTGTTGTAGACATGTCATGTGATTCACCGACTGAATGAAGCTTTGTTCGCCTCAAACATCATCGGTCACCAGATATGCACCAGCACACCTGTTTAGAATAAACTGCCTGATAAGCTTGGATCAGAGCTAAAATCACTACACAGTCTGTTTGTAAAAGAGCTAAGCTACTGATCATTATAACTATCACAAAAATGTAGAGAAGGAGAAATAAAAGTTAATGTAAGCAAATTTCTTTGATCACTATAAAAAATAATGTTTTATGAACGTGAAAAAGTAACTTTATATCTAAAAAGGAACTAAGTCGAGTAAAATGATCTAAAACAACGTGTTGCTTGATCCTTACCAGCTTCTCTATATTGACCAAAGACCATGTCACTTGGGTCAAGAGCAGCAGCACTACCAATATGTGTCCCCTCCTCACCATAGTTGGTCATGTAGAAGGAGATCCGACCCTATAACAAGAACAAATTCACCCTCTTTTACTGTGTTCTTCCTGTTCCGTGGTTAAACAAGGAAATGCAAGAGGAAAAATGTACCTGTCTCTGAGACTCATAAAGAATGCGGTCCATTGTGTTCAGCAGAGTCATCTTCTGGTAAAAGTTCAAAACAGTCTCTTTGGAGAGCTAAGCGGGGAAGAAACACACAAAACAACCCATTAATAACCTAGATATTACACTGCCACTTTTAATAACCAGAGCCGAAAGCAGGCTGACTGTACCTGAGGGTCTTGAGAGGGGTTGATGATATTTCCTTGCCTGTCCATCACCCGGTACACTGGGATGCCAGAGATGACATTGGGCTGGATGAACTCGAGCTGATCCACAAACTCAGCTGAGGCTCCAGGGAACTGTGGCTTTTCCAGCGATGAGTCAAAGGGCTGCTGCCGGTGCACAGCCTGAAAGGTTGAATACAAGCATTATTTATTAACATCACTGTGGCTGTTGCAAAGGCCCTCTCTAAAACTGACACCACAAAAGAGGATTCATCTTTCTCTTAATAAGAAGATCCAAACATAAAACTATGCTCCTGCTGTTGCATGTCATTTTACGAAAGACGGTTTAGCTGGAATATGTTCACATTTCCTGTTTTAAAATTTTGCCGCAGCAGATGAGATTATTGTCTTTTGTGACTTAATTATTATCCTAATTCCATGCCAACTCTGTATATTCAAGAATGTACAGAACCACATCTTTACTGTTCTGTACTAACACTAAATGATCCAAGGTGTGGTCTAGTGATATAAAAACACTACCAACTTTTCAATCCTCACAGTCAGCTCAAATAATTCTCAACTTCCAACCATTAATTTATTAATTTTTTGATCCTGGTGCTGACACATTTGCCATTTTTCTTGCTCCTTTACCAACCATTGCAACACACTCAATGACTGAGCAATGTATGTATACATACTGGCATTTATTTGAATACAGTGTAGAAGTGGTATACAGGGTTTATTTTAGTACTCAAATTATTTATAATTTGTCAAAATGTTTATTATTGATAAATTTGCCTGGATGAAAGTGGAAATATCCTGAATTATCACAGTGACACTACACTTATGACTCAAAATATTTGTGTGAACATAAAATGCAATTGTACAATGACACAATTTATTTTGAAACCATAAAACATAATTACATTGCAACATGGAAAGTTTAATTTTGATGGCATATGGAAAAGAAACGCCACATTGGCAGTACACATGGAGACACAGGTAACACCGGAAATATCTGACACAGCAATATCTAGCAATAAACAAGTTTTAATGTTTGTTTCTCCACACATCCCGTTGTTTAAGTTGAACTCCTCACGCCCCTTTCTTCGACCAATAGGAACGTAGCTAGCGAGCATTAGCCAGCTAGCAACCTAAGCTTTAGAGTCACAACAACAAACAAACACAAGGTCAAGCTGCTAAATACACTTCTAAACATATATATGTGTGTTCACAAACATGTAACAACTTCAGTTTGACTTCACAAGTTGAAGAATCTGTGTAAAATTAGCGTAAAGTCTTTTCCTGCAAGGTTGTCAGCTAAGCTAGCTATCCCACAACGCATCGCGGTGACTGAAGCTCCGGCACGAAGTTCGTTTCTGATTCGTCAGCTAAGAAAAAAGTGAAAGGAAACTACCGATGGAAAAAAAAAGGTTTCATCAATCTAAAGCTAAGTTTTAAGGAGTATTTGGCTTCTCTGGGATAAGTTAGCCCAGATTTGAAATGTCTAAGCACAGTGGTTTTTGATTTGGACCTGATCCGATGAGGTCTGCATGTGAAAATAGCAGTGAAACCGCGCTCTCTGGCTATATTGAATTAAACTTAAATTAAAATTAAACTTAAGATCGGATTTCAAACAGCGTTAAAGCTTTGACTACAATGTCTAACACCTTCTCACAACTGTTGCAGGTGCAGAAAATGGACACTCAGCTGATCAGTACAATAACATCAAGTTTCCCTTAACTGACGAATCGGAAGCGAGCTTCAGCGCCTTCCATCAGCGAGAGCGACCTTTCATGATATGTAGCTAACATTAGCTACTAGCAGAAGAACAGCAGCTCACGATGTTGCACATTTGAACTTACAGTGACTCTGAAGGCTCTGTGTTGAAGCAGCCTTGATGCCTTCAGTCCTGCCGATTGACGAACAGCGTGGAAACACACTCCATACATTTTGTTCATGCTGCTCACAGCCGCCATCTGCACAGTCTACTGTCGCTATTCAACCGCTCTGCCAGCTGGTTTGTCAGAAATGCTAAAATATAGTAAATAGTTACGAGTTGCGCGACAGGACGAGCTGACAACAACCGTTTTATCGCCTTTCAGCTTTGAGCACTTCTGTTTCCATCCACAACACACTCAGCAGGTCAAATGATCAGTATGCATTAGTTCCGGTCAAACCTTCACAATAAAATCTAAGTGACACAGGGTTAGACAGGGTTTAAAATGAAGTGGAATATTTTATAAGTTAGGCATCACTGAGCGTCACTATTGGATACGTAATTCAATTTCTCCTGGTATCAACATATTTTTCAATGTTTTTCTAAAGCATGTTTGCTATGCAATGTGGGTAATGTTTTCCCCACTATAAAGCCTATAAGTTCAAGTAGGCAGGTTATTAGGTACACCTAGCTAAATCTAATGCAGCATTAATACAACAGCCCTGCAATAAATCCTATCTTAATGAAGAAAATCATGTTCAATTTTTATTGAAATTGTGGTGCTGATGAAATATATACAAAGAGATGTTTCTGTTAGCCTATCCTCACTGATATGAATAATATGATATAAACACAGACAGCAGCCTCCAAAAGGAAAGTACATTATATCTTCATGAAGAAGGTTTTACATCTGTTTATTGTGCCTTTACAGTCTTTGCTCTTAATTTGGTGACAAAGCAGATCACTTCTGGTACAATGATACTTGACAAAGAATAAATCAAGGAAGCAGTTGGTACCTGTCAAACACGTTTTCCTTGCACCTGAGAACCTGTTCCACATTTTTTTATAACTTACAAAGGCACACATTCATGCAGTGACCTTTTTGACTATTTCAAACTGAAACCAAGGTTATAAACCCATCTTGTGATAATACTGAAGAGGTCCAAATGTTTTTTTCTTAATTGTGTGATACTTTACAGTTTTCACTTTCCTAATAATGTTGCTCTAATTATGTACAGGCTGAAATAAGTCTGTGTTTCTTGACCAGTTAGTTTCTTGACTAAGTGCATAAGTGTAAAAAATAATTAATCAAAAACATGAAACATGAAAAGAAGATAAATAGTTCAAACAATCATAATAAATACCATCTGTTACGAAACAGCTATAAGATAAAAGTGAGTTTTAAGATAAGAAATGAATTTCAGTCCCAGAACAACAGAGCATTTTGAGTTCTGTCATGAAACACAGGACTACTTTGACTGTGATTGGCCTAAGCATGCAGGATTATGTGGTTGTTGTTATTGTGAGGAACCTCACAAATGGACCTAAACCTTCCCTCACGCCTGTTAAAGTAATGACTTGTTTTGTGGGTGATCAGCATCGCCTTTCTTAAGGAAAAATTAAAAAGACTTTGGGCAACAAACTCAAGATTGTGAATTAGGTTGGTGTCAAGTTAGGGCAGAAGTTATTTTCTTCAGATGCCAAAGGAGACACACCACTAAGCATTTCTGAGTTGATAGAAGCTCCACAGGAAAATTCAGCTATAATTATGTCAAGAGAAGAGGAGCTACAGTGAATGGCAAAGTACATTCACAACAGCAACAACAAAAAAAGCACAATTTACTGAAGCTCCAGCATGAAATTTGTTCCTGATTCACCAGCTAGAAAAAAGGTGAAAGGAAACTAATATTACTGAGTGACCGATAGAAAAAAGGTTTCACCAATCTAAAGCTAAGTTTTAAAGAGTCTTTGGCTACTCTGGGATAAGTTAGCCCAGATTTGAAAAGTCTAAGCACAGTGGTTTTTGATTTGGACCTGATCCAATGAGGTCTGCATGTGATGTTCTCGCTTTATTGAATAAAATAAAGTTTGCATAAATTTAAGGTCGAGTTTCAAACAGTTTTAAAGCTTTTTACATTTCCAGAGAACATCACTGGGCTTGACTCTGAAATACAGTGTTCAGTGTATTTGTTTACATCTGAAACTGTCTGCCAAGAGTGCCCGGGTCATGTTTCCTTAACAGAGCCAGAGTCATTACTTTAATAGGAGGTTTGTTGGCAAATAGTTTGCATGCACATATGAGACGGTCTGTCTGTTCTGGCAGTTCCTGTTAGGTTGTTGGGTTGTCGTTCCTTCTTAGAAATAAAGTGTTTTCTTTTAGTGTTTTACAGTTTTTTTTAGGTAAGGATAAGTTGCACATTGGACATTTTGTTTTACTCCATGCTCTCCTTAATATTTGACCTGCTCACCTGTCAGCATTGTCTGCAAGTAGAGTGATGGACTGAAGGGAGTGTAGACTGGACAGGTAGGTCAGGTGCAGCAGCAGGCTGGTTCTCTGAGGATTTCAGTTTAACAGGGGGTTTGCGTGGCTGCTGTTCTTGACCTCGTCTCCACACATCTGTCCGTATGACTTACAAAATGTTTCCATGTTATGCTTGTTTTTGCACAGTATGTACAATGATAATGTATTTCTCTACAAGGAGAACATGAATTAAAGTGGGTATAATGTCACAGTGGTTGGTTGGATAAATTACTTATATAATAACAATAACAATAACAATAACAATAACAATAACAATAATAATAATAATAATGATGATGATATTTCAGGCGCAGGTAGCATCTTATATTCTAACCTTCATGTTGTAAAGGTGTTCATGTTGTGGAGTTCTCCATGCGTCCAAACACTTACAGTTATCTCTGGAAAATAATAAACATGTTCATTTCGTTTCTTAGTTCCCGATTGCTGCAACTTCGTCAGTTTATTTTGAAAGTATGTACCAGAAGTGGTGGTCATGTCTGCTTTGATACACTTTTTACGATTTTATTTAGCGTTGCAGTTCCCTGCTCTCATAAAACACTAATGACACTAACAGCACAAAACTACATTCTGTTACATCCTCATCGATGCAGGAAACCCGTAGTCGCAAGCTACAATAATACGGCGTTGGCATCTTAAATAAATAAAACGCTAGTTTTTGCTAGTCTCTTCGTTTCAGATGGTGTCAGTGTATTTTGAAAGTACTTAGCGGAAGTGGTAGTATGCTTTCATGTCTGTATTTACGCTGCTTTTACTACTTTATTATTGCAGTTCCCTGCTGTGACCACAAGAGGGCAGTGAGCCGTTTACTCTGTATGAAGGTGATCTGTTTATGATATGACCTCTGATAAGTAACGCCTTCATTGTTGAGAAGAAAAGAGAATGTAAAATCATGAGTGTTTGATGAAGGCAGAGAACTGAAACACTAAATAGTGTGTCATTGTAGACATGACCACCACTACTTTCAAAATACCGTGACCAAGTTAAAACTACCACGTTATTTGCTCTCATGAGGTCACAGATAGACACTATGACTCCGCATTTTTCCAGTGGAACCAGTACATTAAAACGATTAGTAAAATTATTTAGAGTAATATGCAGTTATCAACGATACCTCCTCGCTCTTATGTCATCAGTAAGAGTCCTTCAGCGGCAAAACAGATGACATCATCCACCCTCGACAGACTACTTTTCCTCCATGGTGGCGGCGTGATGGAGGTGTGCGGTTCTTCAAGTGTTACCCTGAGAGAGTTTGGCTGTGAGCAGAGCTTACTGTCTCGACCTGACGGCTCAGCGTCCTTCATCCAAGGTAACGACACTTGGAAACACGGAGTCAGCTGTAAGAAGCAGCTACTCGGTCTTATGTAGGATTACCTGCAGTTCACCGTAGCGCTCCGCTTCTTCAGCCCCTATTTAGAAAACATGAACGCTGCTTGAAACCCTCTCACAAATCTATGAAAACAACAACGAGCACTACAGACCAAAAACCACCATACTTAGACTTGTCAAATCTAGACCAGATTATTCCAGAGAAGACTCTTTACAACACACTGTCAGATTTAAGATATAACATATAATCTGATTGGGAAAACACAAAACGGGAGATTTCATTACCTACTTTTTTTCACATCTAGATCAGGTCCAGATCAAATCCCACGACGCTTAGATTGTGATATATTGAGCCTGTGAGACCGGGCTTTAGGTTCACATCACAATATCTTTTGCTGTTGAGCTGCCAAGCATAAATGGTTTGTTTTTACAACTAGGTCGACTGTCTTCAAAGGTGGTCTCCAAGTAATGATACCTAAAGTCTCCGCTTTGGTGGGTGTAAACAAGGTGAAGACCAATACATGCAGCTGTGATGTAACATTACCATCTTCCAAACACCCATCAGTGCACAATGAACTTAAATAAGACCTTGACTTTAAATGATGACATGGTAAGATTTAACTCCCCTTCTTACAAAAACACGAGGCCTTAGCATTTGTTAATAAATTCTTAAAACCTAGTTTGTTTCCACGGTGACAAGCCTATAATTTATTCGACATATTATCTCTGAAAGCAGAGTGAAGAATGACTGTGATTGGGGAAGATGCCATTTTGTAGATGTCTATCTGTTTTGAACTGGTGTTGCATTATTGATCATTCTAGTTGATTTCTCATTGCTTCAGTGATTTGATGTTACTCCTGAGCAACAGCTGATCCCCCCCCCCGGATCAGTAATGTATTTTCTGCTGAATAATGTCCTCTTTTGTTTCTATCTGAAGGAGACACAAGTGTGTTGGCTGGAGTGTATGGACCAGCGGAGGTTAAGGTCAGCAAGGAGATCTATGACAGGGCGACCCTGGAGGTGTTGATACAGCCCAAAGTGGGACTGCCAAGTAAGTTGTTGTCCAAGGAGGGGAAAAAAATCTTATGATACAGCTTCATTTAATTTTTTGTTTAACGCAGTTCCTGAGTGTTGCTAAATCTTCTTCTATGTCTGATAATTAATTCTTTAAAGTCATGCACACAGTGTAGGCAGGTTACTATAGTTACAATACAGTGTTGACATAAGAAGATATGTGATATACATGAGAAACTGTTATGCAGTTTGGAAATAAATGTTATATATAGGGGAAATGTAAAGCAAACTTCAGGCTAGTAGCTGTTCATTTTACAGCCTTGCTGCCATACCACCACACACCACAAGGTGGAGTAAGTGAGCCAGTAGGTTTTCTATCTACCTCAAGCATGTATTTACTTTCCAGGTGTCAGGGAGCGATCACAGGAGCAGTGTGTGCGAGAGACCTGCGAGGCATCTCTGCTCTTGTCACTTCATCCCCGCTCCTCCCTCACTCTCATTCTTCAGGTGTTGCACGACGATGGTTCAGTATCCTTCAGTGAAGTTCTCTGCTGCGTGGTGCGGTAAGGTTAATAACTTCCGGTCACTGAAATGGTCTCCTGACGGTGTTTCTTGGTGAGTGTTCTTCCTTAGCGCTTCCTCAGCTCTTGTCCTGCTTCCTGAATGCCGCCTGTATGGCTCTCATGGATGCAGGCCTGCCTATGAGTTGCCTGTTCTGCGGAGTGACCTGTGCCATCGACACAGACGGTCAGATCATCACAGACCCCACTGCAGCTCAGGAGAAGGTAAATCTGAGGCTCGGTGTTGTGTAAAAACAAAACCCCCAAAAAAACCAAAAAACACCACCAAGCATGAATATGAAATAAGCATGAATGTCTCTCTTGGTTTGAAGTAAAGAATAGATTGCTGTATTCATTGATGGTTTTCATTAGCGATGAAAAACTATCCTTCAGTACAAATATACACAATTACTCAACAAGGCATGTTACTGGAGGTTGTTTTGGAGTTCACTATACAACAAAATAATATATATAGTTTAAAAAACACTAAAAGAGCATATATAAGTACATAAGTATATTTTGTGTGTTTCATGGGCATGCAGTGTTTAAGGAGGATATTTATCCGTTAGATAAATGTAGAGTTAGTTGGAGTCTGTTGAGTCAGTTATTATTGTTATGTGAATTCTTATGCGTTATCTTGTGTTATTGTGATGATATGGTTGTGTTGTCAACGTATAAACTGTGTGGACCGCAGGACGAATAACTGCCGCTTTGCAAAAGCTCATGGAGATCATAATAAATAAACAAACAAACAAGCACCTTCATATTGACAAGCACAGGTGTTTGTTAAATTTCAGCTGAGAGGAACCAGTTCTCCCACATGTACCCTGGCTCAGATGACGGGCATGAGAAGAGCTGTGTATATTTTATTGGTTCATATCAGCAAAATCATCAGTTTCATCATTCAGGAATAAAAAAAAATAATAAAAAAAAGTAAGGCTTTGAGTTTGTAGAAAAATCACTAAAAGACCATGAATGTAGTATACACTTGAAAAGCCTTAAAACACTTTTAATACACACTAGCAGTCTGATGCGTTATAGTACATTCCAGACATTTAAACCCTTCTACAGGACACTCAGCTCCAGGTCCATATCCGCAGTGAAATGAGTTTCACCTCTGTGCCTCATATCTCGTACTTCGCGCTTGTAATAGGTAATTCTGCCTCCAAATCCACCCTCCCCCCTTTTAGCAAGAAAACTAAATGAGGAGTGGATTTCTCTGTCTAAACCCTCTACAGCTCTGCGGTTCAGGCCTGTTTTCTGGGAGATGGTGAGAATTGTACAGGTCCATCTGGGCACACCGAAAAACGGAGCTTAAATACATTATAGGAATTTAGCGTGTCCTTTCAGTCGAGTCAACGCTGTCAGAATCCTCACTGAATTTCTTGATTTATTTATTTATTTAGTCTGTTTCCACTCTCACCAGGAAAGTCGAGCTTTGATGACCTTTGCCATTGACAGCACGGAACGCAGAGTATTGATGTCGTCGACCAAAGGATCATTTTCAGTCCATGAGGTCAGCTTACAAATGAGTCATTTTTCCCAGAAGCACTGCGTCGTTGCCAAATTTAGTTTTTGTAATCATGTCTAACGTGTGATCTCCGGATTTGTACAGCTGTTGTGTATTACATCATATATCTGTCACTACTGTGAAGGCTCTGTCAGCGATTTCCTTCAGCACCGATGATGATGAGATGTTTTTCTGTCTCTACCTGTAGTGATATCACAGACCTTTCATATTTCTTTAATGTTTGTTTTTCTTCCTCTACAGCTGCAGCAGTGTATAGCAGTCAGTCAGAAAGCATCAGAGAAGATCTTCCAGTTCTACAGGGACTCTGTCAGGCGGCGATACTCCAAAACCCTCTGATGAAGAAGCAGCAGCTTTCTTTTTTTCTAGTCTTTTTTTTTTTTTTTTTTAAATACTGATGTTGTAATAAAATATTCAACGACCACTTTGGGCTACCTTTGCTTCAGTTCAGCCGTAGTCAGAAGATGGTGGGAGTTTAAATGAGGACATTTGAAAGAAGACCAGGTTGAAAAGAGGAAAGACGAATGTCAAACAAGTGCATTTATTGGGATTCATTGATTTTCCTTCAGTTTAATAGTCACATGTAATACAAGGATGTGAACTGGGAAAGAATCAAATATCTCTCCTACTAATAAATCTCATTTGCCACAACCTTTGACCTTTATCGACTCACGAGTTGTCCACTCCGCTGCGTCCGTCCAGTCGTTATCTGTTACAAGTGAGACAAAGTGAGACAAATCTGACCAGACCCTGTTTCATGCCGGCGTGATCCGTCAAGGCAATCCACGTTAAATGCTCCCATATAAATCACTAATTGTGGCAACTCAGCTGTAACAACAAAAGGGTCATTTTCTTTTCATTGACGTAAATGTCCAGTGGAGACGGAGGGTGGTTCAGGATTGTCAGGACTGTACGACACCGTGTGTGGACTCAGTCAGTGCAGCTGTATCACAGCACATCAACAGTGATAGCAGACGAGGGCCAGACACCGAGATATCACAGGTGTGTCTACACATGTCACTTACAGTGATCATAATCTATCGGCTCAGTCGTGATACAACACTGGGTTTGCAGAAAACAAAGCCATGATTTGAACTATTTGTAGTTCAGCTGTGGACTCTATAAAAACTATACATCTACATAGAAAATGTCAACTTTTTCCTTACAGCCATTTTTTAAAACATTTATTTGGAGTTCCCTTGTTCACTTTTTTTTTTTTTTTTTTTTAATTAATGGCACATTTAAATTCAACCCAATACGGCCAGAGTTTTTTCCCTTCATATCAAAGCTGCTCTTGCAGTGATTCAGGTCCTAATGAAGGAAGAGACTGAAGCTCGGAGCAGGTTTGTACACGTCAAACTACAAACTCGCCATGCAGGTTTCTAATGTGACCCAAATGGAAATTTTCCTACCTCATGCATCACCTGGCTGAGCGCTGTCTCACACGTCTGCTCATCTGAACAAAGTGTTACTTTGTCTACGCAAGTTAAAGTAGAGAACTTCGTTTTAAGTTTGTCAGACGGCAAGAAGCAACTTCCTGAAGGATTCCTGTCCTTTTTTTTATTTATTTATTTTTTAAGGGGGAGGAAATAGCAGAATCTATATTTGGGGGAATTATATTTTGGGGTGTGGAGTAGCAGCCTGGTTGCTTCTATTAATGGAATAGCTCATAAAAGGATCATCCGCAGAGTTTCTTCCATATTTTTGGCACTTTTCCTCGCAGGTCTATCTTATCATTTCCTATGTATATGCAGTGCACTGTACGAAGCAGTTCCTTTTATTTCTATATCTCAAGCCAATGTTCACATCGCCACCATTGCACTTCATTTTAAAACTCTTTATATTTATTTTCTTATATAATGGCACAATATGTATTTTTTTTTATTTAGCTTTTACGTGTATTTCAACATAAAGATACTTGTTCAACTTATAGCATAAACAAAGCAGAATCAGTCCTCTCTGCAGGTACACAGTGAATGATGCTGAATGTGAGTTGATCGATGTGCATGTGCAGTGTTTCCCTGCGGGTCCCTCGCTCCGACCAGAGGCGTCGGAATGAATTCTGGGTTCTCTCAAAGAATATTGCTTCTGGCCCGTCATATGTTTTAAAAATAAAGCTCTGGGGCTCTGAAACCGCCACCAGCGACAGTGCTGGCTCAGGCCCCTCCAACAGCAAGGTCCATCAGGATTTAGCCGCTGCCACGTCCTTGCTGTGACCTTCTAATAAATCTGCAGACTCCATCGCCGCTCGCTGCCACACTTCCCCCGTCTTTTCTCCCTCCGCTTCTCATTATTCGTCCGTTGTTTTTGTGACAGTGATATCTACAGTGATAACATCTGCATTAGTTGTCACAGTTTTTTTTTTTGTTTTTTTTTTAACTTCAGTAATGCTTCACATGTGGTGATGACGACAGCCCGGATTTAAGGGATAACAGGTCACTTAAGACCGCGGGTGACAAAAATAATTAACACTTACAGACTGAATCTTCTACATGGAATGAGACTGAATAACTTTCAATGATTTTTCTTCACATCCTCTGAGCTGAATTATGCCCTAATCCAATTAGGAGTGATTATGATGGAGACTCCAGCTCTCCTGTTGTATCATTACTGTCTGTTCTTGGCTTTTTCCATCCCGGTGTAGATAAAACATGACTGCAGACGGGGTTGACAGACAAAGACTGTGATTACTTTACATTTGCAGGTGATACGTTGGCGTGTGTGGATATTAATGAGATGTGTGTAAGAGGTCTGTTTCTTCTATGTGCATTCCCTCGTGCAAGAGCCGTTTTTTTATGGCGGTTTCCCGGACAGGTAGGAAATCAACGCGGCGATGGCACAGATGTACGTTATGATTCCAAACACAATGGAGAGCACTGAGAGCCACAGAGCCTGGCGAGACGCTGCGTTGGCCCCCTGAAAATCCCCCTGAGCTGAAGCCTTGTTGGTCTGAGAAATGGAGAGGAGAGAGGAGGGTGAGATAAGGATTAGAGGGGTGGGTGGAGGGGGGAGAGAGCAGCATTTGTCATCATTTGTCAATGTCCTCCCTGGCCTACACTTTCCTCTTCCACTCATTCCAATCTCACGCTAAACCCATATTATCTTCCATCTCTGAATCGCACCCGGCGTTTGTGCCTCATTCATCACTTTCTCCTCCTTCCTTCCTCTCCCCCTCTAGTCCTTGTCTTTGTCTCTGACCCCTGTTTTAGGTAGCACTCAACAATATTGGAAATCTATCACCTTGGGGCTTCTTGTTATGACTCTAATTAAACCTTAACGAAGGCTATTGATCTGATCAAAAGGCCTTTGCAGCTTGCTGCCAGTTAGCTTTGTAAAAGCGTTAATGGGATTTTTTTTTTTTTTCCCTGCACTGCTGGAATGATGCCTGTATAAACTACGGGCCTCTGGCGACTAGAGATAGAGGTGTGAGGGGCTTTTTCACACTGCCAGTGGTAATACTGACTGATGAGATAGTTTGTGCAGTGAAGTTGTCCCCTTCTCCCTTAGTCCTGCTCCAGATTTCCACCAACTCTGCCTCTGAGGAGATTGATCATTTCAGCTATCAATTTAAGACTTTCACATGTGCTGTAGCTGCAGTATCTCATTACAACTTCACTTCTCTGACTGTATCAGTGTCTGTATCTGTAGCTGGTCAAGCCCTCAGCCTTTGTAGCGACTGGTTATGGACAGCTCGAGGTAAAGGAGATGGTTATATTGGTTGTAATTGGTAGCTGAAAGTAGCAGCATGTTTGCTAGTATACTGATTTTTAATTGTTTTTTTTCTTTCAATGTCTTGTTAGACTCTTTGCTACAGTAGCACATGGTGAAAAATAAATCAGCTGCCATTGGAAATATCAATATAAATAGACAGGGATTATATATATATATGATAGCACTGATACGGTATGCTGCATTTATTGATATTTCTTATGTATTATTAATGTTGTTTGTTCCCAACAGTGTCTGTCCCATTATTCTGTTTGTACTTTTTTTTTAACATGTGATGACGGCTACAGCTAAGATGTAAAGGACAGCATGTGACTTCAGACATCGGGTGACAAACACTCACAGACTGAATCTTCAACATGGAATGATACTGAATAACTTTCGTGATGATTTTTCTTCATGTGCGAGGGAACGTCCTGTGAGCTGACATCCATACAGATCAGTGGGCGCCAGCCATCACCTACGGGTGTCACTACATCAATTATTGATGAAGAAGAAAAAAAATCTGCTACTCAAACTTGTCTCTGTTTCTCTTTTGCTCTCTGTTACTGGTTTTGGTTATTTAACATGGGTTAGCTTCTACACACAGCATGTGTGCCCAGATTTGATTTGATTGCTCTGTTAGCTGTTCCTCATTGACTTCCTGTAAGATGTTGTCCTGTGTTGCATTATGTTTATCATCTATTGGAAAACATAAAGTTCACAGCCTCTCAACCTGAACAACTCTAACAAAGGAAGATTAGTCCCTGCTGGAGCAGTTCACGACTGTGATGGGAAGGTTGTGTTTTGGAGACACTGGTTTAGGGACGTTAATTCAATCAAATATCGGAGATTGAAGATTAAACACGTCTTAAGTAAGCCTCTGTATAAGCAATCACTCTGTTGCATTGTTCAGCTCTCCGATGTTTGGAAGCTCTTGTGGCATAATCCTGCCAATCTAGGTGTAACGCCTCCCTGTCTCAACTCCACAGCAATTCCATAACATCCACACTTGCACAGCACTTAACATAGCGGACCTGTTGTTAGTCTACACACACTGCAGAGGGTAAGACATCACCCTTGGCTGTGAACTGCACTGCCAGGTTATATCTTGTCAGCTCAGGACTGTGTGTGTGTGTGTGTGTGTGTTTGAGTGTGAGTGTGAGTGTTAACCTTCTGTGAAAGGTAGAAGGCAGCGATGCCCAGGGGCCAGAAGCAGCAGAGCATGGAGAAAAAGGCCAGACCCAGGTAGTCCTGGGGGATCATCAGAGGGAAGTTGCTCTCGCTGTCTGTATCACTGAATTCATCAATGGACGAGTCCTGGGATTCAAAGAGACTGCAGTTCAGTTGCATTCTGGTTAGATGGCCTGGTAAAACACCTCAGATGGTATTTGTTCATGCAGATTCTTTCATGCAGGTTTTGAGATATTCATCTTTGAGATTTCTGCCCCCACACCAGCGCAATGGAAATTAATTGAATAAAATTTCACAGCAATTAAAAATTACATTTGAAAAAATTCAGCAGCAACATCCCCCTCCATAAACGTTCCACTGTGAACTTCTGTCATGGGGACTATTTTTCTGGTTCAAAGTCGTTCCATTCAAAACACTGTTTCTGGAAAGACACTCAATATAGGCAGAATTTTTTATATGTAATTTTCAAATGCTATAACACGACTGTGTGTTTATTTATCGTTATTGATGTGGTGTGTTTCTTAAAAACCAGTGCTACTATCTACAGTACATGCCTAGATACCACTATAATAAGTAAGAAATATGGTTTTTGTAACGAGTGAAATTTCCCTTTAGACCCAAAGCTTATTCATTCAAAAGAAGACAATTACTCAATTTAAAAGTTGTATATAAAATATAATAGACAAATACACAAACATAATACACTCACTAACAATTTTGATAGAAAGCAAATTGGCTTTTTTGCATGTTACGTCCATGTCGTCCACAACAACTGCTAAACTTTGCTTGTGCCTGAAAGATAATGTGACTGAATGGGGTTAGTCTGGATGCGCAGTAGCTGTGTTGACCGCAGGTTATTCATGACTCACGCATCTTTTTGAAACAGCTGCATATTCAGTCTGACTTCCTTTCTCACACTGACCATGTCACATTATGACTCTGCTTGTTTCATTTTGTGCCTGAAAGATGCTCCCGTAACATTTCCTTTTTTCTTAGGAAGCAAACAGAATTTTAGACATTAGTTGGCGAGGTTATTTTAATGGCAGTCTATCATTCACTGCACATGCCTGGTCTGTGGGTCTCTGATGTCAGGATTGATCCGTCCTGTCCCGAATTACCTTTTATATCAGGAGGGATTTTTTTTGTTTGTTTTGTTGAATCAGTGAATCAGTTCATGGTGGTGACAAGAAACAGGGACATCTCACATTGAGCCAAAAGCCAGATTGACACTGTGCTCATACTATGTAAAGTCACTCAGGATGGGACACTCATCTATCCTGCTCTGGCACCATATAGTATTGATCAGCTCCACAGTGAAAATCCATCATGAAGCAGTGAAGGAGTTTTGTGGGTGAGTTCGATTCCTTTAACTGAGCATTTGATTTGAAACAAAGGAGTAAAGGAGATGTTGTGCTGTGCCTCTTTGAGGTCACAGCAAGGTTTTATTCCCACAGGCCTGTGCCTTTGCATCACGGCACTACTACCAGCATTCAGAATGAGCTTGGAAAAAAAAAAAAAGTTATGTTCTGCGTGCTGCTCTTTTGTCCTTGTGGAGCAAACTCTCAAACCTGAGCTGTGCAGCGGCCAACTGCTCGTGATTTCAATGGTGTTTAATACTGTTTGTCCACTGGATCGTGTTTTTAATCAAAGTAATAATCATAAAATGGCCTTCAGCTTATAGTTCACAGCAGGTAACTGAAACTTTAATTTATTTTAACCTTGCTTGGAGACTGTTCATCATAATTTAAACGACCAGCAGCGACTTATCGGTGACATTTACGGCACATGCGTTCTCATGTTGACTCCCTGAACGTCACATGACCACCGTAAACGTTTTGAAGCTAATTTACATTTCACTCCAGGGTGGGCTTTGCTCAGTGATCTATGAAATAGAACTGGCATCCTCCATCGCTACTGTAGTGTCATTACCTGCACCGCAGCAGGAGAGGAGCTTTATGTAATCTGGCTGTTTGACAGTAAGCATTCAGTTGCTGCCTGCCCTGAAATGCACCGCTCGTATGTCTATTTTAAATTCCTCTTTCATTCCCAGACTCTGTACTGAGAATATGAGATTTTCTCCTCCTTTAAATGCACAACTCCTCCGAGCAACAAAGTGGACGTGGTAGAAACGAACTGATCAGATGTGATAATTATTTATATGTAGAGATGAAACGATTAGTCGAATAATTGATTAGTCAATCAACAGAAAATGAATTGCAATAATGCAACTACTTGATTGCAACTATTACTCATCCACTGCTCTTCCCTGTTTTATATCATTGTAAACTAAATATCTTTGGGTTTAGATTGACGGTTGAACAAACAGGACAGGATTT
Source organism: Seriola dumerili (assembly GCF_002260705.1). NCBI lineage: Eukaryota > Metazoa > Chordata > Actinopteri > Carangiformes > Carangidae > Seriola > Seriola dumerili. The sequence continues at coordinate 117,191 of NW_019174291.1, forward strand.
GAAGACATCCCCATGGAAATTATAGTAATCATTCCAGTCCCTTTGTCTTTGAGTGTCTGCAGGGAAGAAATGAGTTGCACTACCTTCCTATAACTGTCATTATTCTGTTTACATTGAATACCTGATTTTACAATTTGGAATTCAACTACACACAAACTGCTGTCAGGACACGAGAAAAAAAAACTTTGTCAACATCACGTCTTACGTCCGAGTCAGGGAGCAGGTCGTCCTCATCATCCATGCTGTAGGACACACTGTGGAAGTCCTGCGTCTCAGCCAGCAGCTTCCTCTCAAGCGTGGAGCCGGGCCGAACGTCGACAAAGGTGGTCTCCAGGTAGTCTTTGCTGAGCAGGGAGTCTGTGTGGCCCCAGATGGGGGCCGGCGGGTAAAAGGACTCCAGTGTGCGAGGCAAGGAGCAAGGGTCCAGTAGCTGCTGCTGCTGAAGCTCAGGAGGATGTCCACAATAGCTCCTCCATGCTAAGGGGGGGTAGGCCCTGTCCTCCTCACACTTCACCAAGATGCCCTTGAACAGTCCGCCTGGAGCCTGTCCGGTCCCGGGCCCCAGCCCCGGCCCCGACGCCCGGCTGTTGTTGGGGTTCTCTCCCAGAAGAGGGTGCTCCAGCTCATCTAGATTCTCCATTCTCCCTCTCTTTTAATACCAACCACACAAGAGGCCACCACATCAACAACCAAATGTAATCTACAAATCGGTCTGCAGTGCGTCTCCCTGAAGAGCGTCCGATGGGCTTACGCAAAGGCAGCTGCTTTGCTGGTTTTAGTGTTTCACTGATAATCCATCTTTAATCCTATTCTTTAATTTTTGTCTTATCATAGGCCTTGATCCAGAGGCCAACAACACATGCCAGGTTTATAATCGAGTGAAATACCGTAATGTGCCAGTGATGGCCTGCTGCTGTGTGCAGAGGGATGTGGCGTTGAAGTCGTGTCGGTGGATTCAGGAATCTCTTTTCCTCACATGTCATAAGCTATTTGTTTCAGGGCTTGATGGCTCAGGGTTTGCCCCATGTCTTCCATTTCACATGATTGAATGTGTCAGTGTTCATGAATATGCTAATGTCTGCTACTTTCTCTCTCATACAATATGAAAATGTCAATTCTGATGATGGAAATCCTTGATTAGCCCCAGACAGGCCAATGAAAACAGTGGGCAATGGGATGTCAGTGTGATTGCCCTCGGGAACTCATGGAAAATGTCTCTCGCAATAAAATATTAAGTCTTGATCTAAGCCCAGTGTCACAGTATTAGTTTGAAAGCTCTGGATGTCAATCTTTCCCTTCAACAACTTTGGATGGAAATGAGCAATGACATGTGAGTTGAGAAATGATTGTGTGGAGACTAACAAGAAAGATTTTCAAGTTGTGATGGCATGTAGTTCTTTTTGTTTGCTCCTCTGCAAGAGTCTGACAAAAGTGCAGTGACACTGCTTTCAAAAACAGGCCAAAGGCAGCGTCCCCTCAGATGGCTGGACTGATGCACAGTGGGGTGTTTTGAAGCTTGAATATGCACAACCTCAGGCAGCAGTCAAACTAGTGGCGCAATGAACGGATTGGGGCCATATTTGAGGGCAGTTAATCTGTAAAAGCAACGAGGCTCCAGAAATAGAATCCTATGGTGCACATCCGCAGGTCAGCAGGCCTGTCAACATGCCTGCTCCTCTGTTGTTGCAGCAGGAAGCGATAATGAAGAAATCAAAGTCGTCTGCATTTGATTTATGTGTTTGTGGATTTGCTGCCTGCTGTAGCAGCGCTCCTTTGGGACATGTAATTTTAATGCGCCTTGTCCACCTTAAGAGGGTTTCGCTCAGGACAGACGAGGTGCTGGGGCGGCTCGCTACTCGCCGCTTCTCCGATGAGGACGATGATGTCTGTTAAAAGAAGAACAAGGTCACACAAAATATTTAGACTGAAGTTTAACACAAACTCTCTGCACACAGACTCCTGTGGGTTGTGTGCTTTCCAAGGCTCCATTTGGACGGCAGTCTTATTTTCCATCACGCACACATACTCACAGTACTTGGGCTTATGCCTCCACCCTAAACCCTACACATCAGACTCAAGACATCAGTGCAGTGTAAGCACTACAGAGGTGTCTGCCCATTCAACCAACCAAATCCAACGTTCATCACGGCGTGACTGTCCTCAGGACCAGCAGTCCTTTCAGCCAGCACAGCTCCTGAGGTGCTGACAAGGCAGTGGCTGGATAAATTGTCTTTAAAAGGCTGACTAATATCAGACATACAACGGAGAAAATAGTTTTCAAGAGGGCTCCATGAGCAGAGTACAGAAACAAAATGGCATGGTTTTGGAATCTGATTGTGAAACTTCAGGCCTTAATCAATCGTTATACATATACATTATTATACATACAATGAATAATAATAATAATTTGCATGATTTTAAAGCTGCAGATGAAGATTACATTCTAAAGTGCCACTTGCACTTTGCTCTTTACTCTAACATGTAACATAATATCACTAACCTTAGCCATAAACAAAATCTCAACCCAAAAATAAAAGCTTATCCTTGCACCAGCTTTTTGAATGTGAGTCCTCACAATGTGGCTGTGTGAATAGAGTCTCCACACCGTCATTAATACAAGTAAAAATAAATCCTCACTGTACTGCCCTCTAGTGTGTGACATGATATCTCTGCTGCCCAGTTTGGCTTCACAGGAGTTTGTGATGTCGGGGACTTCATGTACGATCATTTAAGACTATTTCTGTTTCAAAACCAAACTTGTTTTTCTTCATCATCTAGCTTGATTTTAAACCATTTTCTTTCTCCTCCACCGACATGAAAACCACTCACTTGCTGCAGACCAAAAGCAGACTGGGGCTCTGATATCATATGTATATATTTATATATGGCAGAATTATCTCATTTACATTATGTCAATCAATACACGGTAATAGGGTGATAGTTAAGCTTTATTTATTCAGGAAGCCTCACTGAGATCAAGATCTCTTACAATAAGATTCACCAATATTATTAAACACATCAGTGACCGTAGGAATGAGTGTCTCTGACTTCTGTGTGTCTCGTAGCTCATTCCTGCAGTAAGGTTTATAGCACCAGAATACAAGGTACAAAGTAATAAAGTACAGTGTAGTAAAGTAGTTACCACTATACCTGAGTTGTGGCGGCAGCCTGGCACACAACTCAGTGTGTTTCAAGGGAAATCTTCTAAGTCAGCACTCTATATACTATATGTCTGATGGATACACATGCATTCAGCTCAGAGCAGACAGGGACACTGTAACTCTGCACATTCTTAAATGGTCCAAGAATTAATAACATCCAACTCTGTATGCACAACTGACAGCTTTTTAAACAAAGAGATGCCAGTTTTATAATGGAAAATCTACCCTCGACACACATCTTTTTATTTTTTCTACGTTCTAGTTGCTTAGAAACTCTGTCACTAACAGCCACTTGTGTATCTCTTATGTTTAAAATGGAAAATTACTTGCTGATTTGTGTGTGAGTGAAAAAATGAGTTTGCAATAGACAGACTGAGTTAGAAAATGCACGTTGTTCTCTCGGTTTTGATCCACCGTTCATTGCACGTTGCATTTTAGTGTGGACAAGGAAAATGGACCCCTTTGTCAAATGACACAAGTGGACACCAAACATGTTCAGGGGCCTCTGTGGCAGTAAACTCTCTGTCAGCTCTAACTTTCTCCAGGATAATTCATTTTAAATGTCAATATAAACTGCACAGCACATCTGTTGTCGTTAAGCTGTATTTATGTATTTTGTAACGCCTTCGCAATCATAACATGATGATTTAATCGACATATCAAGCAGTGCAGCAGTGCAGGAAATATTATTCGCCTAATTAACAGGTCGTATTTATGAGCCACAGTCGCACAGTTTTACTTTCAATTATTTGTTTACTTTACAGGGACAGTGCTCATTGATCAACTAAGAGAAAAACTGTAAATGAGCCACGGATAGTTTAAAGGTCCATATTTTGGACTTGAAACACTCCTGTGTTGATCCATAAGAAGATATATTTGTGGTTTTAAGAACAAAAAGTATTAATATAAAGACATGGAAATCTCACTTAATACAATACTGGACCTTTAAAAAAGTAACTTGAATCTATTTAGTTGGCACTCTAATAACAGAACAATGTATCACTGTTTTATGCTTGTTCACAACAGGGAAAAAGAATTATGTAAACAAGAGCAACTAATTGGTGAATTTGGTTGTATCAATATAATCAGAGAGCCAGTGCAAACGAAGAGTTTAATCAGCTGAGACTCAGTAGAGTAATCTGCTGTCTGTCCCCTGTACTCCTTGGCTGTAATGAAAGGTAGTTCTTTTTGCTGACTGAATTAGGATGGATTGGTGTATTTTGTATTGTTCAGGCATTTTAATGTGGATGGAGTTATAAAAAATAAATAAATAAAAAATTACCCGCCAACAAGTTAGCCATCTCAGTGCAAACGTATATGTGTTAGCAATTTGGACCTACTCAGGCTGTCTCTCATGCATGCTGGGATTCAAAACTTAAGACATTTCCGAGTGGTGTTAAATGAAGATAAACTCACATACGACTGACTTCTTGTGGTCCAAACTGAGAATATCTAAAATTAGCACAGAACAGAGTGGTGGTGAAACGCTGCTTTGAGCTGACAAGTGAAGAAGAGAGGAAAAAAACTCTCTGTATTGTGTGTCGAGGGACTTTTCATTCCTGGTAGAATAAGAAAGTGTCATTTCAACAGACTACATAATATCTCATCAGTAGATATTCATTCTGCATGGCAGAGTGCTTCACAGGCTCGAGATCAATTCAATGACTTGTTGTTGCACGCTTCACCGCACAGCACAGAAAAAAAAAAAAAAACTGGAATAATTGGGTGTCTTTGGGCTGGAGTGGTGCTGAGGGCGGTGTTCTGCTCTGAGCGCTGATACTGCTTCGATGTGCAAACCCCCTCTGCTCCCCTCCTCTTCACCCACTCCTTCATGGAGGGCTAGTACCTCTCATACTGAACAAGCTGAGTGATCGTTCAACACGCTGACGTCAGCAACAGGGTGAGAGCCCCCCCCCCCCCAATAACACACACACATCTGGACATATGGTGCATACCTCACACATGCTCACTCACACACTAATATTTGTAGCACCAGCCTTCCCTCTCTCTTCTGCCCCCTCCTAATCGCTGCAGCTTCATTCCAGGAGAGATGCACTCAGCTTTATTACACCCCTCCCCCCTTCACCTCTGCCCATCCACCATAAAAAGACTTCTGTCAGCTGTATTATAAGCCTGCCTCCTTTTCTGATTCTGCAACGCTCATAAAACATCCAGTCAGGTAGAGGGAAGGTTGCAAGGACGCCGCTGCAAATCACCAGTGACACTTTTACAAGAGCTCCTCTTCTCTCCCTCCCTATCTCTCTCCTTTCTAGTCTGGTGCTCTGTCATACACACACACAACCACACATCTACTCAGCTCCCTCCATTACTTCTACCCCTCTTTTTTTTTGCTTTTGATCTGACTCCTTCTCTTTTTTATAATCCAGCCAATACTGTCGGCAAAGCCACTGTACAAAACTTAAAACTTGTCTTACTTGGTACAATTTCTGCTTGCTGCATGAAAAAAAGCTTGTTCTGAAAACACAGAAATGTGCATCCAAAGTGAAATATTGCTTTAAACCCTGTTGCTGCTGACTCTTTACTTTCAGCAACTCTGCAGTCTTTTTGACTCACACCGATTCTCTATCTCACAATACACACACACACACACACATGCACAGGGCTTGAAGTAATTGCTGTAATATTTCAGCTGATACAGATCGAGGAAATGCAGATACAGTGAACACACTCAGAGAAAAGAAAGGGCGCACTGGCTCTAGAGTATGGGAGCTGCAAACGCCTGCAGGCTCTAATAAAAAGACATCTCGAAGAACAGCGATGTCAAGCTGATAAGACCAGAGCAGCCTTCGAGATATGCCCAACAAAAATCTGAAAACCCAAGTGGTGGTTAAATAGCCCTATTGATTTCATTTCCAAACCCTTCTCTCTCTCTCTTTCTCTCTGTTTTTGTTGATCTGTGTGGAGTAACCGACGAGAGCAGAGAGGAAACTGAACAGAAAAGATAAGCAAAAAAAAAAAAAAACAGGCGGCAATGTAGAGAGCATTGCACAGCTCGTGAAGCTCAAAGTAACATCATGTTCCTATGGAAACACATTCACCATGGAGTGCAGTGTTCACTGCAGGATAAATGAAGCAGAGGCTAATTTGCCATTTCAGTACTGTTCCTCTGCTCGGCTTGATAATAACTGGATGGGATAATTCCAGCGTAGCCGTGCCTTCCAGTGAGGATGTGTTACTGTCACATTAGACTGCAAAGGATGGATAATTTCCACAGAATTACTCTATAATAACAAATGAGCGCAGTCATGCCAGGCGCTGGGTTTACTTGAACCCCCCTGTGCAGAAAGTGTGTATGACAGCATGAGCTCATTAATCAGTCCATGGTATGCCCTGCTCTAACCCCAGATGCACACACACACACACACACATACACACACACACACATACACACACACATTTCCCCCACATAACTACACATGCGGTCACAAACACACATGCCGTCTTTTACAGCCTTGCATCATTCACCTTTCAGACACACATGGTAAACAAACCCTTAGAAAATGTCCATGCCTCACACACGCTCACATACACAAGTACACACATCATAGACAAACACACACATGCACACCCCCCGCTCGCACAGCTGGTGCTTGTGTGCAATGAGGCCTGAGGAGTGAGAAGTTACCGATCTATGTTACAAATGGGTCCAGCATCTCTGTAGAGTGTGTGGTATGTTGTACTCAGTGAAATGTTACACACATCTGTGAGCATCATGGGACACAATGTACTAAATCTCACAATATCGTGTTGTTTGTGTTGTGTGTGTGTGTGTGTTCAGATGTCACTTGTGCTTCAGTGCCTTCTACAGCTGCCTCAACTCAGTCTGCTATATTCTCCAGGGTTGACATGTTACTGAATGTTACAGTAAAGGCTGATAAAATAGAAATGTTTTAGTGGACACATAATATACAAGCGTATCAATTATTTTACACAACATTTTAAAAGGATTCAGTTTTATCCCCACAAATCGTATTTTCATCTTTGGTGGAAACGACATTTAAACTGTAAATTTTTCATAAATCCCCTAATGAAAATGGTGGCTAACACCAGCCTGTTATTATTTAAGTATATCAGTTTAATTTTATTCATTTGATATCGGTAAAGTGCAAATGTGCAAAAGTGCCAAAATACTTAACAGGGGCTTAACACGCAGGCCTACTAAATGCAGCACAGATGTCATGTAGACTGTGTTTACATCAGCCATCTTGCAGTGTCATGACCTGTGCATGTCTGTATTTGTTTATCGGTGTACATACATGTGTGTGTGTGTGTGTGACAGTGTGTGTCGTATTAATCTCGATGTAGTGACAAATATAGGTCTCGGGACAAAATAAACCTGGTGCACACATGGTAAACCAATATGAATCAATGCAATGTCCTCACAAGTAACTAAAACAAGTGTACGTGTGCAGCTAAATGAGGTAATTAGCCTCTCATGGAGCTCTACATGAGGGATGATGTAGCACATGGTCTCATCATCATCATCATCATCATCATCATCATCACCACAGTGGGGAGGCAAATTTGTTGGCCTCTAATTGACGATGACCCATCCACACACACACACACACACACACACAAACATACAGAGCACAGCTGGGTTAAGAGCGGAGAAAAGACTTGCTTTAATAAATGCTGTCAAGCAAAACAACTAAAACACCCTCTGATACACACACACACACACACACACACACACATATATATATATATATATATATATATATATATATATATATATATACACACATCTGTGTGATCTGTCAAAACCAGATTTTCCAGATTTTCTCCCACAACAAAATATAAAGGAAAGCAGGAGTGTCAGGTTGTTTGGCGTTTCAGGAATACTGCATCAGCGTGCTTACTGCACACCAGGCTTGTCATACAGCAGTATGTAGCTATACAAACATAAACAATGGGGCAGAGCTGTGTGTGTTTGTAATGGGGGTGGGGGTGGGGGGGTGGTTTGTTGCTGTCGGGGTTCCACTCTAAAGCAGCATATCCTCTATTGCATATGCATGACTATACATGGAAACAAGCTTTGAGAAATGTATTTTCATTTTAATGTACAATGAAGACTGAGGAGCTCTCATGATTTCAACATCCTTCTTACAATATCACAGTAATACAAAATCTGCCTCACTTGCTAAGAATCAGGACAACATTGCGGACACCAGAGCCATCATCATAATTGATAAATCACCCTTCTAAAATATTAGCCCTGAATCAGTAAGTGAAAGGTTTCATGTCAACACAGAGATCCACTTAAAACCCAACACCTGCTCTCACAAATTACTGCTGACATGAAAATTAAACTTGAATATTAATAAGTTATTATGAAGGGCATAATCTTTTTACTGAGAAAACAGTAATATAGGTCATAACTAGGCTGTTTTATAGCAGGTTTGTATACAGTAGGTAACAGCAATGCTTTAACCTTCATAAAGATTTACAAATGCTGCTTCACGGGGAGAATGAGGGTGTGTGTGATGGAAAAATAACGGAGAAACATCATCAGAGATAGACAGCAATAAATGTTTCTTTTGTTTTCTCTCTTCCAAAAAAAACACCCACTTCTTCCAAAGTAACACAGCACAAGGTTTCCTTTGAGTTCTCACCTTTGAATTGGTTCTCCTCCGTCCTGTCCGGCTGTCCTGTCCCTGTGATGAGAAACGGGGGAATCCAGAATCCCAGTTTGAACCATCCACTGGAATGACCGCCTGTACACACCGCTAGCGCCTTCTTTTGCTTGCTGTTAGCGTGGGCATGTGCAGAAAGTGGGAGTATGCGCGCTGTATTTGTGTCTCTATATGAACGGACTGCATGTATCCTACTACACGTGTCTGCGTGTGAGGGGAGACGCCAGCGTTGAGTCACAGATTAGGGGCCAAACTTGTCGGCATCCCTCAGTCGAGCTGTGCTGATGCGGCTGTGAATGCATGAGGATTGCCCCTGTTACACCTGTGCAGCCTGGCAGCGGTGATGTGCACGCTTTGTCAAAGACACTCCTTCCCCCCTGCACAGCATCTCCTCTCGCATCCTGCGCGCCTCGCTGTCTCCTCCTTCACACACAGCAGCTCTTTCATTAATCCTTATTGCGGCTGCAGCGCATCTCACACCGTGTCAACTTTCTTCTGCCACTCGCAGCTTTTCTCTGACTTTCCAAATACTGCTCTCTCCATCTCTTCTCTCTCCTCCTCCCCTCTCTCTCTCTCTTTCTCGCTCTCTCCCTCTCTCTCTCTCTCTTTTTGCTTTTCTTCAGCTCTGCTACCTTATGACAGTGGAAACACCGGGTCCTAGAGCCTGTTAGCGCAGTGTTTGACCGTGTGTGTTTCCAGTTCAGATTGCTCTGAGGTCCTCATAAGGATAGAAAGCAGAACGCCCACGCAAAGTGAGGACATTTTGCCTTTTCTTACTTCTTTAAGAGGATTAGACTTGATTCTGGGTTGGAATTAGGATTGGGGTTAAGATAGGGATGTTGCAGGGAGGTTTAAGGTTAGCCTTTGCAACACAAATGTGTGTGTTTATTGGGATGCCAGTGGATCTTGGGACTCTGGACGAGCTGCAAATGCAATATCCGCAGCCTGCAGAAAGGTGCAAGTACATGAAATGAAAATCTCCTTGATGCTGCTGCATGTAGCAAAACACAGAAATGGACAGAGGCAGCAAATAAAACACAGAGGTAGGGAGACAAAAGCTGAGGGAGGTTGGGGTGGGGGTGAGTGTTAGTGGTGTGGTATGCAGTAGCCTTGTGAGTGTAGGCTACATGCTATTCCAGAATGGAGGTAGTGAGATGCCCCCCAGCCAGGATGACTCCACTTTGTGTCAGGCCTTTCATGTCCACTTTACACTATGACCCACTTTGGTTGCACAGGCCAGCCCACATTAAGCTCTCCAATCAGAAATGACTCAATTTGCAGAAACAATTGTCCCTGCTGGAGGCTCGTGCTCAGCTTGCCTCTTCCAGGGGACGCTGTGCAAGATAAAGCTCAGGCATTACTGGACACCAGCAATCAATGAAATCCACAGGGCTTACGCTGAGTATATAATGAGGTGCACACTGCTCTTAGCTAGAATCCCCCTCCCCCAGATATGGTTTAACCTTTGGGCAGTTTTTTGTTGTTGCTGTTGTTGTTGTTGTTGTTGTTGTTTTTTGGTTCTTTCCAGCTGGTCAGCACAGCTGCAAAGCTGCCTATCTGATGCTCCATTTGTCTTTGGCTGTCAGAGTGACAAGGGGCCTCTCAGTCCATCATGATGCAGGGATCAATACACTCTCCTTAGTCTGAGCACATCCTCCCCCATCACTCTATTTTCCATCTCTTTTTTTCTTCCTCCTTCCTTCGCTCTCACCCTCCCTCTTCTTCCTGTAGTTCTCATCTCTCCATCTCTTTCTCACTCTCTCCTTGCATCTCCCCCTCTCTTTGTCCCATTATATTTCTGCATCTTCATCTCTCTGTTTTACTTATTAGCTGAAGCATGCACAGTAAAGGACAGGGAAAGAGATACGAGGATTCATTGGGTGGGAGGAGTATAATTAGGACACTAATAATATTGCATATGGTGGGATCGATGTATGTTCTGGTTATGTAAATGGATTTGCACGCATTTCAAAAAAGAAGTATAATATAATGTATACGTATATATGTATATAATATAATATAAGCACTGCTGTGTACATCAAATATGATGAGCCCCAACTACAAGACAACAACACAAACTGGATCACAACCACACTAAACAACCTATAATACATGCATTCACTGTTATGGTTTTAGTGTGTTTCAAATTTCAACACAATAAATTTGAAATAACGAGGCACGCAGGTGGCAAGGTTTCATTGGTAATTGGAGCAAAATATCAGATATCAGCCTTCCATGCACTCACATGCTATTTATTTATGCAGCAGAAAACGTTTTAAAGGACCACCATTTTTTGTAAAGGCAAAATAGATATGGTGTCCACCAGTGGTAATAGTACGTGCATAGAGGTGCAGCCACTGTAAGAATTTGTGGGGCTCCTGAATGAATAATGACCTACAGGTCCTTTTTTGTTTAAACTGTCACCAAAAATTTGAACCAAAGAAAGAGGGACACAGGCAAAACTCACATTAACAAAATTAGTTTTTAGCAGGTAAACATAACAAAATGCCAGCACATAAAACAATGCCAAAACAACCAAAGAAAAAGTAGTAACTAGCATTCACATCTCGTCCATATTCAGGTTCACCAATCCAGTATGTCGGTATGGGACCCTTTTATAACCACCTGAGCGACAGCTGCCCCCCTTCTTAAGATCAAAGATGCTTTCTTCCATTAGGCTCAAAATAATCTACACTTGTTTTAAAAGTTGAGGTCAAGGTGCACAATTTAGCAATAAAAGGCTTAGAAAATGGATGGAAGGATAATTTCGATAAACCGTTTTTTCATTTCTTATGTGTGCATTCCTCATTCCACAAATTACTGAATTCTGGAGGCGTCTTCCTCTGTGCATTGCTGCCACCATTCACCCCATCTTTAAACTTGTGACTCTTGGTGTGTGTTTATGTGTTGCTGGCCATCGTCTGATCGTGAGGGACGTGTCACTAGGTGAGAATAAGACTCTTATCTCCTTACCTGTCAATCATTTCCTGCAAGCCGCTTCGAGAATAATGAGCTAACCAGGGATTGAGACAACTTCTAGGTGAAAAGGCAATGACCACCTTACAAGGGGTCATACAGCAGGGTCTTCAGCAGGATCAGAGCAATCAGACTTTAACTGCAGCGACAACATGTTTGATTAGATTCAAAAAGCTGCAGGCAAATAGAGAAAGGCTTGACATTATATGTAAGCTTGTGTTTTTCCTTTCAGAGCGCTGTGGCAGCAACATCTCTACATGAGTGGCCACCTCAGCACCCAGCAGCCCTGTAGGTGAGGATGAAGGAGGGAGAGAAGGGGGACTGTAGTATTAGCTGAAAGCCTGAGGTGGTAAGTAGCTCAGTAGGGAAAACACAGATAATCCAATACTCACTGAGGAGGGGAAACAAAATCACTTTGGAGTTCTTAAACATAATTATTGCTAGAAAGTGTTAAATCTGTGTGTCTGGCTTTTAACATTACATTTAATTTATTCAGTTCAGATATTAAACATTTTTTGCTGAAGTGTCCAGGATGCTTCTCTCTCAGGAGGAGCATCCTGCTGTTGCCTTTTTTTTTTCTTTTTTTTTTTTTTCATGAAACAGCCCTGGGGGACATATTGATATTTGAGCAAGATGTAATCTATTATCCTTGTTACAGAGAAGGGCTAACAAGAGATGCTGTTTGTGTGCCAAGCACTTTGGGAAAAATGCAAATGCAGCAGCTCAATTTCCTGTCTGGGCTGCACACAGCTGATGAGGGGGTGATTTGCGTGAGCGCACACTGCAGCACGACTGGGGTCTTTATGTAGTACCAACAGAGGAGATGCAGCCCCTGTACCCCCCACCCCCCCCACCCACCTGAAAGACAATTCATGGAGAAAGTCGGGGCTCATGGCTCTTTCCTTTTTTTTTTTTTTTTTTTCCATGAATGTTTTCACTCCACGCTCTGCCTTTGGAGGCCTGAATTATTTATCTTACATAAGGAAAGAAATGCTAAGTGATACAAGGAAAATCGAAATGGAGAGAGCGCAGCATTGTTCACACAAACACACACACCCTCCCACATAGATTCACATGTTAGACATCACCCCCAACCTACACACATGAAGATATGTTTACAAAAAATACAGTCAAATGCACACACGCACGCTTACACATGCACACGCACACGCAAACACACACACACCACACACACACACACGCAAACACACACACACGCGCACACACACACACACGTTCAGTGATCATAGAAAAAGTGTCATCATTTACATGCTCGGAGATAGCTTTGGTTTTCTATGTTTGGATTGTTGGTCTGCCTGAATTAACAGGAGAGAGAGACCTAAGGGAAGACAGAGCGTGAGAGAGAGAGACAGAGAGACAGACACAGAGAGAGAGGGGGGGGGTTCTCAGGAGGAGAGAGATTAATGTAGCAGTAAATTGATTATACAGGGAGCAGCGAGGATGCACAGTTGAGTAGGAGAGTTTGGGGACCAACAAGTCAAAACAGCAGCTTGTTGTGATGTAAACACTTCCAGTGGGATCATGGTTTCATCACCATGACACCTGTGAGACAGCGTTCATGGCATCAAGAGGATCTTCAGATAAAAAGTGTCCATCAAATTATGTTTTCTGCATCACATGAGATGGAAAAAAAAGAGGCTGGATTTAAGGTTGTTACACTTAACACTTACAATTGTAGCTAAATGATTGGCAGTAACATAGCTGGTATATGATAATATAAGATTACTAAGATAACAATCAGTACCAGAGTACTGAACTGAATAGCTTTCATCTGACAGAACTAAATGTGTCCCTGTCTGTAAGCCTACTGAGGAACACATGATCACACTACCACTGCTACTATAATGGCTAACTGCAAATCACTCCATCTGCAGTATTCATTTTACCAGAGGACACAGATTGTGTTCTTACAAGTGAGATGTGTTTGATGTGTCCTACTGATTTATTTTTTAAAATATTTATTTTATTTATATTCATCTTTGTGCCTGTTTTTAACGCATATTGTTAAGCATTTTTACGCATTGTGATATACATATACAGTACACACACACACACACACACACACACACATACATATATATGTATATATATATATGTACTAAGCCTTAGAGGAACATAGCCTGTTTCCAGTGTTTGTGCTAAGCTAACAGGCTGCTGGCTCCAGCTTCATTTTTAGGGCAACTAATTGAAACTATATTTTCCAAAATTTTGAATCATTTAATCCAGGACCATTTGTTTCCTCTTGCTGGAGACAATGAAAGCGACCCTGACCTTGACCTTGAAACAGCATCCACAAAAGTGACAGGATGGTTTCAAAAGCAACATATTTGTCATCCTCAGAGGACGGCACACTGAGTTACTCACATGTCAAGGTTCACCAAGGCTGAACTGATGTAAAAGCTTTGTGTAAATTTACTCCTCAGGATAATCTGTGTTAAGAGAGCTGGATACAGCACAGACAGTCTTTTTGCCAAGTTGTCCCAGAGGCCACCTGCATGTCTGCAATGGAAAAAACAACCCCCCTGAGTCTCAAAATAGCTTTTTTGACAGGGACCACCATTATACAAAAGACACGTGTAAAAAACTATAAATAGGACAGCTTGAGCTGCAAACAAGATCAGTTATAACTATAAAGGTTTAATATTTGTCAAACTTTCCTAGAGCCTATAAAAGCTATCAAAACTAGGCTCAGGGAGAGAGACACTGCTTTGGTGTATTGTATTCACTCTGTGTTAGCACAACACAGAAGCAACGTATTAAAGCCATATTTTGGTGAAACAACGACTGTTGAAAGTGTGCTGGTGTGGTCTGGGGAGATGGACTTTGGAAAACTTCATATTTATTGTAACTGACATAATTCAAGCCGACCATAGCTGCAACTCTTTGCTAAGGACAAAACTACAAACTTTTTATCACCACATTTCAAGGAGTGTTTGATACCCAAAAGATAGATTTTGGGTCGAATATCACTTTAATAGTCAGGCAACAGAAAGACTGAGAGAGTGATAGAAAATGAGACAGAGGAAGAGATATGAAGAGCGTTCAGGAAAGTGACCACCCAAAGAGTAACTGTCCTGTCCACTTTATTGATGAGACGCCGCCCCTGGCTCGCCTAACTGTGATTGGTTCAGCAGCTCAATCCTGTTGAAATAGGACTGAGCTTCCAGAGGATTATTCATCTATCCTCCGTCTCTTTGGCATAGTCACAGTCAGTTTCATTCCTCTCTCGCATCCATCCTCATGAGGTATGTGAGGGCAGACAACACACCAACCTGGAACAAGCCTCGACCAGATGGTGGGTGTAAGATACAAGGTTTTAAAAAAAAAAATTAGGCTTATGGGGATAAGGTAAACATGTAAATTTAACAAATCTATAATGGAGTGCAAAGACTGAATTGATGTACATCAGTAATAAAATGCTATAGTTACTTTTCTATTTTCTTCCTTGCAAACAAACACAACATTACAAATGACTTCACCTTCACATGACATGCTCAACTTTATGTTTGTTTCTGAAAGCTAATGAACCATGTTTAATGTGAATGCAAATGTGTCAAAGTGCTTATTGTTGTCACAAACAACTGAACAGGTCGACTGAACGGTGTTAGAAGTGATAGAAGTTCTTTTTCATAGGGTAAAGAAAATGCTGTTTTCAAACAGCCCAGTTATGTCGAGTGTTTCTAAGTCTCCATTAGAATTTTTTATTGCATTTCATTTCTTCAAAAATCCCCTCCATGTTCATCTCGGTTTGTGTTACAAGAAAAGTTCTCTTACAATGGCTGTGTGGTAAAACATTTTAAGATAATATAAGCAATATACAGTATAGGTCTACCAACGGATGTTAAAACTGAGATGGATCTAAAGCTAAAGGACCAGATGCAAAAGCCTTTGCCAAAGAAAAACATTTATAATACACAATGTTTGAGACCGCGTGCTTTGGAGCAAATAACTTATTATTTTTTTAGTCACATTATTTGTGTGGCTGCAGGGATTTCGATGGTCTGTTGGTCTGTGAGTTGGTCCTCCACTTTGGTCCGGACTGAAATATCTCACAAATGATTGGCTGGATTACCATGAAATATTACACAGAAATTCAAGTTCCCCAGAGGATGAATCCCTTCAAATACCTCAATAGTTGTCGGATGGATTGTCATCAAATTTGGTACAAACATTCATGTCCCACTGAGGATGGTTTATAATAACTTGATGATCGTCAGACTTTTCATCAAGTGCCATCATCAGGTCAAAATTGGTTTATGTCCTGCAAAAAAATGACATTTCCATCAGCCTCTGCTATTCTTTGTGTTTAGTGCTAATTATCATATGTTAGCATGCTAACATATGCTTAACATCAGCACTGCTTAACATCAGCATGTTAGCAATGTCACTATAAGCATGCTGATGTTACTGCTAACGTGCAGCCTCCCAGAGCCGGTAGCTTGGCTGTGGACTCTTAGCCTTGTTTCTATAAATATGATCTTTTCCACAAACCATCTGAGCTGAAATAGTTTTCTGCAGCAGGTACAGTTTGGTACAAATATATTTAAATTCTAGCACAGTGGACAGCCATGGACAGAGCTTCCTGATGCAGGGTGCTTCACAGCAACAGACTGCACTGTTTAACTGAGGTCACCACACAAAATGATGATATTACACAACTCTCCTCTGCACTTGACAGTCCATTGTCCTCGCTCTCTCCCTAATTTGCCATGTAATATTTTTTTCCCAGATGCAGCACATTTTTCCTCATCCTCCTTCTTTTATTCATTAACCTCACAGTGCACCGAAACGGCACCTCGTTATGAACATTTGAAAGGGATGGTGGAACAGCCACTAATCAGATCAGACAGCAAGAAAATACCAGAGCATTCACACATGCCAGGGCATATTCTCACACACACACAAACACATACACACACACACACACGCACGCACGCACGCACGCACACACACACACACACACACACAGTCGTGTTTCCATGACTTAAAAGGACATTACATTGACTTGCATTAATTTCCTAGAGACTTACTCTAACCCTTAACCATAGCTAATTTACTTATCTGACCTTAACCTTTACCCTCTAACCTTAATATGTGTCTTCACCCTAAAATTGAATGATTTTCATAATGGTTACTTCCTTTTAGTCCCCATAAGGAAGACAAGTCCCCATAATGTGACTGTAAAAACAGATTTAGGTCCCCACAACATGAGTAATACCTGGACCACACACACGCACACACACACACATACACACACACACACACACACACACACACACACACACACACACACACACACACACACACACACACACACTCATGAACATACACTACTTTTGAGAATTTCTGCGGGATTTTGATGACTGTAATAAAATTGTGGTAAATAATGAAATAAATGCTTAAGTGGTCATTTAAGGGGATTAGATGTGCAAAGTGAGAGGGGAGCCTTGATGAATAAAAAGCTCAAGTTGAGTCATTCGTGTACTAACGTAGTGAGAGAGGGAGAGAGAGAAACATCCAAAGAGAGAGGATGAGAGATGGAGGATGGGATGAGGGTCTCAGGCTTTTTGGCAATTAAAGTGATTAATACCCTCCCGCCAAGGAGGTGGTGGGGGGTGGGGGGTTGCTTGGTTAATAGAGCCAGATTAAAAATAATTGCTGCTCGGGAATCTGTCTGTAAAAGACTCAAAGAGGCGGATAACACCCAGAACAGAGAGGAGAGGAGACAGAGTTAGATGCAGAGGCATTTGCACAAAGCGATGATACCCAGAGAGGATACTGTACTGAAGAGTGGGTGGGGGACAAAGTAGATGGATGGAGAAGGGGAGAATGGAGGACAACATAAAGTGACATTTTCAAGTATAGGGAGCAAACAAAGGCTTTTCTAAAAGCATTCAAATCCCTCATGTCCTCTTAATAAAAACCTGATCTGGAATCTGAGTATAGCTCCTTGTTAAAAGAAGAGGCTAACATTTTGGGGAAACGCGCATGTTTGCAGTTTCTCGCTTATAGACATGCTAGCTTAGCACAAAGACTGTAACACTGAAGTTTTAGGAACAATTAGTTTATGCCAAATCTTGAAAGCACACAACATCTCAGAAGTCCTCTCCTTTGCACACCTTCATAACGTCACCAATCCCAGCTGACTCTTGGATGTAGCTGTTTTTCCATATTTCTACATTTTGCAGGCTGTTGGTGAAAAATGTCAACAGTAAAAATCAAGTATTGGGTTGTTGAATTAAAAGCTTGGCTCTGGTTTCACAATTTTGCACTGATGCTCAGCAATCTTTCCTCACTAACAATAGCCTCAATAGACCAGAACACACTTCTGCCACCAACATTTTGAGTCACGGTGATTACACTGTCCTAAGTTATTAAATGTTAGTCAGTCACCTACATGTTCCTCCTGACAGCCAGTGAGTCAAACTTGCAACTTCCTACATTTGTCTTTTCTCTAAAAGTGCCTGCAAATTAAAATAGGTTCAATATGCAGCTTTGACTAGTTGTAAAAATTGCAAGGGAATTAGTCTCTCTCAGGACAATGCAATGTTTTGTATCCATCCCTTTTAAGACCCTCTATGCAGCAGCATCCATTGGGAAAACATGCATGTGACGTCATCCCCAACAGGAATTTCTGGGCAGAGAGACAGTGGAGGCGTAAAGGAGGAGAAGGAGGAAAGGGATGAAGAATGAGAACATTACGTGTTGGGTCGACCCCTGGCAGAGTGAGAGCTTAAGTGAAATGGTTCCCCGTGGGAGAGAGGCAGAGAGGTGGGAGGGAAATGGACTGGGACTCCTTGGCAGTCTGGGTTGTCTTCTAAGAAGAAAAAGAGTGAGAGGTGGATGTAAGGAATGGGGCAACTAAAAAAAAAAGTGAAAGACAGAGAGGAAAGAGAGACGATAGTAAGAAAGGGCTGGTCCTGGTTCTGGAGTTGTCGAAGAGGTTGTAGTGAGAAAAGATGGCAGGGTTTTTACCAGGATGGCCCTTGCTTAGCTGCACTGACGGACTTGTCGTCCTGAAGGCCTGAATGATTTATTAAAGCGAGGAGTGGCAGAGAAGAGGGCAGCCAGGCAAGTTCTGATTAACTAGGGGAACGAGGGAGGACAAGCACTCCTCTATTATTCATTACTCCACAGAGTGGGAGCGTGGCTAGAAAAGCCGAGGTAGGGAAAGAAAGACAGACAGAAAGAAAGGAAGACACAGAAGTGGAATGGACATTTTTGCAGGCTGCTTTCTCCCCGTTTTTTCCCGTTTATATTTTGTTTGTTTCCTGTTGTTAGTGTGTGTCCTTCATGCAGGACGGGCTGAGCTCAGTGAAGCTCTGTGTTTCTGCAGGGCCGTGGATCTGTCTGCTCACCTCAGTGTCTGAGTGAGTGTGGAGCATGCATGCAGAAATGCAGACCCACGTGCACACACGCAAATAAGACTACACACACACACACACACACATGCACACACGCACACACACACACACCCACGCACGCACGCACAGACACACAGGGTCTCCCTCCAAGGCAGTTTGCTGGCTGTCATGTACAATACTCACAAATATAGGGAGACATCAGTCCAGCTCTGGTCTGCACTGTTGGAGAACAGACATGGCATGGACTATGACTGCATCCGTCACCCAACTGTTGTCGCAGCCATGTAGAGCCACAAAGACAGACACATGCACACGTTTGTTGTCCCTGAATAATGAAGCATAGCTCTTGCTGAGATCACATTATGAGATACTTTCCTGCTGCTGGTCTGACAGAACCAATCTCCTCAGAAGTAGAACTGAGAGGGGCATCTGTTCAATACTTAAAAAGCAAAAACATACAACTTTGATGACCTGTGGGTCTTCTGGTTGCCATCTTACAGAGGCATCATATACCCCAGTCATGTGTGCAACAATGTCTGTGTGAAAGGATACGACATGGTTTCCATTTTTTTTTTTTTTTGATTTCAACTCCATATCCACAAACAAAAATATGAAATAAATTCCTCTTTAATATATGCTTCTTCATCTTTTGATCACAACCACACATCAGATTGTAATAGCTGAATCTACTTGCTGTCAGTCAGGGCAGGTATAATGGAGCACATTTGACATGGTTGAGAAGTTTATAGATTATCATTGCATTCTTCTGGCAGGTATCCCATCAAAAAGAAAATTGTGTGGTGCACTCAGAAAGGTATTCCATTCCCTCTATCACACTCTTTATTTCTCTTCATTCAATTTTGCCATCCTGCCATGTCACTGTCTCAGCCCTCCCATTTCTCTGTACAGCCTCCACAGCTCTGTTCTTTACTTCATGGCACTAAAGCCCATCTGCTCTTAGTGCTCTTACGTGTTTATTTGAAAGCAGCAGTCGAGGGCCGGCCTATCGTGTCAAGTGGGGTTCAAACCCTGATGGGCCAAAGAGGCCGCCTCCGATAATGACCAGCATGTCTGAAATCACAGTGTGTATGTGTGCAGGTGGGGGCGGTGGGGGCAGGGAGACAGAATTGAATGCAGTGAGGAGAATGAGAATGAGACAAAAATAAAAATGTGCAACCATGCCGCAGACTGGGCGAGCAACCGCACTCCCCCGTCATCCTGAACCAGCTGGCTGCAGACCACGTCAATAACGGTTCATTTTTGCTCCATCGTGGTTATAATGGGGTTTCAATGAGGCATCAAATGAGTTCTGCTCGAACAGAATCACCGTTCAGCGCAAAACTCTTCACTGCTGCAGATACAATTCTTTCTCCAGTGCAGCAGTGTCAAAGAGCAACAGCGAGAAAAAAAAGTGCCTTGAGCATGACAGAGTGTTTGTGGCCATGTGGGCCCAACGAAAATGTGCATTTGCAGTTGCAGATGGGAGCAAGTCTGAGAATCAGTGATCGGAAAAAACAGAGACTCCTGCACAGTGTTACGAATTCTTATGCAGCAGAGCGAGGAATTGTTTAATTTTCATTCCCCACAATAGACTTTTCACAAATGTAGTAGTTACTGCAAGTATTCAAATACTTTTGATAGCGGTCATTAAACATATGGTACCTACACTTTCAGCTTGTGTCCTTTTTAAACAGTAGCAATGTTTTCTCAAGACCCCGTGTCACAGGTTTCACAGATCTATGCACTTAAACCAAAGTGTGATGTTTCATTTTCACACTGTTTCATCTGAATAGTTGTTAGAGGTCTGAGGAAGCTAAATGCACCAGTACTTCAAAATAAAAATGAATATTATATAAAAGATATAATATAAAAATGAACATAATCTGTAAAGCCAAAATAAACTTTTTTTTATCATCTGATGGCCACTCCAGATTTATCTCTGACAGCCATGTTGGAAACCATTGATTCAAATGACTGCAACTCATCTTTTTTTATCATATAACAAGAGTTAAAAATAATCTTCAATCTGCTGAAGTGACTCTGATTATTCATCCTCTCTGTGAGATGGCAGTTCGTCCCAGAAACCTGCTGAAAGAAGCTACAGTGATATAAAGTCACTTTATCTTACCTCTTTGGTTGAGTTGTTGACTTGGATCAAGAAATATAATGCTTTATGAATAAAGATGAGACTTAACATGGGCATTTTTTGCAGTGTTTGCTCCTTTTTCTCACCAGGGCGCTCCAGTCGAGGCCGGGAGGAGATCTATTTCAGCAGAACATTATGTATGCTGCCACAGGCCAGTGGACAGCTCAGTCCACTTAAATCTGCTGAATTATTCACCAGAAAATCTAAAACACTACATTAGCTCGCCACAGCTACTCACCACACTGTGTGTGAGTAAATCTTTAATATGTGTCTGTGTCTCCGTTTATGTCATCATCATTTGTTTTTGTAATCTACATAAAATTGAAAAAAAAAAAATAGAAAACCATTAAAGGGGAACAGCAGTCTGCTTCAAACAACATTGACACTAATATTCCTCAGGGATTGTGATGAAGCACACAAGTGTTGGTGTTTGCTTAATACCAGTGGGGTATAGATAGTCAGCAGATCAAAAGGCTTGAGTCAGACTTAATTAAAAAAATATTAATCATGTGTGTAGTCTTTTTTTTTTTTAGTAATTACACTTATGCATAATAGTGAAGCTAATTGATTCATTAAGAATCACAGCAGTCGCCTGGGTGCTCTGTGGTGTAACAGAATAGGAGAGGGAGAGAGAACATGAGAATAAATATAACTTCAAGGAGGAATGAACAAAGTGCTATTAAGATTTAATACAATGCACGACACGGAGGAATGATAATGCACAAAACATCCTTGATAAACGGTGTTTCACTGTATATTAGTTTACATTAGATGCTAGTGTTGTAAAATGTAAATTCCTATGCTGGTGGTGAATTTATACTTGATTATACAGTGTCATCTGCTGGTCAGTCAAGGACATTTCACAGTCTCATTTTAAGCCTCAAACACATGACCATAACAAACGTTTTCAGTGGAACCCAAAAAACATGTAACTCATTTATGTCATGAATATCTAAACATCTGGTCGCTGTGTGCCCCTGTGTGTGACGGGTTACAGGTTTAGTGCACAGCTGTCCCTTGCAACTAAATTGTTACACTAAACAACATAAAAAACAAACGCATCATCGAATACTCATTCTACCTCAGTGAATACAAACACATCACACACAAGTGACCAGTTTCATTGTCATAGAAAACACACACGTTCTCTTTCAAACAGGATTAATTTATATAGGCAGCATAAAAAATATAGCAGAGGACCAACAGTGTGTGTAAAGACTAAAGCCAAGTGGAAACGAGCCAAATGCTGGTGAAGTCGTGCTGCGGCTGATTTAAAAAAATATTATATAAAGTCTACAGGCACATTGGTAGGAAAACGTCAAATATCAAACATTATATGCGGCTGGTAAAGTCAGGAATGTGTATTAGGATCAATAAACCTTGCCTCACACAATAGTTCCAGTGACCGTGGAGACTAACACTAACATCTATGAATCTATCAGCAAAAACAGTGTAGATGTAGGACATAGAGGCTTTTTAAAAAATATTATAAAAGAATAAAAGCTCCATGTCGACTCTCTTTCACAAAGAGTGCACAATGCTTCTTTGATGTAGCAGTAGACAACTCCCGTGCCCGTAATGAGTGGGTTGGTTTAGCTCTGAATGAAGCCGTCCTTTTCTAAATTGAGCAATCGTGGTTCATGTTTGTTGACAGCATACAGTTACAATGACCTCGCCGATGAATGGGCCGAACACCAACAGCCACTGTTTGCGTTCTGATTAGTAACCAGCCAATGACTTACTGGAACAGCAGGGAATTTGGCCCCTTTGTAACCCTTGGACGGACACACATAGCTCAGCCCGACACGGTGCAGCATTGTGTAGCTTTACTAGAAAAGATATCCTACAGAGGAGCCAGTACGAATGATGTCACCTATAAAGATTTATCCTCGTCAGTACAGCTAAAGTGAATACTGAGACTTCTCCTTCAACTCTCCTTGAATGACAGATCAAAAACATTTCTCATGCCCTGCAGCGAGACAGCCCTTTCATAATCGCACAGACACGGTCCTTTCAAACAACAGTGTGAAGCTGTAACACACAGAGATTTCTTTTTGAGACAGTCCTCTGCACCAGTTTGACCAAGGTTGATCATCAAGAGACCACTCAGCAGAGAGATTTTGGTCGAACCTTCGGGAAAAGCTGAAAATTAAACAAAAAAGAAAACATTGACAATCATGTTATTTTTCTTCATTGTGAAACACATTGTGGTGAGAAAATCAGGAAGTGAAGATTACATTGTTCATTAGGAGGTGACATCTTACCCCAAAGTAGTTGTTTGGAACAAATCCCTCCCTTCCACAGAGTGAGGCCCACCACCACCCCGACCCCTCAGGTTTCTGCAGGATAGTGACCATGTCTCCCTCTCTGAAGCTCAGCTCATCGGCTGCCTGAGCTGGGTAGCTCCATAGAGCATACAGCACCCCACTGTTCTCCACCCCCATGGCCTCCTCCACACCTGATATCACAAAGAATATAGGAGATATATAAATCAGTCTGTGTTGCTGCTTTTTTTTCCCTAATAAAAATCCTCATGTGTCCAAGACCGTCATCTACCAGTGAATAAATGCAAAGTTTGAGTGTAATAAGTTCTAAACAACATTTCAAATCATTGGCAAAAATGCAGATTTAGTATAAATAAATAAGAACAAAAATCCTATATTTTTATACTTGCTATGACAATTTGTCCTGTTGAGGTGTCTTTGAATAAAACATCAGAACCTTTTCTGTTCCCTTTATGTAACTTTGGATGAGAATCTTAACTAAGAGCGATATATGTAAACTTATTGTTTCATCAGCTGTATTATGTGCATGTGCGTGAATGACTGATAGGAGACCCAGAAAACCAGAGGTTAAAAGTGCGTCAGATGCAACAAATGTCAACTGGTGTCATCCTATGATTCATTCAATCATGAATGACTTTTAGCAGTTAATAGTGCAGTGTCATAGGGTGTGTGTGTGTGTTTGTGTGTGATGGTGCATGTGTGGGCGAGTCGCCTCACCCTTTAGGAAACTCTCACACTCCTCAAACGCAGCAGCATAAGGATCACACTTCTGGGAGGCAATAGCGCCGTCGCTCTCTGTCATGGCCATGACAGCGGCTCCATTCCTCACCAAAAACTCACACAGAGGACGATCGTTACAAGAGGCTGCACAGTGCAGTGGAGTCCTGTGGGCCAAAAAACAGCAGTAAAATTAAATACATCAAGGGTACAATGTTAAGTGCTAAAAATATCCAGGATTTATTATGACCTTCACAGTGTCATGAGCGAAGCCTTCACCTTGGCAAACTTTAAACCTATCCTGCTACCTTTACCGCCACAGAACCTTCCCCGGAGGCCACAGTCAATGAGGGAGAAGATAAATGTGTAAAACAATAAGTAAATATTTACCAGCCGTGGCTGTCTGGTGAGCTGACATTGGCTCCGATGCGAACAAGGAAATCCACCACATTGTAATGGCCTCCGCAGATCGCATTGTGAAGGGCAGTGATGCCTTCGTCATTGGGTTGGCTGGGGTCGTTCATCTATGGAAAACATTTAACACAATTCATCAGTTAAACTGCAATTAAATGCATTACAAGAAGTGTGATGCTAAACAAAGAAATGCTTCTGTTGTAACCGGCTTCTTCCATTTTCACAGCATTTAACCTCCAGCTCGTGGCTGGAAATAGAAGCTGTTGTACTGAGAAGCAGAGCTGTGCTGAACAAACAAGGGCCTGCGTGCTCAGCATTCCTTCCCTGAGACAATGTAAGTTAAATATAACATATTTTTCACTGCTTCTTAATGTCCAAATTCAGAACTGGTGCACCAAGTTTGCCACTATGCTTTACTGTCTCAGTTTAGACTGGTTTGACTTTCCACCCTATAAAATGTAATTATGGAGGATGCTGATATAAGCTAAAAAGAATTTCAAGTGTTTTTGGAAGATGTGGAGTTAGTACTGATGATAAATATGGTAAACAATATAACCAAAATGACAAATGCAAAGTGCTTTATTGCCTGCATTTTAATGTGTGAACCATTATTCAGTCTCTATGAATCAATCTGACCCCTATGATTTTGCTTTGAATACTAAATCATAGCTTAATGTATTAAAATATATTTTTTATCTATATAACCATTGATGTTATGGGTGTAGTATTTTGGGTATACTATCAGTCGAAGTAGTAGTAGCAGCATAGTAGTAGTAGTAGCTGTACACACACCTCCTGCACTGCTCTCTGCACTGTCTCCAGTTCTCCGACCAACGCTCCGTCCAGCAGCAGGACCAGTGGACTGAGCCGAGCTCGATTCCCGGTACCTCTGCGCTCCCGATTGGACCGCCGCAGAATAGAATGGTAGCTCTGAAGGGACAAAAAGGATGGTCAGTTGCATAAAGTAAAACACTTGACAGCAGAGAATCTCTTCCACAAACTAACCTAACATTAGCTGTTTAACAATGAAAACTGTTGCCAGATAATGTACAGTAGAAACATAAACATGTCCTTTACAATGCACTGAAAGCATAATAACACATTCCCATTCCCTAATCCCATTATTATTTGACTCTATTATCTAATCCTCTGGTGTTTTACTATATGTTCCTTTTCTTTTTTCATATGTTCCCTTTAAATGAACTGGCTTCATCAAATTTTCAGCCAAATCTTTTTTTTTCCTTTTACAGTTTGACATCTTTCTGCTTATGATTATGTTCCTACGAGCCTTTCTTACTCTGAAGTCATGGGGAATCAGTGAGGATGTCTGAGGTAGAGGGGCAGGAGGTGTAGCGCTGTCCTCTCCATCTGAGGAGCTGCTGGTCTCGCTACCCTGCTCCCCCTTCTGCCGGCGATCCTTCCTGCGAAAAAGCTTGTTAATGAGATTTTTGTACTGGTTCGGCTGATAGTGCGAGGCCCTCTTCAGGGGCTGTGACTGGTCCACGGAGCCCCGTCTCTTCAGCGCCCGGGGGATTTCTGCCCGGATACGGAGCAGCTCCTCCAGGTCAGGGATCTCCTGGGACTGGGCCTCAGGGGCCACGACTGGCTGCAGCCTGGTGGGGCTCAGGGGCCGGGGAGCAAGCGGCATGCCCTGCTCAATACCACCCCCTGGCATGCTGGGATTCTCACAAATCACAGGGATGTGATGAATAAAGTCCATCCGCTCTAACTCTGCATCTATATCCCCTGGGTTCAGCACTGCAAAGATGGATAGCACACCACATGTTAGTTGAACAAAGATCCTGTGAACAGAGACAATGCGCAGATTTAAATGTGTTTTACCATCGCTGTATATGGCTGGCTGTCTAAGCTCAGGTGGGTGTTGCAGAGGCTGGAGTACAGGTTGGTGGAAGAATTCCCTGGGCATGGGTATGGCAGGTTGGTAAGGGGGCATGTCCCCTTCTCCTCCTAGGACTCTGGGGTGGCGGGTGGCCATTGCTCCCCAATGAGGGTTTTGGAGACGCATGATGACAGAGAGAGGGATGGGTCTGCGCTGACGGGACTGAGTAGAAGTCGGGGGAATAGAAATACGGGAGATGATGGGCTGAGGGTAGTAAGGGGAGTGGGCTGGGGATGTGACATCTGGAGGTACTGATATGCGTGTGTTACGGGGAAGAGAACCATGGGAAAACGGGAGAGATGGAGAGCGAGGATCCTGGAAAGGGAAAATAAAGAGGGATAAATTCTTCCTCATCCCAAACCACTGTATCAGATACAATGTGAGTGGTCTCTTATAGTGCCAAATCACAGAGGATTATCGTTAATTCTGCAGCTTTATGGAGCTCTTAAGCCTCTTTTAGTTCTTTTTTTTTATGTTACTGCTGGCTAATTTATTGTGTGCTTCAGTTTCATCACCGTATCAACAATTAGGCAACCACTTGTCAACTGCTAGCAGCAAAATGCTCTGATAGACCTGGTCAGTAGAGAGTTAGAGGTCAGGTGGAAAGAAACAAGGTTCCAACGGGACAATAATGTTGCCATGTGTCTGCTGGATGTGGAAGTATGCAGGTATTTCCTGACACAACTGAACTTGCTAGCTGTGTTTGGCTGAGCTTTTAGCAGTTATGATGATTTGGACTAATAAAAAAGAAACACTATGACAGAGGTTTGAGTACGAGAATCCAATGAGGTGTGTGTTCTCTAGAAATGATAACTCTTATCTCCACCTACAGTTTGTTGACGAAACTTAAACGTGTGAACGACAATATTAGGTAATTGCTGTAACTCCCTCTGGGTGAATATTTGTGGTTTCTCAAGCGCTTGAGGGAATGGTGTAACAATTAACATGCAGTGAAAAAGCAGATTACTTAGAACTAATTTTGAATCTAATTTGCATGTCTCTTTTAGCAGCACGTACCTTTTTGGGGCTCGGCGCTGGAGGAGGTCCATCAAGATTGGATTCTCTCCAGCTGCTATTTGGCACAGATCGCCGCAGCCAATCTGTCTCTGCAACAAGAAAGTGTTAAGTCAAGAAACAGAGCCCAGGCAGAGAACCAGTGCTCTTAGGACCAATTCATTCCATGACTTCACACCCAAAAAAAAATAGAAAAAAAAAAATAACAGATACGGATCAGAAATTAACCAACTGTCATAGGTGTGGTGAGGTTTTCTCTCATAGGACACATCCAGATCCGTCTCATTCCACTTGCCAGGACTCTTTTGCCGCTGCACACCCTCATCTGAGAGAGAAAAACAGAATGAATCAGATAAAGAATGAAAATAAGTAAGTAAAAGAAACAAAAAAACAGAGTAGAAGTGCTAGAAAGAAGGAGAAATTACAAAAGTATGTTTTAAAAGAAAGGTACTTTATCTATAGAGTTGAAGGATCTCTTAAGAGCACTGTGACATTAAACTCATATTCAATTTTAAAGCGTAATGTAATTCTTTTGGGTGGGCTGGCATGGTGACACAAATCACTTTTCCACTTTTTCACTGATAGGTTGCAGTGTATTTTCATAGTTCTTTTTTGTTTAAACGTGTTGCAGTATTTTTCTATTTTTTGTGTCAAACAGGTAGGACTACCATACTGTATTTCTATGAAGCCCACTGGTAGCATTATGTTTGTTTTTGCCAAAGTTCAGTTACACCAAAAGTCAGCTTCCAGTGCTTTCCACCCACCCTAATATGAACGGACTGTTTGGGGTTCAGTAACATAACAGTAGGATTATTCATGAGCTTTTACTGTGACTAACATACAATATCTAAACACCATGTTCAGCAATACAATACCCTGTTCATCACTTCAACACACCATTAGATAGGGTAAACACTGAATATCAACAGCTGTCCAGCAATACACTGAGGGACAGTTCAGATTTAGTACTACCAGCTTCATGATTGTGCAGCACTTAAATGATATCTGTAACGGAAACATCCACTTGAAACTGAAACTGTTTTTGTTTTCAAAACTACTACTTCTTCACGAAACAAAACAATGTTGGTCATATTGTAAATATTACAGCGCAAATCCCTCAACTGCATGCTGAGGTCATGTTTCCTTTATGTACAGTCTGACAATCTCTCAGGGAGTTTCCCACCTTGCATCTGATGTTGACTCAAAATGACTACAATGCAAATAAAGTGAACTTAATCCCATGATTAAATATTTTTGTTGGCCCACAACTATCAGCTTACTGTATTAATGCTACATAACTACAGCCACTCACCAGATTGCCTGATACCAAAATTTTTCGGGAGAGTGTTGGACATTGTATGATTGAAAGACAAAGGAGAGGGGCTTCTGTCCGCCCGAGGCGACCTGCGGCCCTGCGGGCTGTTGTCATAAGGGCTCAGCAGTTTGAAGGAGGAGTGGAGTGAAGGAGAGTGAGGTGGCTGGTCAAAACCTTTGGGGCTCGGGGAAGGGCTTCTATCTTTGTAACTCGTTGAACCTCGTGGGCTCCTGTCGTAATGAGAGGGGGAATTGCGTCTTCGGCTCTGAGGTGACTGGCCGTACAAGTAGCTGTCGGATCCAGTTCGAGGAAGTGGAGAGTTTGCCCTCCTGTGGCTCTTGGGGGATGAGCGAGGGCTGGTGAAGACAGGGGGGGATGGTGCATTTTTATTGCTGGAGATGAAGGAGTCCACAGAACGGAAAGATGTTGAGCTCGGGGAGAAAGGCATAGAGCTGGAGCTGCCATTGCTGCTGCTGCTACTTGACTGCTTTGTAGAGACGCAGATGTTGGGCAGCTCTGTGGACTGAGGCTTCTCTGGGGTGACTGTATGGCTGGTCTGCAAGGAAAACATTATAAACTTAAAATTTTAATGTAAAGGCTATACTATACTATACTACTGAATAGTAAAATTAGAGCAGTGTGTTATTTGAACAAAGATCAAATATTAAGTTTTTTTTTTTTTTTTTTTGCAAAAATGACTGTCCATGAGTCTTTTACAGCAGGCACAAGGCTACGACTCACAGGACACATTTTTGATGAATACTGACAAAATAATTATTTTGGTTAATATGACAAGGTGTTTAAGTTTTACTGGTCAGTGGAGTAGTGGATCATTTAGCTAAATATGTGGCCAGGCAAACCCCAGGAACACATTTTAGATTATAAGAAATAATAATGCTAGTGGCACGACAGAGGCTAGCTAGGAGAGGGTGCAGGACTTCAGCTCACTAAAGCAGGACACACACTTCAAATACTACAAAGAATATGACTGTTACAAACTGCTGCAAACTAACAGCTAAAAGAAGAAACCAGTACTCAAGGTCAGTGTTTGTTGAGTGTATTTGTATGCATTTGTACCTGAGGCTCGGACACTGTATTGTTGTTGTTGGAGGAGGCCTCCTTCAGCAGGGAGTTAAACTCTCTGGATAACTCGTCCGCTGTAGCCAGCGATGCATTTAGGTCATCATTTATGGTCTGGACTGAATATAAACCACAGCAGTACCACAGAAAATTAGCAAAGGATATTACACCCATGTGAACAAATAAGACACTGAGCCAAAAGGACAAATCAAGGGTTTGTGGAAACTCACACAGCATGCCGCTGCCAACGCCTGTCTGAGAACTCATGGCTGCGAGGTAGCAGTGTTCTGCTCCTGTAAAACAAAACCACCACAGCTTTTAGGAGAAAAGTCTCACACCACCTTCAACTAACAATGTTTTTACAATCTTTTATTTGCATTCAGCATAGACACTTTACAGGACTCGGCTCGGCTCCTGCCAATGGTAAAACACTACAGCTCAAAGATTCATACGAACAAGCTGGTTTCTGCCATTCTATCTGACTAAGCCTCTGACTCTAGTCCAGGTCTAGTCTTGCTGTGTCTTCAAACTGAACATGCAACATAGCTCCCTGCTCTCTCATCCCCTCAGGCACTCGACAGGTCTGTGAACAGTTAACCTGAATGCCCTTCATGTCCAAACAACCCAAAATCTGCTTATACTTTAGCAACTGCAACAAAAAAGCATTTGTAGGCAAAAGATTTATGTGAATGCACTAAATAAATAAATAGATAAATCTCAGCCTTAACCCTTTGTGTTAGGTGAGCTGGCAGCAGTACTCGCTGACTCAACCACATTATCTGTGACACCCGGTATTTCAGCATTACCTATGACTAGTCTGTTTGAAAGCCAGTTTCACACAGACAGACATACAGTACAGTGCAAGTGGACGACAGATTATACTACTACTCCAGACAGTTGCGTATGCCGACAGGTCAGTTAGTCAAGTCTGGGTGCGAAAAGACATCCAATGTGTCATTGAATAATTTCTGATTTCTGCTCATCCATATACTCTACATGTGACAACAACAGCTGTCAAATATTGAGAAAACTAAGACTTTGGAAGACTTTGGGCAATAAGTTGTCACTTTGTATTTTTGGGCAACAGTATCACAAGTTTTAATTAAATTAAAAGAAAAAATAGAGAGTTTACTGCTTTGATGAATTTTCATTAATAGGGGATTAAAAAAAAGAAAAGCTAATTAGTCCATGGCACCTTCCTCACAAAATTAAAATACAAACACTGTGTAAAGACTTAAAGGTCCCATATAGTATAAAATTAGATTTCTATGTCTTTTTTGATTATAGATCGGGTCTAGGTTCTATATTAATACTGTGAAAGTATCAAAGCCTCAGTCCACAGAGAAATACACACAAGCTGTATTCAGAAACTGAGCCTTAAAACCAGTCATAAGGACTAACTAACTAACTTTGTGATGTCACAACAAAACAGTCATCACTTTCAGCCATGCCCCACCCACCTGGACCCACTTTCCAACCTTGCAGGATTTGGTTTCTCTAAATGTTTACCTAAAATCTGCTATATTTTTATTTGATCGCTCAGAAAACAGTCAGCCAATCAGAAGAGATGCTCAGAGCCTCTCACTAGAGCCCGAGAGAGGAAAATACTTTTTCTTATGGATCAACACTTCAAATAAAACACAGGAAAAGAGTAAAATACGGGACCTTTGATATTGTAAAGAACCTTTCATTCATGGCATTCTTAAATGGACCAGTAAGTCCTGATATTCATGTACACCTAGATAACATATATGCCATGTTAATTTAAACCCACTATACTGTATTATTTCCATTGGATAGTAAATATGTGCATTTTGAGGCTGAAATAATAAAATATCCATACATTTTATTTAAATCATACGTTTATCAAAGTCCTCACACACCTGTCTCCCATTTACAATCCTGCTTTAACTAATAATGCCATTCAAGTTTAGTAACACAGGCAGATGGAAAGTGAAGTCAGTCTTTCTGGCTGTGGAAAACAAGGAATCCTCTGTCCCTGATGATTCAGCAGCTAGGCCTGCTGTGTGACCACTTACCATTACTGTGAGCTGTTTTGGTACGTTTCCCACTTCAAAAACCAACTAAGGGCTACTCTTAAACTGTATTATATCATCATGTGCATTGTATAACAGGTGTATTGGTTTCTTCTTGTGCCTACTGCTGGCCCTGAATGCCCTGTCTGCATGTTCTTCAGTTAGTAATACCCTATTTTTTCAATGGTAACCTTCATTTATTGAATGTATTTCTTCAACCGTGGAAAAATAAGCCTTACAACATCTCCAAAGCTCTCTTCTCTAGTTGTATTTTGTTTAGTTATACAGAAACAGAAAACAAGATATGATACACATAACACAGCTTTGGAGGTGTTGAAAGGATTTTTTCACTTCTCGTTCCCTTTTTGTGCCCCTTGACAACATCTGACACACCCTTCTCATTCACTGGATAAGCCCCCAACACCAGTTGAACATTAGCCTGGACAAGAAGGAAACATGTCACATAAGGTCATCAAATTGAAGTGCACAGCACTGTCAGATAATAAATGTTCTTCACAATGTGTGCTGTGCTGTGCTGTAGCAGGGACTTGTCGTTCTGGCGACAGGCTCACATTCCTTACCACTCCTCCCAGTGAGGCATCCACCTCACAATGTCTGGGACGCTTATCTCTGTCAACGGCAGCTCACACAAAAACAGATTAAACTCTCTCTGACTCACAAAGGTCAGGTCGATCACTCGCTGGCTCAACTCTCCCTCTTCCTGCCCTGTAATTCATTCACCCCGCCTCTCCCCTCCCTGTGAAACGCTTCTGTGTGCTGTGTTGTCACTGGCACATTATCACATCACCACCAAACTACATATGAAAGTGCTGTTAGTGAACATTGAATACTTAATAAGATGAAAACTGTAATTAAAAACATCAGTGGTAATTTGCATCTTCTCTTCACTCTTATTAGCATATTTTACTATTGCGCAAATACAGTAAGGTGAACTTGTTTTCTAGGCTAGACTTTTCCTTTCAGCATTCAGGAACAGAAACATTAATCATCTCAAAATTTAACGTGGACTGACAGATTGTGGTCGCTGCAGCGATGCTGTTCTCTAGACCAGGCTTGCTGACCTGCTGCTGCACTTCAGTCGCTTTCTCACGAGAAGTTTCTTTAAAATGTCATAAACATTTTCTTTCCAGTGCTTAGATTACAATGGCAGCTGGTTCAACCATTTTAACATACCTCAATTAGCTCTCTCGAGTGGTAAAGTCAAGATGAAAACCACAAGATAAAAACATGAGGGAGTGCTTAACTCCTTAACTTGGCAACTCAGAAACTTTGCTAATGGACACTCAGAAAAGCAGAAAGATCCTGTGGGAAGCAGAAAGGAGGTTTAAGGATTAAAGACAATAATCATTAGTTTTGCAGAATGCCAGGGTGTGTCTGACCGAGACTACACGCAGTCCCTCCTTCTCTCCCATTCCTTTTAAGTACTTCACCAACAATCCATGATTACGCATCTAACTGATTCTCTAGTCTCTGCTGAACTCCTCATTTTCATCTAGGCGTCCATTCCTTTCCTTCCTCTCCTGTTTCACAATTGTGGCTGCCTCATTCATATCCTTCCTCTAGACCTGTCTGGCTTTGTCTAAGTTCACTCATGGCAGGGAACCTGGCTGAGACCGAATGATAAGAAAATTCCTGTATTACAACTTGATGCTTTCCTTTGTGATTTGCTTTTCATTTTTC
This sequence comes from Seriola dumerili, assembly GCF_002260705.1. Lineage (NCBI taxonomy): Eukaryota > Metazoa > Chordata > Actinopteri > Carangiformes > Carangidae > Seriola > Seriola dumerili. The sequence continues at coordinate 150,978 of NW_019174291.1, forward strand.
TTTGTCAAGGACTTCTAAAATCTAAGTCTGGCTGTTAGTCATCATGCACACAACATAAACTAAATTACCACAAAACTACCACTGGTGGATAAACCTGCTGCCAATCCCCACAGTTGTGATTTCACATGGCTGCGGTGATACACTCTCTTAAGCTCCAGGGAAAACATACACATTGCTTTTAAAATCTTATTTTCACAAGCTTTCTTAACTGCTCTTGCATAGAGCCTGATTCAAAATATCCAGAATATCATTGGTGTGAGTTCACCTGGAAGTGTTTTCATGGCAGAAGTCCAAGCTCAAAGATAACAAAGGTGTCATGTTTACACTGGCTCACCACCATCTCGAATAATGGGGAGTCAATTAAAATGAGCTGCTAGTATTTCTGGATTCTAACTGGAGATTAAGGTCATGGCAAAATGTGCAAATGCAGGTGGGAGTTATTGTGTAATTGTTGCATAAGACACCAGGAATTTGTGTCATAGAGCTCTAGGAAGGAGATCATCTGGTGCATTTATGGTTTTCCCCTTCAGTACCTGCCACCACAGGAAGTGTTTCCAAGAAAAGTGTATCTGCAACACCTCACCTCAGGTCTCGAGCTGTATCGACTTTTTTCCCAGCTACTGTACATAAGCTGTTGAGTAAAATTTGACTGTTGAATGATGAGTTGACCTATGACCATCCATAAATAGCTCATAGATCATTCATGTCTTCTACTCCCAGCTTTCATCAAGCATAAGCTTCTCACATACAAAAACTCCACCCAAAGTACTTTTTTATAATGCTTACGCCCCAACCTACTAATTCAATGAAATGCTTAGCCTGTCTACCTGTGTAAATACACACACAAGTGTGCAGCACACTCATGATGCTGCAGGCTCTCCTTTGGCAAAGTGGCCTCTGGCACTATGCTAGCTATCCTCTTCACAGTGTTCTCCGCAGCATGTGACTTAGGAATCTCTCAGTGCTACACAACATAACAGACATTTCTGGCAAGTTACATGCTCAATCTAATGCCTGCAATGTGTCATGCTCATGCTGAGGAGCAAAAAAAAAGAAGTGTACAAAGCAGGGCCATTACCAAGAGAGGACAAATACTATGCCTGTCTGTTTGCATGTGTGTACATGTATGAACTGAATCACTATGAGGAGAGTAAAATTACAAGGTGTTCTGGTGATAGTATGAACAATTTGTTAGGAAACAGGTATCTGCAAATGCATGACACAATGCAACCCAGCAGGTTTGGATTGAGAACCAGTACAGAACACACAAGTTGGATGAATGCCATCTAAATCCTGCTCTGACAGGAAGGTTTGGTTCGCACACAAATTACAGTTGTGTCAAAATCAGTCCTGCCAACACATTTCAGTTCCTAACTTGCAACAACATTCCCATATCATTAGATACTATTTATATGGCACTATACTTTCATTGCACTAATATCATCATTCACTAATATTATCATATCATTATTATCATAACATGAACCGCTCATTTTTGCATTTATGTATTATACTATTATATTAGTACCATAATGTGTACAGCTTTTTTTTTTTTTAAATTTACTGTATTGTGCTGCTACTCTACCTGTCTCTGCAAATTGCCCCTCAGGAATAAGAATGGGCGTGAAAGGACAGCAACAATCACAAATCACCACTAATTCATTCAATATTGACAGGTCAGAATATGCTGAACATCCAATAATAATATTACATAAAAGATCATAAAAACACTATTTAACCAGATAGCATCACTATTAATAAAAGCATAATACCTCGTGGGTCCCTGTAGATAGTAACTCCTCATAGGTTGTAAATAGCTGTATAATGACTATAATACTGGCTGCACATAGGTCTATCAATGTCCAGCAGCTTTGCTGTGGCACTTCAGCTTCACTCTGTGGCCGTAGACTATGAGGCATGCCAGGCAGAGATGGTAGCCTAACATCTGATTTTCATTAGTTTAAGAAGAAGCTCCTCCTCGCAACAAGACCCCTCACAATGAACAAGAAAACCGTGGAAAGAACTAAAGAGGAAAATACGTTTTCCCATCAACTGGAGCTACGAACAGACACTAACGACGCACCAATCGTACGCCACAAACATGGTATTATAAAGCGTAATTCATCACGAGTCTTCAAACTCATACAGTTAATCCCACGCAGAAGTGCGTAGCCTACGTTACGGAGCGGATTGAAAAAATCATTACCTCAAGAATGAGAGTCCTTTAGTTCTTTTGTCTCAGACTAAAAACAAAAGCTGAGCCCTAGTCAAAGTTTCTTGTCTTCCTGAAGTCGGGTTCCTTAGTCTGTGTTTGCCTCTTGTGTCAGTGGCTCCAGACATTTAGTCATAGCTGCGTACTGAGTGGAGTTATTTTGGCTCAGAGTCCAGCCCCTCTGGATCTCTCCGCCACTGTAACCCGAGCCAGGTGTTTCTACCACAGCTGGCCCAGGTAAAATATGCCACCAGGTTTGACCTGACATTTTCAGTTGACGTTTTCTTTGAAGTAGCCCACATGAAAGCATTGAATACAAAGAATATGATTCGAATACAATTATTCTTTTATACATTTATGTTGACTAATGTGAAAGATGCAACATCTATATGAGTAATATTTTTTTTTTTACATACTTACAGCAACTTCAGTACAGATTTTATAACACACTGAGCCTTTAAATGTGGGGGCAAAGTTTTTTAAGTTGTATTCTGTTGTTGTTAGAGCTGATTCAAGGGGGATCTCGTGTCAATTTCTGTGCCAGATAGGGCCCTTTAGGAAAAGTATCAGTATGTCCTGTCATTCTGATTCATGCTGGTGTTGTCCAAATCAGACTACTAGCATAAAATACAATCAGAGGCCATAGATATCCATTATATGTACTAATAAGGTTCTGTTTTTGCTACGTCACGGATTATTATTTATTGATCTTTTTTTTTTAACTTTTCGGATTGCGACATTTACCTAGGTGGACCAGATCCAAGTGAACCACAAATGGGCGGGTTTGTTAATCATTTAACCCTTAACCTAACGTCATTCATTTAACGTAAAAAAACAAAAAAACAACGTCATCGCGTAAGCTATACGTGCTCCACCCCACACTGGTGAAGCGTTTCCGCCAAGATGGTTGTTGGTGCCTTCCCTATCGCCAAGCTCCTGTATCTCGGAGTGAGGCAGATGAGCAAGCCTGTAGCGAATCGGATAAAAGCGGGAGCCCGGAGAAGCGAGTTCTTCAAAACTTACATATGTCTACCCCCGGCACAGCGTAAGTAACCGAGCTAACGGCTACTAATGACCGCTAGATTTCAGTGTCAGACACCCGGACGGTGGATAGGGCGGGGATCGCTACGAAATCCAATGGGATTGCATCAGTCAAGACCGCTTACCCAATCACTTTCACCGGTTTATCTGGTCGACCAATAGCAGCCAGGGACGCTCGAAGAGGGAGGGCCTTGTTTGTCATTGAACAGGTTACAGAGTGAAGCCTTTGCTTTTATTAGGACAGAACAGGAGAGGACAATTATCTGAATGTTTTTTTTTCCCAGGTCCTGTTCAGGTTATAATATCAGATGGAAATGTTTTAGATCAGGCACCGTGCTCTGTTATTTAGACATTTATAAGTGGTTCAAAACACTGATGAAATGGCAGGTAAAGTAATGTTAAATATACTATATGTGCTGTACTGTACCAGAAAACTTTTCTACTAGGACTTCACAAGAAAAACCTACCTAGCTCGAAGTAATCACTATTTAATTTCAAAAACATTTACACCAGTCACACAAAATGATACACAGCAATTTAAACAAAGAATAAGACATTAAAAAGAAAGTGAAAGTGTGAATGAAAACCAAATGAGTCTTGCAAACAAACGTGCTTGAGAAATTTGTTGTGCTATAAACTCACAACAAATTTGTCTTGGGAATCCTACAGGGCAGTTAGTGGTGCATTCACATTCACAATACGTACTGCAACCTATGTGAACACAACTATCTCTGATCACAAATGCATTCTCATGTGTATCATCTGGTACATTGTGAGCAAATCTTATATTGAAAGCCTAATTTTCATGTGCTTGTGTACTATGTGCTCATTGTCTTCACAGTTTACCACTGGATTGAGATGAGAGCAAAGATGCGGGTCATGGGCTTTCGGGGTTCCACCATTAAGCCACTGAATGAGGACGCAGCTGCAGAGCTGGGCGCAGAGTTGCTGGGAGAGGCAATCATCTTCCTCATCGGTGGTGGATGTATGGTGCTGGAGTACAGCAGGCAGGCCTCTAACTCCCGCCGCAAAGAGGAGGAGCTGAATGAGACCATCACAAGCCTACAGACTGAACTAGCAGAACTAACACTAACCACAGAGACTCTAGAAGCTCGATTGAAAGAGGTCAACAGGCTAGTGCTGTCCTTTCCTGCTCCCACCAATAAGTGATTAAATAAGTTCTTTGCTATATGGCATGGTATTGTTTGTTGATCAGTGTGTGATGGAATAAGAGTGCACCAACATAGTGCTGCCATATGACCACCCTGCTTCACACACCCTAAACCCATGAAGTAGGGTGGAAGAGGTGGACTTGAGCATATCAATGCGCTGTACATTTGGGTGGTATCATGAGCTCATGTTTTGAGCAACTAGTTATAAAGGGGGATTGCTATGATATTCATAGTGAATTTCTGTGTTTCATCTCGCATGTCCATTACAAGACTTGACTATATATGAACACAGGGTTAGACCCTAAAGTTAATATATTTGATAACAGCTACAGCATATTACTTTTTATTTCAGCGATCCTCATGGACCTTAATCGCTTAGGAAATGCATATTTTCATGCTTGATCGGCTTCAGTTATGAGTAAGTCTAGATTATATACTGCAACTCAAAAACATCAGGTCACAACAGTGGATTGTTTTTGACAATATCTGCCCATGCAGTTTCACAGACATGTCACATTGTATTTACACTGTGAATCCCTTTGCTGGTACATGTATATTGGATGTGATGGCAATTGTAAAAGGAAGGTGTAAAATAAAATTGTATGCTGTCTGTTGATGGAGTTTGTGTCACATTGCACACAAATTAAGATCACCCCACTCTCATCACTTCATGTGAGCTAACAACAAACTATATGAAATCCAGTTTCAGCTGATGGCAGAAGTGATTAAGTAGGTATGTTTATGACACTACATTACCCAGCATGCCTTCAACGTAAACACTACACTACTTCCTACTTTGAACTGTTCCAAACGTCCGGTTAGAGTTTCGGACGCTAGAGGGCGGAAGCGACCCTTTCAATCTTTACCACTGCTGACCCGCGCAACTAGCGTGAGAAGAGGTAGGCCTCAATCTTATTTTTAAACTTATTTTGCATCATAACTATCTTACAAACTGAACAAACAATGCATGGACTACATAACTTCCATGCAAAAATAGAGTAACGATTGCAGCTATAATATTCTGGGAGTTAAAGTTACTTGTCCTGCATCATTTGGCGGGACGTTAGCTACCGTTACGCTAAGAAGGTTACCAGCGTTAGCCACATAGCGAGAACCAGAAGCTAATAACATTCATAGCAAATATTCTAGTGATAGTTTGGTCTTGCAAATAGTTAAACAGACGAGGGTTAGTCATAAACCTGGGCTTGCATGGTTTATAGATCTGTAGTGGAACAATGTATAATGCTGCACTGTAAATCCACCGCTGCTAGCCTAGCTAACCAGCTAATGTAGGCTGTTTGGCTGAGACTGCCGCGCAACAGATATCGATTTGAAACTTAGCAAGAGGCAGTGTTGTTAGCCGTACTTGACAATTTTGTACTTCTCTGTTTTCTCAGTAAACAAATTTAGACGAAAAGCATCTGAAACAAAATGAGTGTTGACGTGAAGAAACTGAAAGTGAACGAATTAAAAGAGGAGCTCCAGCGCCGCGGCCTGGACACCAGGGGCCTAAAGGCAGACTTGGTGGAGAGATTGAAAGCCGCTCTGGAGGCAGAAGCTGAGGCGGATGCTTGATCGCCGGGGGAGCAGGAGCAGGAGCAGGAGCAGGAGGAGGAGTACAGCCAGGACCAAAAAGACAATGAAGAAGATGAGGATGATGGAGATGGAGAGGATGCCCAAGTGAGACAAGGTGTTGATTCTGTTTCTTTAGATATTTTTCTCTCCCATCAGACATTGACTTTGATTATATTTGTGCTAGTAAAACTAAGCAGTCCGTTGTCTTTACCCTTATTTAAATTATAAATTAAACATTATAAAATAATTGGCAGACCTTGCATTTTATGTGTAATTTTATGATATGTGCACTTTTTATAAACACACTTAGCTGCATCGGACCAATATTTTAGATTTAAATTCTTTTTACTGACTTGTGACAAAGTTAACTTAAGAACCACATTTTGTAACCATTCATAGAACTCAGATTAAAAAATTGTTCACTTCACAGGTATTTTCCAGGATTGGAAAGTATTTAATTAATTTGAATAGGTAAAAATGCACTTGCAGTTAGTGATAAGGTAAAGCATAGAAAGTGTCAAAATCATGAAAGTTCCACAAGAGTGCATTGAGTTTATACATTTCTGTTTTTATGCATGTAAGGGAAAACTAAAAGTTTTGAATCTCCCTTTTTCATTTTCAGAAGCTGATGATTATGGCGATGATGATGGGGATGGGGATGGTGAAGGTGATGGTGAAGGTGATGGTGAAGGTGATGGTGAAGGTGATGGTGATGGTGATGGTGATGGTGAAGGTGAAGGGGATGGTGAAGGTGAAGGTGAAGGTGAAGGTGATCTCCCTGAAGAGGAAGACGAGGGCAGAGACTCAGGCGGTTACTATGAGGAGGAGGAGCCAGAGGGCGAGCCTTACGAAAGTCAACCCACTTCAGACTCGGGTCACAGCATGCCTGACTTCACAGCAGATGTTGATATACCCAAATCTGATATGATGCCCGAGGAACAGACTAAGCCTGTGCTGGAGCCAGAGGAGAAAGTTGAGAGCAGACAAGGTGATTTTCAGTAGTTTATCAGCTAAAGGTGCAATATGAAACCCTATCATGTCCTGTAGTCAAAGTGTTTTGTCTACAGGTGCATTTTGTGGATTTGTAAATTCCAAGAACTTATGACTTTCAATGATTTTACAAAATAAGATGGTTTGATTTGATCTTTACCTCATTAAAATTCACCATTAGTGAAGTGAAGATAAAAATACATTTGAGAGTTGAGAGGGAGAAAGAGAGTGTTTTTTTTTAATGGTGACACATGTCAAATCAAGGGTGGCTCAATGACTCAGCGGTTAGTACTGTAACCTCATAGAGCAAGTTGGAGTTGGTGTGCAGTTTGCTTTGCTGCTACCTTCTTCTCCTGAGTCATTAAGATGTATATTAACAATCTCAGACTTAACAGACAGCTTCTTAGAAATTCAAACTAAACCAAGAATAACAGTAAAATTAAAACAGCTAAGACTTTCCAAATCAAACTGCTTTCACGTGTAGTTCTGCAAGGGAATTTAACAGACTTAAGGTCTGTTAAATCAAAGAACCTACACATAGTCTTCTCATCCATGTGTTTTCACTCATTTCTCCTGATAAGATTTATTTTTAATTAGTTTTAGTTTGTAACATCCCTTGATATGGAATAACTTACACCTTCATCATTCTTATGAGTACATATAGTTAGGTGATGTCACGTCATTCATAGCATTGCTCGACATAACTCTATCATAACTGTCTCTCAGTGCAGAGTTTTAGACCTCTAGCAGTACTACGTAGTTGTTTTCCCTATGAGTGGGTCCCTGTTTTGTTTCTCGTGCATGTGCACCAGGATGCATATCTGGCACAGGTGACACAACACACAGCCCCAGCAATCATGGCACACCATTCCATGATCAGCAGTTGGTGCTAACACGCCAAGACATGCTGCAGTGCACCAGCAAAGGCAGGGGAGAAAACTGCAAGCTAGTGAACATGGATGTAAACAAACATAACTATATTTAAATGAAACATAACTTTTGTTTGTTTATAAGAAAACTCCATAGAGCCCCTTGTGAGTCTCTGTCTGCAGAGTCATAGATGCTCATTTTCAAATTTTTGTGATGCTGTCAAAGAAGTCTCCATCCAACTGTAGTTAGCGGTGGTTTTTATGTCGTGTCTAGCCCAAGGCACAGAAACATCTCTCCACTACACTGTTATCACAATGACTTATTGCAGATATGCTCTTATTGATGACCTACTTATTACTGCTTGACAGTTGTAACACTGAACATGTAGCTCACTGTTTTTGTACTTTTATCATTTAGAAATAAAAGTGGAGGTCAAAATGGAAGATGACGCTGAGGCTGCTGAAGACAGACAGCAGGATATTCACAAGACAGAACAGCAGCGTGAGCAAGATGGCGCAGGTCAGGCCGAGCAAGTCAAAGTGGAAGCTGACAGGGGTGGGCACTACAGCCGTAAGAGACCGTATGAGGAGAATAGAGGCTACGGCTATTATGAACACCGTGAGGACAAGAGGTATGCTCATCATAAATTGTGATATTTTGCATTTAGGCTTCCAGCTGGTGTTCCAAATAAGCACAACATGACAACACACTAACAGAACAATAAGTGAAATGCATGTCATTGTCAATGTAAGTCGCCGTAAATGCTGTTAACCTCTTACCTCCCTTATATTGTACAGATCCCGCACACCGCAACCCCCTGCTGAAGATGAAGAAGAGAACATAGATGACACTCTTGTCACAATTGATACATGTAAGTAAGAGGATAAAATAGGTCTCTGCCCAAGTACAGATGACTTACGAAAAATGTAGTCACAGCTGTTAAGAATTGCCGTCCCAGCTGGAGCCCTCTAGCTGTGTGCTGACTGCCTTCTATTCCTCAAGCATTTGCCTTCACAATTTAATTTCAGTTTAGTTCTTTAGATTCCAATTCACTTATTAATATCATCATACAATAATAACATTTCTCCAAAGGTCAGGTCCATGACTATCAAATATTTTCTATAACGACCTAAAATCAATCAATCATGACCTCTGTTTAGTTGGCGAATCAACTGACCACAGTGTTTTGTATTTAGACAAGCCATGGGTTGTGTGTAACCTGTAATGATAGTAAACATTCTGTTTACACCATTTATCAGAGGAAGAGAAGGGAAATCAGGAATGATCTTGCATCTCACAACTCCTTAACAACGGCTGTAGACAGATGCTTTTACCCGAACATGCTCCAGAACCTCCAGTGCCCCTTCTACTAGTGTATTGCCAGACATCTGCTTTAGAGATATCTCTTTTGAACATGTTTGCACATTTTACAATCACGTTAGTACATGGAAAGTATCACACGGATGTGTAAGGCTGCAGTTTGGGCACTGCAAGCACTGACTTTAGAGAGAAACAAGCATATTGTAAAGAAGCATTTTAGTGTCAAGGCTTGTTCAAGTAACTACTTGCCTCATACAGTCACATAGCTTTAGCAATGCATATTTATGTCACGTTTTGCATTTAAAATTATGCATATGTGGTGCCAGTTTTTACAAACATACATTTACTATCTGTTTTGGCTTCTTTTCAGACAACTGCGATCTGCACTTCAAAGTGTCCCGCGATCGCTACAGTGGTTATCCATTGACCATTGAAGGCTTTGCTTACCTGTGGGCTGGCGCACGAGCTACACATGGTGTCACCCAGGGTCGCGTGTGTTATGAGATGAAGGTAATATACACAGCATGTCATAGAATCTTGCTTTAATGGAGAATTTCCTCTGGTGAAACACCGAGCAACTTTAAATAATCCTTTTCTGTATACTATGTCTACACATTACATAGTGGACCCTTATACATGAGACGGGCTCTGTGTTGTTATTTTTGAAACAGTGTATGAGCAGTTTGTTTGTTTCTGCTATTAACATACAGTATCTTTACACTTAAGTATCACATTACTCTTTAGGCCTTAAAACTGATGTCTATGCAAACACCATATGGGAACTATTGGAGACTAGCAAGGTTGGGAAGACTTTCAAACAATATAGGCCATCATCCTTATACAGATAAACCAAGAAAGGAGATAATATCCCACACTGTCTAACAATGAACTCAGTTTTAACACCCTGTTATTTTACACAATTAAGGAAATTTTACTTGTTAAAAAAACTCAACTGCATTAAAGCTTGTTAGCTACCTTCTAGTGTTATGACTTGTTCCTTTTTAGCACTAAATATTTGAAGAAAGTCTTCTCAAGGCCTGATTTTGAACTGACTTGTCTTCCATTCTTCAGATCAATGAGGAAATTCCAGTAAAGCACCTGCCCAGTAGTGAGCCAGATCCCCATGTGGTCAGAATTGGATGGTCCCTCAACTATTGTGGCACTCAGCTTGGTGAGAGGAGCAACTGTCCGAAAAATCAAGATGTTTGGCGTGGATGAATTTTTGTTGAAACAGAGAACTGTGGTCTTAAATAGAAACAAATGCATTTCATTCTGTCGTGTTGTAGGCGAGGAGGCCTTCTCCTTTGGATACGGAGGAACAGGAAAGAAATCAGCTGACTGTAAGTTTGCAGACTTTGGGGAGAAGTTTGGTGAAAACGACGTCATCGGCTGTTACATTGTAAGTTTTGGCAACAGTGATTCAATTACTTCATCTTCTTTTAATATAGCATCATATATGGATAAAATGGAATAAATTTGATTAATTCATAATTGATTTTGTGGTTTTAACAAATATGTATGCTTGTTTTTCTCCATGTAGTTGACAGTATACTATTAACAAGTTAAACTTAAGATGCTACTTTGTGCCTCATGACCGTTATTTCAGGACTTTGACAGTGGTGATGAGGTGGAGATAGCCTACTCTAAGAATGGTGTGCCGTTGGGAGTGGCTTTCCGGACAACCAAGGAGGCTTTGGCAGGCCGTGCCCTGTTCCCTCATGTGCTGGTGAAGAATTGTGCTGTTGAGTTCAACTTTGGACAGAAGCGGGAGCCTTACTTCCCCCCACCAGAGGGATACACATACATCCACAATCTAGGGATGGAGGACAAGATCAGAGGCACGAAAGGACCTGCCAGCAAATCTGAATGCGAGGTAGAGCAGCATTGAAATTAAATGTTTATGGCCTTTTTTGCCCACAAAAAATTGATACAGATATTTGGTACATATTCTATAAAACTTATTTTCCCCTTTTTTTAGTTTGGTTTTTATTTTTTATAATATTAATCATAGAGAATATAATTAGAATTTTGTTTTGGCACAGAAAAATACCGTAATGTTAGTTGGAATACATCTCAGTAAACTGATCTTAAAGGAGCTATTTGTAAGGTTTACTGTTGCTACATAGCCAACATTAGCATTAACAGCCGTTAATTTACTAATCTAGATGAACTGCAAGTTCTTTTCTCCTTTTCTCGCCAAGAGCTGTCTCCAGCGGTGGAAAGCAACACCAATCTACTAAAGCTAGATGTTAACCAGCTGGTCCAACAGGACTGTCTTGTGACTTTCCAATACCAAGTCAATGTAGCTTCCAGTCTGCCCTGAAGAAGTAGCGCTGCACGGTGTATTATTACCTCTTGCGCTGTAAATCTGATGCAAACTGAAGCTCTTGGCAAGACTGGGAAGTAAACACCTGTTAATAGCTCCATCAATCACAACATTTAGATTTGCAGATTTAGATTTAAAGAGATGAAATAAATGTTAGATCACACATATTTGTGATTGATTTTAATGGGAACTGGACTTATGAAGTAAAAATTGATGCAGAGTTAATTAATTTTCTATGTTAATGTGTTGCAGATCTTGATGATGGTTGGCCTGCCTGCCTGTGGAAAGACTACTTGGGCCATAAAGCACGCAGAGACTAACCCTGAGAAGAAATACAACATCCTGGGCACAAATGCCATCATGGACAAGATGAAGGTTGGTTTGGACCACCACTCCCAAACAAAACAAACATACACAAAAGGGTTTACTGACTGTTCGTTCTGCAGGTGATGGGTCTGCGTCGCCAGAGGAACTACGCTGGGCGCTGGGATCTTCTGATACAGCAGGCCACCCAGTGTCTGAATAGGCTGATTGAGATTGCTGCCCGCAAGAGACGCAACTACATCCTCGACCAGGTACTGCCCTCCCACCCACACTCTGCCTTGATTATCGCCACAGTCAGTCAATGTGCCCTGATGATCACTCTCTCTAATGGACTATTTATTTATCTTTCAGGGTGGCTCTGTGTATTATAGAGTAGAAGAAGCATTGTTCACCCTCTTGTCACTTGCTTGTCATGCATTGTTAAAGAAAATGATTAATGGCTCTCATAAGTGACAGAATATTTCATGTTTTCATTCCTCAGTATATTTGCACTTGCTATTTCTTGTCATAATACAGTATTGTTTGTCTTGTGAATTCAACAATGTACAAGTAAACCATGACTATGTAAAGATGTTGAGAAACAAGTAAGCTCTGACTGGTGAGTAAGAAAAACACCTTCTGTTGCTAATTTAATAAGACAGAGTTGATAGCTTTTTTAAAAGCTATTTTTAAGTGAGATACATGGAACTTTTGAGTGTGTTTTTTAATAAATTGACCCTGAAGGTAAGTAATGACTAACAGGTTTTAGATTTTCAGATCCTTGTGCTCAGCAAAGTGAGAAAAGGTAGGTGGGTCTGGCAGTGGACTGTGGCTTTTCAGTGGATACTGTGAGTATGTGCAGGTAGGTTATATCTGTCTGTTGTTGTCTTGAGTGGGACTAGAATCCGTATGAAGATGAGGTAAGTCGAGGTAAGTTTGGAGGGACCCGTCAGAATAGGAAGTTGTTTTTGATGTGGCATGCTTTTGTAGTGTATCAGATTGATTGTGGCATAACTGGCAGTTCAGAGAGGGAGAATATTCTGTTGAATTGAAGAATTGCCAGCGATTTGGTTTTATTTGTAGATGTTGTTAATGATAATGTTGTATCAAAGATGGCTGTAGAGTTTGGTGGTAGGGTGCAACATTGGGAATCAAATTAAATGTATGCAATATTTTTTGAAGTTCTTTGTAATGTTGGTATACCTTTTAAGGTGTTAAACAAGGTAAACGAGTCTTCCTGTTAAATTGTCAGATGCCGTTAGTGACTGAATTTGTAAAACTTTTGTAAAACCATTTCCATGATATTTGGAGAAATCATTTAATATCCTTATTATTCCGATGTCAAATAAATATTGGTGTGACATTAGCATAACATTACACTAAAAATCAATAGTGTTGTAGTGTCTCGTTGGTCAGTGTAGAAACCGCTGGTTACTGTTGAGTGAACAGCGATTGTTTCATGTAGGTGGTACTTTTGTTGTTTTCCCATTCAGAAGCTTTGCTGTTGTGTGGTAAAGTGTATATAACTGCTGGTGACAGCACATCCTCTGTTTGAATAACATGACGCAGCATGATGCTCACTTTATTCTTATCTGCATGTGTGTAGATCTGCAGCAGTTTGAAATCTGAACTTAACCTCTAAATTAGCATAAAGGGTTTATCATTAAGATCAAGTTCTGAAGTGGAAGCAGTTGCAGATTTAAAAACACTCACTGATGTGTTAAGTGTTTTGAGTCCATATATCAATTTCTTAAAGTGAAGTTTGGATGTGTCAGTGAACATGTAGAGTTCACGATATGCTGGATTAGTTGGTACTTTGAAGTGTGGATAAGCTTTGCAAATAGCAGTGATAGAACAAGATGTTGGAGTTTATGCATAAATTCCACTTCATGTAATTTTATGGAGGAAGTTTGTCTAACATGATGAAGCATATCATGGAGCATAGTATAAGAATGCAGCACTTTAAATGTTCCCAGTTTTCATAATGCTACAAAATGGCTAATAGTAAAAGTAGACTAAATCAAGTATGGCATGGCAAGGTAAACAGAATCTATTTTCTTTATTTCAACATGTAACCAACAATAACTATGAAAAACCTTTTCATTTATGAGAAATGGCAGTTAGGTTTGTGTGTGGTGTTTTTTGTTTTCACCATATATATATATATATATATATAAAATATAGATTTATATTTTCCTTACCCAAATAGTCAGCAAATAAAGAGTAACAGTAATGTGTAAGTATTGCAGGACACCTTTGGAAAACATTGCATGTTGTATCTAACTTTGCATTTACATTGTTTGTTTTGTTCTGCAGGGGCAGAATAGCTTTGGTCATAGTTTGTGATGTAGCATTTGGACAAAAGGCACACCTCATACGTTGGCAATTGCTCTCAGTATCAAGTAATAACTACAACATTTTTTCAAACATGTTCACAATGCAGCAAATTGTCCCAGCTTGCAGAGATAATTGAATAAGCTACTAGGTAAATATCAGTTTTTATGATCAACTGGTCAAAACTCACTTGTCTAATATGTATAGTCAGTTTAGATGTTCTTGGGGTCCCTCTATGTCCATAATTGCCATTTATCAGCAGTCACTGGGTACCTGGATGCACAGACAGAGGTAAGTCTGTGGAGTGACGAGAGGCCTCTAGCACTTGAGTAAAAACGTAGACTGACATCCAAGCCAAACCTCTCTCACTTCATTATTGCAGGGTTCCAGCTTCCTTCCAGTGGAAAGCCATTACAAGTAAACAATAACAAACAAGCTTCTACTTCTTTCTTGTCACCATTGCTAGACAAATGTATATGGATCAGCAAGGAGACGAAAAATGCGTCCTTTTGAAGGTTTTCAACGCAAGGCTATTGTAATTTGTCCCACGGACGAGGATTTAAAAGAACGAACATTAAAGCAAACCAATGAGCAGGGGAAGGATGTGCCCGATCATGCTGTTTTAGAAATGAAAGGTAGGAATGCTGTGGAAACAACAAATAAAACACCAGATCTACTTTTTACTTTTTCTATGTGTTGTCTCTAAAATCAAACTTGGAAGATTCCCCCTACCCCCTTCCCCTATCATAGCCTTTGGCCAGATATCAGACTTGGACATTTTTAAACAGTCCACATGAATTTGATTCTTCCTTATTTTTGCCCTCTATCTGCCACTTGCCATTCAGCTTACTTCTAATGCACTGCAAACTGAGACTTGAGACTTGGGCCTTGTTGAGGTCATGTAATTGTAGAGCCATTATTGCACAATTGGCTTCCCGGAAAATGATATTTCCAAATGGCAAGCTTACAAGCAGTCACATGCTCAAGTTGTCGGAAGTTAATTTGTAATAGCATTACATCAACTTACCTTGGTTTGCAGTGCTGTTTCCTCTTCTCACCAACCTTCTAGTTGTCCTTTTTGTCCCCCTCCCCACCTCTACTGAAGTCTCCTCCCTTCCCTGTGTCTGCTTAAACAAATGTTTCCTCCATGTTCCTCTGGAGGTTATGTTTGTTCCCTTTACCCTGCCCTCTGCTTTCATCTATCTGCTCTTAGTTTCTCTATGATTTCCACTGCCTCTGTATGGTCGTAATTATTTTTCATTTTGTTTTCCGGTGGTGTGGCTGCTCTGGTCTTCACTACAACCCCCTACCCCTCTCTCTCTCCGTCTCTCCATCCATCTCTTGCTGGATGGGCTGTCTCTCTCTTCTCCTCCTCCTGTGGTCACCTCTGTCAATCTTCAAGCCAACTTTACTATCCCCGAGGCTTGCGACTTCCTGGAGGCGGTGACGTTCGCTGAGCTGCAGCGAGATGAGGCTGAAAAGCTGTTAAAGCAATACAATGAAGAGGGCCGCAAGGCTGGCCCGCCCCCTGAGAAACGCTTTGACAACAGGCAGGCTGGGTTCCGCGGCCGCGGCGGCGGTAGCTTCCAGCGTTATGATAACCGTGATGGGTCCCGTGGTGGCTACCAAAACCGCAGTGGAGATGGTGGCAGTGGATACAGAGGAGGTGAGTGAGGCAGTTGGCATACCTCATACCATGTTTGTTCTTGATCCCTTAAATCAATAGTATGTTGGTTACATTCAAGTCACATGGCTACATGTCTTTGTCCTGTAAGATGAGTGTTGAAGGTTCTTTAACAACAGGTAAGGCTGTAACTGGGGCGTGTATGTTGGTATACACTGAACCTATGTGTATTACTGTTGCAAGATAATGTCTGTTTATTTGGCAGGCTACAACCGTGGCAGCTATAATCAGAATCGTTGGGGCAACAGTTACCGTGATGGAGGTTCTGATGCACGCGGTGGGTATAACCGCAACCAACAGTCAGGAGGAAGCTATAATCGCCCAGCCCCTTACAAGGGAGGATACAGCCAGGTACTGGGCATCACCTTTATGTGTAAAATTTGAGAAATGATCAAATTAAACAACCTAATTTTAATTTTAAACTAATCTATCCTCATGAATTTTTTGCTTCATCACCAGGGCTACGGCCAGAGCTACAATCAAGGGTACAACCAAGGCAGCTACAACCAGAATTACTACAGCAACTACAGTCAGTACCCAGGATACAGCCAGAGCTACAGCCAGACACCTACCACTGCACAGACCTACAACCACCACCAGCAGCAGCCACAGCAGCAGCAGCAGCAGCCACAGCCACAGCAGCAGCAACAGCAGCAGCAGCAGCAACAACAGAGCTACAACCAGCAGTATCAGCAGGTAGTTGAAGAGTAATGACAGTCAACCCAAATGGGATGATGGAGTGAGTGATGGGGCCGTCAGAGGGTACAGCTCTGCGCTAAGCTAGGTCAATAGGATCCTCAGTTGACTTGCCAACACTATGGACAGTGACACAGAACCAAACCCGCCATTTTGTGTTGTGTTAAATAAAAATAAAAAACCGCAAGGCAGTGACCGTGGTCAGCATGAATTCAGTGCAGTTACAATAGATCTTATTTTTTAGATTTTATTTTATTTATTTTTCACTGTAGAAAAATGAATCAAAACTGCTGCACCTTTCTAATTTATATCCTGTATGCTCTCGTTTAATTTTCTGATTGTCCCATTTGACACAAGACGAATGAGGAGACGAAATCTACGCACGCTTTCCTCAAACTTTTTGAAGCCACCTTAAAGTTTTAAGTCTGCAGGAGTTTAATGTTTCATGCTCATAAGATTTAGGGTGGAGTATTCTTTCTGCTGAAAATGACCTGCTGCGTTGCACAAAATGGAAATGCAGTGACAGTTCGCTTAAAAAAAAAATGTTAACTTGTTTTTCTTTCTGTTTCTCCCCTCCAGTATGCTCAGCAGTGGCAGCAGTACTACCAGAACCAGAACCAGTGGAACCAGTACTACAGCCAGTACGGCAGCTACCCTGGACAGGGCAACCAAGGCTCATCTTCTGGTTCCCAGTAGCTTTGCCCTACACCTGCATCCACCTGTGTCCTAAACACCTCTGACCTCTGCAGAAAATCGATTTTTGTACAGTTCCACCTTATGTCATCAACCATAACTGTCTCTGTCTGGTTTAACATCGTATCCTTTATTCCTCACCAATCAATGTACACCTAAACTGTATACAGTTTGATGTCTTTTCATTTTTTTTTTTTTTTTTTTTACTGAATGAAGTCTTACTCTAAGCAGTGACTGTGAGGTGGTAGATGATAGGTATCAAAACATTTAATGAATGTTATCATTATGCATTGAATGTGGATGTCTGTTGAACTGCAAACTCCACATTTCCTACAGATTGAGGAGGTAATTGTATATTTCTAGGATGCATAGTGTGAAGAAGAGACCGGGCGGGAAAAATACAGCAAAGCCTGATTAATTTTGCGTGTTTCGAGAAGCTTAACAAAGAACAAAATGCATGCTTTTTACCTTCATGACCCTCTTTCATCTCGCTTTTTATTTTTCAGTTACCGAATGAGAACGTTTTATTTACTCTGATAGAATTTGAACATTATGGAACATTTTTTTTATAGGTGTTGATAATGTAGTATTTAAGCGTTAATCCAGTCTTTGAGAAGAATATTTTGCCACTCTTGTTGAGTAGTTGTATGTGCAGTTTTTTTTTATCACATTGTGATGGCTGTTCATTGAGTCCAGTAGTTAAATCCTGTTCTTTCAAACCCATTTTTTTCTACCTGAAAATGAAAATCTGATTATGACCAGTTACCCAAGCTGTGTTCTTGTCTTTATACAATAAATGCAATTGTATACGCCTGTAGCGGTTAATATGATCCTTTTTTCAAGCACAATACATACTGCATGATTTATCATTGTTGGAGTATTTTTTTCATATTCAACAAAATTGAAATCACGGACAAAGGACAAAACGAAGCATTTAGTTAAAAATAACCATTGACCATATGACCATTTTGGAGCATACATACAGTTCCAGTGCAGTCCTGCTGAACCTTGAATGAACTTCTGTAGAAATTTGAAAATCAAATGTAGTCAGGGCAGGAAATAAACAATTTCTTCTAGTTACCATGGCTTCACAAGCTCCCATCACCATTTACCGACCAAACTAGGAGTGGGTGATATGGACAGTCTTAAGACATTCTGTATAAATTTACATTGCTTTTGATAGCAGTAGAAACTTTCTGGAAAATTGAACTGAGAAACAAACCAGAATGCCAACTCAAGGTAGCTAATCAATAATGCAAAATTCCAGTAAAGCCAAGATTGCCATAAAGACAGGGCTTCAATGATATGGAAAATTGTCTGGCCTTTTAAACTAGAGATAATGAACAAATAGACAACCATCATATCACCCAATGCAAAGCCAAACAAATAGAAATTCTTAGTTTTTACCCGCTTACTTTCCAAATTGATGAGCAAAGTTGTCATAATGTAGCTGCCAAAGTTAAAATGAACCAGAATTGTATTGAGGTTAGTGTTAATTTCCTACCCTGCATTTATAATGATTATATTTGATCAGGAAAACCTTGTGGATTGAGGTTGTGTAGAATCTTAGCACCAGAGAACCAAGGCACGTGTTCTAAAAACAAAATGAGGTGTTCATAAATTACAGTATAATCAATGTTCAGAGCCTAAACAATAAGCCAAACTAATAAGACTGACAAAAATAAAATTAAAAACAAGTCACAGGCATACTTGAAACGTGAAGGAGTCCATTTATAATTGCTGGCACTCTAAGGTGAATGGCCAGTAAATCTCATCAGTTCAACCAGTCAGACACAGCTCTGTCAGAAACGTGGTGGTGTCTGAATGTTTTTGTCCATGTGGGGAAATGTTAGACAGTAGCGTGCTCAGTCCGGCTCTCTGCTCTTGTCTTTATAGAGATGCAGCTCCTCCATCTTCTCCTGCAAGAAGGAAACAGGCATCGAGCAACCTCGGGCTCTTGAAGGCAACGTGTTGACCTGCAAAACAGAAAAGGTAAAAATTCAACATCAAGAAAATTATATAAAGGGTAGGTTCATCAAAAATCTGACAAAAAAAAAAAAAAAAAAATCTTACTTCACGCTAGTGGTTTAGAGCCACGCAAAGTTTTTGCTTTACCTTTTTTGTTCTCTTTCAAACCTCACTCAGGGCTGCACCTTCTGGTGTGTCAGAGGACAGACCAATTATCTGAGCTGCATGATCCAGCCTGTCCCCCTTTATAAAACTTTGCAGGTTTTGAGAAAGTACTTAGTAAGTAAGTACATATTACTCCTGTCCTCCAGCAGCTGCACTGGCTTTCTGTTAAACACAGTATTGACTTCAAGATTCTGCTTCTCACTTTTAAGTCACTTCACAACCTAGCACCTCCGTATCTCTCTGATCTACCCCATATCTGCACACCTGCCCGTACCCTTACATCTTCCTCCTCCATTAACCTCTCCGTACCTCCCGCCCGTCTGACTACCGTGGGGTTTAGAGCCTTCAGCCGTGATGCCCCCTCGACTCTGGAACTCTCTTCCACAAGACATCTGTAATATTGATTCTCTTCCTATTTTCAAATCCCACCTCAAAACACACCTCTCTCACAACTCCAACACCAGCGTTTATCATATTTATTTTCATGCAATTATATTTTTCTAATTTATTTTGTATTTTATTCCCTGCACTTGTATTGTATCTCTTACTGTGTGTTGTTAGGCGTAAATAAAATGTACTTTCACCTTTGAATTAGTCAAATGTAATTCTTGAAGTCTTTGAATTCTCCTTTATACTTAAAAACTCAGTAAAGAAAACCAAAACCATGGGCTTGGAATGTTTGTTGGTAGGGGTGAGTTGGCTAAGGCTACATTTCTCAGTTCTCTATTGTAAATGAAACAAATTTACTTTCAGAACGGACAACGTGGATCAGCCACCGAGTGAAAACACAAAATACACTGTCCCACCTGCGAGATGCTTCGGTCGTGGGAGCACGACTCAAATCCTTACACTTGACACTCGACAGATGATACATTACTTGAAGAGTCTCTTGATTCTATCTGTGCAAAGCATTCCAGGATTATATCATACCCCTGATATCAATGCAACAGCTGTTGACACAGAATTGGTTCAAGACAAGTGACAAGTGTTTTCTACACTAAAGCTAGTAGTACAGGCCTTATAGTCCCTTTAGTCCCTTTTTAAATTACATTTCTACCTTGTTTGTGTCTGTAATCTTGGCTCAGTGTTCTGACCTTTTGGTTGTGAAATGTGAAGCTACTTTGCGGAGGAGACCAGTGCAATCAACAGGATTGCAGAACAGCTACCTTTTTATTTTGGGTACATTGTTTTTCAGCTTGTGTACAAAAACGCTGATGTCTGGTAACAGGTTAAGAGGGAAAGAGGCTTAAAAGAAAATTATAGCCTCAGTGTGTAGAGTTTAAAATGTTCTGACTTTGACAGAAATTTTGTTGCTTTGAAACGGGTTAGTTCTAAAGACAAAATGTTTGCTGTCAAAATCATTTGAGAGATGCCATCATCATACAAAGATTATACACATGGAGGCTTTAAATGACTTTCTGCTACTTAGTGAATCAGTCATCAGTCGGATTTAAACTACAGATTTTAGGATGTGCTTGACATTTACAGGAAAATTACAGTAGTAGGTAGGAGAGTCATATAAAGTAGTAAATGTACTCTCCAAGCTGCCAGTATTGGTGAGTGACTCAGTGTTTCACTGATGTGAATCAGTGCTGGAAGCTCATACTGTGTATTTTTTCTACCACATGAGGTCACACCAGGGATTTGGACTTTCACACTGATGTTAAGTTAAGCTTTGTGACGTACAAATAGGGTGAAAGGTCAGAAAAGGTCAGGAAATCCTGCAGGATGAATTTGCAGGGACTCGTGTCCCGTCTCACCTTTCTATCTGGGGACGAATATACAAGAGAGTTGTGGTTGTTTCGCCTCTTGTCTTTTTTCTCAGGTGTCCACACCCCAGGATCTGTCTGAGTGGAGCGGTCCGACAGCGTTGAATCACTGGTGTTGTTTTTCCAGACCGAAGTGCCCTTTTCGTGTTCCGTCTCGTTACTTTGCGGGAAAACGAAGGCCTCCTCCTCCGAACCTGGCGGAGAACAATACACATTAGTGCATTGTGTTTAAAAGTCATTTTATAGGGATGGAATTTTATGTGTGTGTTTTGTGCACTGTATATGATGGAGAAAGGACGCACTCCAGCTGTTGCCCTTGGTTCTTAAGTCAGGGGCGGGCGTGCACGGGCAGGAACCCGTTGTGTTTTTGTGTTTCTTCAAGCACTCCATCCCCACCAGATCTCGACAGTGTCTGTGACAGTTTATCCCGCAGTCTGAGAGACAGAGAAAATGTTCCGACTTTAACAGAAGCGCTTTTATTTTAAAGGATCAGTTCACTTAAATTACAGGAGGTCTGTGAATTGAATGCTTTTAGCGCCACGAACCAAATGACTTTGACATGGCAGAAGAAATCTCAGAGACAGACGGTGTCAAAACCTGGACCAAAATCTTTCTGGAGGTCGGTGACAAAATGTTTCTTTGAACCTGAACCTGAACCTTTAACTTATTTCAGCATGTATCAGGCGAAATCTTGCCCTGATGAAGCCGATTACTTTTCGCTGAATGATGACGTGACATGGATTGTCATATTAGAATTTAATTTCTGTCTTTATGATCTTACCTTTACAGTGGTAGCCCTGCTTGATGACTCCCCACAGCTACAAGAGGGCAGACATGATATGTCATATTACAGTTTGATTGGCCAAAAAAAAAAAAAAAAAAAAAACATAAAACCACAAACATGAAAAACAATGGATACTAACAAAGCCTCCACATGTGTCACAGAACGTTGGCCGTTTGTATGTGGTTTCATGGAAGTTATGCACGTCTTTGAAGTTGTAGCCCAACTTGGCACATATAGACATTCCCCTCATGAAGTAAGAGGTGATTTCTTCACGGCTGATTTGTCCCTCCCTGGGCAGAAAATTTTCCAAAGTGCAACACAAAAGTGAGTAAGTGAGTCGAGGTTTTTACAATCCATTCAACAACTCATGATGTATCATGTTCTCTCTGTTCTGCAGCCACGTCATGGTGAGAGGCCTTTGTGTGTGCTGCAGCTTCCTCACCTGTCAGTTTCGTGAGTGCAGAAGGAGAAGGGGAAGTTGGCTGCTATTTTCTCAAAGTCCTCCAGTGAAATGTAGCCATCTTGGTTCTGGTCGTAGTTTTTCATTATGGACTGCAGGGGGCAACAGAGCAATCAGACAGTCAGTTGCACTTGAAAGCTGTTGGTTAGTTCTGCTTAATCCTGCCAAATAATAAGGAAGTGAAAGACAGGAGGTTGTTGCAGAGTCACATACTCACATCCACCATCTGTTTGACGTGTTTAGATATGGTGTCAGGGTCGAGCCTGGGGGTGACTCCTGATCCCCACTCTGCCACTACAGGTGGTTTAACTGGAGCTACAGGCTGTGGACCGACAGATGCAGTGATGAGACAAGAAGGACTGCATACAAGAAAACAAGAAAAAAAAAGAGAGCACACCCACCACATAACACGCTTCCCTAACGTATAGCACTTTGATGTGGCTGACTTTGATGTATTTCAGCAGGGAGTCAGTGCTTTTGTTTTGAAGAAGATGTCACACCCACAGAAAGTGTACAACTGTCCCTCCTCTTGTGAAAAGAGGTTAAAACAAGTGTGAGCCTGATGGCGTTAGATTAAGCTCAACTTCAAACAGGAGAATGCAGCTCCACTGACCTGGATCTTGGGGTTCTTGGGTTCCTTGGTGTACGAAAGTTCATATATCTCATCCTCGGTGTAGTATAAATCTAGAGAGAGCTGAAGCATTAAAAGAACATAATTTAAGATGTTCCTCGTGGAATCTTTTTTTATCTGAATATCTTAAAAGTCACCTCCTTCTTTCTCATACCGTGAGCAGGTGCAGAAGGTCCTTGTTGGTCTCGAAGGGCGGTGTGCAGCTGTGAATGGACAGCAGGTCGTTTATGTTGCTGTACAGGTGCTGCAGCTTGCTCAGGTTGATCTTGTCCTCGTCGATGTAGTCTGGCAGGGCCTCATTCAGCGAGATCAGATCCTTCAGGTGCACGCCCAGGATGGGCACCTTGAAGCCGCTGCACTCGTTGTAAACCCGCCGGTAGTTGCTGTAGTTGCTGCGTGAGGAGAGCAGCTCTGTCATCTCACTCAGGGCCTGAAAGAGGAGAAACGTCAAGAGATGGATGATACATGTGGTTCTGTAGTCAGTTCGTAATCAAAATGATCACATAATAACATCTGGGCTCAACAATATTCTGTCAACACATAAAAAAGTGGATTAACAACATGGTCTTATTCCAACATTGTTCTTATTTCGGCCTATAAACGGTGAATTTGAATCTTTTGGGCAATCTCTAAATTAGCTCATGAGTTTAAGGACATAGCTGTACATGCCATTCATGTATGGCATCCTGTATGTACAGTAAATGTTGTTCTCCAATGATCTTCAATGTAACAGCTGTTTGTAAACAGATGAAAATATATATTAAATCATAACCAATTTAACAGAACAACTTAACGACAATAAAAAAGAAAAAAGAAAGAATTACTATAAAGATAAAACAAGAAACCTGAAGAGGGGAGCTGAAGATGTTGTCGTCCCCCCCCCCCCCCACAGGAAAACAGGAAGTAAAAATGTCACTTATACCGAATAATTCTCCAAGTCGCTGTTATACCTGAACACATCATTCCTCTTGCTTATAGATAC
Source organism: Seriola dumerili (assembly GCF_002260705.1). Lineage (NCBI taxonomy): Eukaryota > Metazoa > Chordata > Actinopteri > Carangiformes > Carangidae > Seriola > Seriola dumerili. The sequence goes on from NW_019174291.1 coordinate 174,953, forward strand.
AGATACCCGTACGTCGCCTTGTTTCATAGCAATGGCTGAAAATTAAATTCAGTCTTCTAATGCCACCAGATCTCACCAAACTCAGATAATTCCAGAGAAGACAGAGGCAACAAATACGCCTGACAAAGCATAGAGAAGTTCAGGAAGGAGATTGATTCAAGACAGTAAAATTTCATCATCATAGGCTTGTGGTGAGGCAGTCATCAAGAGCCTGACTCGTGGTGATGTGTAATATTTCAAATACCTTAGTGATGTCAGGAGGCAGCAGGTTAGAAGTGTCTTTGAGGCGGGAGATCGAGCTGTGACAGAGGCCTCCAGTTACTGCCATTAGAGTGTTAAAGTTTTGCAGAGCCCGAAGCTTCTACAGAGGAAAGAGCAGAGTGAATGTCTGCAGGGTACAAAGCAGCACATTACCCAAAATCATAACTCAAACAAGTACAGCTTTTGGAAGCTAAACAAAAATCCCTCTGAGCCTCTTAGCCGAGTTGTGTGAAGTTTGATCCCTCAGCCAGTTTACCTGAGCCACGTGAATGAACTTGGTGAAGACCTGGGCTCTCTGCTGAGCTGTGTGTCTGCTGAGGATCATCAGCTGGACCCACTGGGAGACTCCATTACACATCATGACCGACCGCTCCAGAGCAGGGTTGTCCCTCACCGAACTTCGCACCACGTAGCTGTGGTAGTCCAGGAACTGGCCAATGAGACAGTCAGGTGGTCAGGCAGGAAACAACATGGCCAAGAGTTCAGCAGTGTTTTTACTCAGGTGAACAACGAAGAAAGAAAGCTGTATCCAAAACTTTCTAGTAAGACATACTTTATTGTGGGTTTGAGTCTGGTGATGTAGGTATTAATAAGTGAATATTACAGATGCTCTTTAACTCTTTTCCAGACAGTAAGTGGTCAAACTATCCACTGGAGATATTATACACCAGCCAAAGCCATTTCGTACAGTCTTGCAACCAAAAAGGTCTTCTTACAAATAGATTAAATCAAAAAACTTATGTCAGTGGTGTGGAACATTAAGTCCCCTTACAACTGTCTCCTTATTTCTACCAAACCCTTGGTAGTCAGAGTATTTCTGTAAAATTGTGTAAAATTAGGTTTTTGCTATGAATTGTTGGTACAGTATCATGTCTTTCTTTATAAAGGGATCAGCCAAATGACATTTGGTATTTTAATTGGCATGTGGTCAGTTAAGCATGTTATAAAATCTTCATGGTATGCACTTATGTGAGTGTTTGTCTTGTGACATCTCTGCAAGCCATGGCAACATGATGAGGCCTCATTAAGCAAAGCAGGAACAGCAAATAGTGACGAGTTGTTCACTGAACTCACTGAAACGTTACAAAAGTTCTTGAATTCCAGGTAGCTGAGATGCTCGGCCATCTCATCTGGCTCCATGTGGTCGAAGATCAGAGACACCTTCCTCTTCTTCACGGAGGGTGAGGGTGCCTGGGATATGCTCCCATGAGGGTTTCTAGGAAAAGAAAGCCAAGCAACAGGATAAAAATAGACATTTTTTTTCTATTTATAGAAAAACGTGTTTGAGTTGTGACCAAATAAGCAAACTGCAATTCCTGCAGGGCATAATGGTGAATCATAATCAAAACATGGCTCACAAGCAGGAGGGGTCGATGAGCTGCGATTGCGTCTCCTCTCCGTCCGACCGAACCAGCGCCCACAGGTCCCCCATGGTCTGCTCGAGGAGGGGGCCTGCCTCGAACACTGCCGGAAACTGGCTGATCCACTGCCTTGCCACGAAGCAGGGCAGAAAATATGTTTACTACCCGCAAATAGAGCAGTATAACCAGTTCTGTCACATACACTGTCAGACAATACGTTCATGTGCCTGGTGTCCTTACTCACCTGACAAGGTGGCAGATCTGTGTCCGCCTCAGTCCTCTCTTGTCCAAGGGACAATCCTTATAAGTGAGAGAAAGAGTCAAGGATCTCAACACACCATTACACTCCTGCACCACTACACACCGGCACGGATCTACTGTATACTTCAAATCTGCTTTGCTGACGAGGAGTGTAAAACAAAGCCATGTCTGTTTCCTGATCTGATTAATAACTGTGGACATGTGATTGGGAGCAGTGCACCGGTGGGACCAGGGTGCTGCGCTGAGCGACAGTGGAGGATATAGGGTTAGAAGTTTCTGGGCGAATGTCTGAGATGGCACGACCCAGCTGTGCATCATCAGCATCATGTGGACGAGCTGGGACCCTCTAGGGCTGGAGAGCTTCCCCTCTGAATCTGCAACCAAAACACAGCAGCACGTTTCACACAACAGGGATTAGTGTGGTTAAAAACAACAACAACAAAAAATAAAAACTATGTGCTGCAGCGTGGCTCAGTGGTCAGTCATGAACCGTGCTGTAGCAGCCATGGGACATGAAGAGTGCAACCCAATGTCAGTCATTGTGTCTCACAGGGTTATTTAAGGTTGCTGGTAAAGAGGAGACAAAGGCCAGAAATATGCTTGAATGGCATGTGGGTGTGGGCATCACTACTTCTCACCCTTACCAAATCAACCAAATAAAACAAGCAACACTAGAGATTTTGAGCTCTTGATCCTTTTTACACCCACATGTAGAAAAAAAAAGCTTTATTGCACGTATTTGCCTGCAGCAGCTCTCTCTCTGTTTAATGAAACATGTGCATGCATGTGATCTGCCTGAACAAGTGGATCGCAGTAGATCACAGAAGTTGTCAGTCACAACGACTGACTGTAAAATATCTAATACTTAGTGCTATTTGAAATCAAAGTACCGTACTATACTCTATGAAAGCTATGTATAGGTATTACTTCAATGATACATTTAGAATGATGTGCCAAAAGGGTGAGTACAACCAAACCACCACCCTCTACAACAAACAAACAAATTCCACTTCCTCCTAGGGGTATCTGAATATTCAGATATTTTGGGCTCATTTGTTTATTTCCTTTTGTCAGCTTTTGACGTCTATTATTATAGATGAAAAAAAGTTCCCTGGAAAAACCAGATAAACCAGGAGAGAGCTTCTGTTTAGACGTGTTACTGCTGGGTCTTTTGCAAATTCTATTCACCATTGCTGCGGCGGCGGAAGGACTCTCAACAAATTACAAACTATCTGTATGCCACACACCAATAGGCACTGTAAGATAGTATAGGCATGTTTTTTTATGATGTGGGAGAACTGACCAATGAAGAGTGAGAGACCACTGAAAGAGAGGGAGAGGAGAGAGACTTGTGTAGTGTAACAGTGCATGGGAATAGCTAGCTGGCCTCTCTAGCCCAACAGAACAAAGCTTGATTGTATGAGACTGCCCTTTGTTTCCCTCCCTCCCTCCCTGTCAGTCTCTCTCACCCTGGATCCCCCCCCCCCTCACTCTCCCTCACATCCCCTCATTATATAATCTGGTTGTGATAAAGAGTAAAGACAAATGACAAACCTTGGGAATGCATGCAAACACACAGAGACAGAGACTGACCAAAGCAGTTTAGGCAGCGCTGTATGAGCTCATCCAGGCTGGCAGCACTGGCGCTGGGAGCAGAGCTGGGGCTCTGCAGGGCCCGGCTGATGTCCTGAGGACTGGGACATGTATTCCTCCTCCGTGGGACCAGCTTCCTGCTCTTCAGCACACCAGGGCTCTCACTGGGTTTCCTGAGTGAGAGAGAGAGAGAGAGACAGAGAGAGGGTGTATATTAGCCTAGAAATAAGTAGAGCAGAGTGTGGTGAGGTAGTGCAGGTCAGCATCTGAGGAAATGCAGCTCCCCACATCTGATAAGCTGTGCTACAGCGCTGCAGCTGCCTGAAACATCATGCACAGGCAGAGAAGCTGCAAACAACTACACAGCTTAATGTGTTTCTCTACTTTAAGCCACTTCAGAGACAGATAATGGTGGAACGGTCCAGAAAATGTTCATTATTAATTACAAATAGGTCACATACTTTTAGTCTAGTTGTAAATGTCACAGTTGCAGGTTTTGATGGAAAGAACTGGTCCAGTTACAGACAGGTGCACCGTATTTTTATTTTTTCCGTGCTTTCAGAAGATTTTTATTGAGAAGTATTGCACATTCGTTTTTGGCTTTGGTAACAAGTGCTAAGAGAGGACTAACATGTTTTGTTTAATGAGGCGACTGCTGTAACTCCTTGCATGAGTTTCAAAAATATAGCAACGCAGCTTTGTTTTACAAGTGTTAATAAATGCAGGTGACCATTTTCAGAGCAACAAAAGTTCTGGTGTAAGTTACTATCACTTGGCCATTGCCTTTGTAGTATTAATACATGCCTTTAAACAGTAGCTACAGCGTACCCTGAAAATCTGAAGGTCAAGCTGAAACAGTACAATATTACATCACATTTAGATGAGGTCAGCTGTAGGCTACAACACATCGCACATGTACAGCAATACTAACTTGCAAGTCATTGTATATCTTCAGTATTTCCTCAGAAAACACCTGATCTGAGTTCACAAAAAGTAGCACAGTTTGTGGCACACACGTTAGCTTATGGTATTATTTACTGCTATATCACATACATTATGGATGGGGTGTGTATGTGTGTGTGTGTGTGGTGGTCGTGGTGGTGGGAGGGCGCCCTTTTTGTCACTCTTTCGGAGAAATGCAATAAAAATTTCTGCACCACAAAATTTCTGTTCTTCTTGTGAAATACTGAATAATTCAATGTACTTAGGTTCCTACAAACAATCTACCTGAGAGGGAAAGAAGATCACTCCTCACAGTTCATAGACACACACTACGCAACCAGTGAGAAGGGGTTAAAATATTACTTTGTCTTAGGGATTGCCATTAAGTCCAACAGATTGGGAACCACTGATGTAGGACAATGTTGATGCTAATTATAGTTCCTTTGCTGGCAATATGGACTTGAAAAGTGCTGACAGAAGTTGCTTTTGGTCAGACACACTGTAGCACATAGACCACACCTTTGGGTACACCCATCAGTGAAGCTGGGCTGATGATGAGTGTGGTCAGAAGTGCAAAAGAGCTTTCCGCCAGAGAAGGCCAATGAACAACGCTTATTTCTTAGAGTGTTAACACGAATGCCCCTTGAAAAGACAAATGTGACTCCAATGTTTCATTTTGCGATTAATGCTTCCTCTTCAGCTCAGGGGCTCAGTTTAGCAATGTCTGACTGTATTTCACAATAACTGATTCTTCTCATGCTTTTTCTCATTTAAACTGGTATCTTTGCTTCTGTTCTGCAAAAGAGATTTGATCTAAACAGTCCTCCTCCCAAATTTTAAATGAAACCAAAGTTCAAAAGAAACCTAATCTTTGTGAGTGTTTCCTAAAAAAGGTAGTAAAACTTGAAAATTTTGTACTTGGGTGTTTCAGATTTTATCCTCATATATCAGTCCAAAAATTGTGCACCATGTAGCGTGGCGTAACCGTCGGTCTCTATACTGCATCTAATGTGATGACATTACCAGGAAACACTGTGAGTTCAGAGAACTGGCGACAAGTTCCCTGAATGACCAGACTTACATCCCCTTCTCTTAACCTCTGTTTGTTTGTGCAGTTCATTTCCCCAGCCCACTCACAGTCATAAAACGCACGCATACAATGCATTACTCAACATACACATGCATCCACACTCCAGTCACATAAAAGCATTTGGTTTTCTTTATGTACAACACATAAATGGACACTCATGGATGCACATTTTCATACAGGCGTACGGGGTGACATTCACTGATCTATTTATACCACAAGCTGCTCTCCTCCCTGTACGTGCTGTTCCACTCACACGTCACAGTTATCACACCACACATCTCCCTCCTCACTCATGCCCAGATCGAGAAACCCTGATGGAGGGATGTCAGTGACGACCCCATCTCTCTGGATCCTGGTAGTCCAGTTCCAGACGGCTGGTTTGGAAACCTGCTTGGCAACAAAACTCCTCCTCCTCCTCCTCCTCCTCTTCTTCGCCTCATTACACCGGCTGGCTACTGAACTCAAAACACTAACACTGAACAGCACAGCATGTACACCGTGAACTGTTTTACATTAAATTTAGGTAAGCCCGACAACACATGGAGACATTAGTGGGAGAAACCAAACAAGGACACAATAAAGGTGCCTGGGTTCATTTTATACCTCCGTCACCTACTACACTCATGCAATATATTCCACTGAAGACCTTGCATCTCATTACATGTTCTGTGAAGTCCTTGTTTAGGATAAATCACTTTCTTTTGACTTCACGTTTAGGACTCACTCTGACTTCCATGTTAGTTGAGAATATGAAGCTCTGAAAACCCTTTCAGAAAGCATTAGACAGTTGATGGTGAGATGACAATCCTGCAACATTTAGCAGATTCCTATTCATTTCAATTAACACTTTTTTGTTCTTCAAGAGTGTACACTATACATCATTTGACGTTCAGAACCCAGGTGGGACTGGTACCCACAATCCCCAGCTCTGGAGCATGATGCCTTATCCATTAGGACTCTGGGCCACACTTAACTGTTTCAAATTGGTCTTTATACAATTTATTTTTTTTATCACTGTAGGTCTTCAGCTAATTAATTGTTTCCATTACAGAGTAATCTATTCATTCTTCTTTTGATTGAAAACATCAATAGATTGTGAAACTGCCTATCATATCTTCCCAGAGTTATGTGTACAGTTATGTGACCAATAGTCCATAATGTGTCGTGTTTTACAGTGATGAAAAAACAACAAATACTGTCATTTGAGAAGCTGGAACAAGTGTGTGCTTTGCATTTTTGCTTGACAAATGATTTTTCCTGTTTTCATTTCTTTATATTGTCCTGTAAAATATACATGAATATCTCCAGATATATCCTTTAGATATCATATAACGTGTAAACTAATGTAGTAAATATACTAAAATCAAAAACATAAAAGATTAATCCGTTATCGCACATTTGGCCAGTTAATTTTCTGACTTCTGATCGATGCTCTTCTTATCTGCGTGCCCTTTACGACTTGTCATCTCTCTCTTTGACTCAGAGTGAATCCAGCTCTGCGTGTCACACATATGAGGAGGAGACACGGTCGATACTACAAACAGAAGTGCTGATGGGGAAATGTTATTGATGTTGTGACGTTTGTCAGGGAAATTCCCACAGAGTGCTGAGCAGGTAACACACAGCACAGCAGTCAGTGATCTCTGTTCTGTGTAACGAACATGGCCAGCTGAAGAGACCGAGGGCTGTTGGTAAATAGAGTGGTGAGCTCCCATGCAAATCTGAACACAATTGGAGTTACTGTTTAGGTATTTGCATTCACCTTTTCCCAATAGTGAGATACACAGCTTGGGTAAATATAATAATTACCCTTCTTTATTTAACAGTGCCTCCATGGAAACTGAAGACTGCCTAAACTTGACGGTGAAACAGAGAATCCTCGTGTGCGTGACAATGAAGGAAAAAACCCCAAGTAGTCATTAATGAACTTGGGTCTGGTCCATCATATTACTGATTTTGTTTTCAGAAGACCTCCCACACCTCCTTTTCCTCTCCGACTCCTCTTTACTTTTTTTTCCCTCTTCCTTCATCCTTGCTCTATTCAAGCCATTCAGGAAACAGCTTCTCCTTTTTTTCTTTGGAAATACCCCTCTCACTCCCCTTCCTATCTGTGTCAGGACTCCTGGCCACAGATCCAGTCCCCCCCTCCCCCCCTCCCCTTTTTCCCCTCTCTCGCTCTCACACTGGCGGGGGGATATGCAAATTCCTCTCTTTCTTTCCTTAATTGATTAATTGAAGCCAGGGCCCTTTGAAGGCCTTGTTTGTGAGCTGCTCTTTTTCTCTTGCTCTTCCCTCTCACAACCTGCGTTCTTTTTCCCTCCACATCAACGAGATGCATCTACTGCACTGAGTAATTCAATCATTAGGTTCAACTTAAAGCTACTGTACATTGAGAATCTAGATTCCAGAGAATCTACAGCAAATATCCATGAACATTTTCACCTGGTCTGTGAGAAGCATCAAGTGTTTGAGACTCCAGCCACAAATCTGTTAGACTGTGAAATCATACCTGTGCAACTACACACACCTGTGATCTCTCTTTCTTTCTCTCTCTCACACACACACACACACACACACACACACACACACACACACACACACACACACACACACACACACACACACACACACACACACATCAGTAATTCTGCTTCAACTTATTTCCCTTCTTTTGTTCATCAAAATTCTATTTCATGTTGATTCAGTTTGTCATCTTTATCTTTTTTCTCTTTTTAGCGCAACTTCACAAAACCCAGTCTCGGCACAATGTGTTAATTCTAACTACTCATTCAAGATAACCTTGCCGCTGAGTGGGGCATCAGTCCACCTTAAACTCAGGTAGCTAAATTACACATAACACACATCTGACTACCTTAACATTCAACACACAATCCTTTCATTCCAGGCAATCTGATAAGAGCTGCGGTCACAACTACAGCAGTAAAAAAAGTACCTCACACAACATACTGTTTCTCAGCAGTATCTAACATCGAATGCTAAAAAAACCCAAAACTAAACAAAAAAAACAAAAAAACAACAACCATGCCTGAACTGACATGTAAATGGGGACTGGCGGGACAGAACAGAAAAAGCAGAACACATTTCCATGGAAAGGTGAGCAGACAGCAGCACTCAACAGGCTCGCACAACTGTTGAATGTCAGGGCTCGCTTGTGTGCAGTACACACAAATAATTTGAGAAGTTGATAGCCTTCACTGATATTCAGGTCAAAGACAGTAGCTGTGACTGTGTTATGTGTGATATGTGTCTGCAACTTTTCTTTTCACACAAAGCCTCTCTTTCTCTCCACTCATTGTCAGATTCAAATAAATGGCAAACAACATGCACACGCAAACATCAAATGGAAAATAAAAAGTAAATGCCCTCCTTTCTCATCAACTTGCCAAGAGCTTTTGCACAAACCACACTGCATCTCAGATATAACCTCAAGGTTCACACATCTCTGCTGCACATGAAACACATGCTGCTGACACATACTCAGACTCACACTTGCTAAGAAACTAAGCTGCAAGTGGGTCTGAGTGCACCAGACTCTCGGTTTTGATGCACCCTCTTCTTTTCTTTTGAATTACCTCTTGGTCTTGTTCATTGTAGAGCTCTTCTCCTCGGCAGCACTCCTCCTCCACTGGTGATCCACACGGACATCTGAGCGTGTCCCTACAGCTCCATGGTTGACCCTGCTCCTCCTCCTCCTCTTCTGTGTCCTCTATGTGTTTATGTGCCCAGGACAGCAGGAGCGGGCACAGGACGGAGAGCTGCTGGGGGTGAGGGCTGCTCACCTACCAGTCATCAACTAGACTAAACTCAGCGCCTAAGCCCTGCTTATCAAACCACTCAGTGTGTCAGTCAACCTCTCTCTCTCTCTCTCCGCTATCTGAAGATATCTATCAACCACAAATCAGCATCAAAACAGACTTCATGCTCCCTGTGCCTGCAACAAAGCAGACATGTTAAAAGAAAAAGGCTCAAACAAGCTTCAAAGTAGAGTGCAAGCGCTAACAAAAGTCATTCACTTGTCCCTTCAACATAAACAAGTCAGCATCTTAAATGGAGGAACTGGCTCTGACAGATAGGGGAACTCACATTAGTTTCTGTGTGTGTGTGTGTGTGTGTGTTTGTGTGGTGTGTGTGCGTGTGCACCAGGGGGAGGGGAGAGGAGAGCGAGAAAGAGAGAGAAAGAGAGAGAGAGAGAGAGAGAGAGAGAGAGAGAGAGAGAGAGAGAGAAAGATAGTGATGAGCAATCATCTGAGTACCATCAGTGTACTCCAGGAAGCGACATCTGCGGCTCTTTTTAGAGTATCAACATAGAAAGAAATGCGCCACACCTAAATGTTACTTTTTAAAACAGTCTTCTGGGGCATCGCCTGAACTTGGCAAAAGAATCAGTTCCTGAAAAGAAATAATTAGCTGTCTGATAACATTGTTGAATCATGGCACGCATCTCCCTCTTAGATTTGTTCATCCAGTGTCTCCAGGGTCCCCCAAATCACGTTTATCATCCTGATTTCTTCCTTTTCTTCTTTTTTTTTTAACCCACTCTGTCATTTCTCAGGGTAGCAAGTGATTACACAGGGAGGTAGTGTTTGTGCTCGTGAATGTGGCTGTGCAGCTGGACAGGGCGACTCAAAGGCATCCTTGTTTTAACACACCAAGAGGAAGAGGCGATCAAACAGGGGACATTAATGTCCCCAAGTCTGCAGAGGTGGCTTCTTTTCTGCAGGAAGCTGACTGGCTGGCAGAGAGAGTGGGTGATATGGCATTCAAAAGCAGGGAAAGATGCACAGAGCAGGGTTCCTGCAGTCCTTGCATGCTAAATCTAAAACTCCTAAAAATGCATTTGGATTTGCATTAGAAAGAAGATCACTAAAAGACTTAAACATGGTATATAGAAATGTCAAAGGAGAAAACAAGTAATGTTGTAATCTTACCGTAATCTTAAGCAATAGTTTTTTTAAAACAGGAAGAGTTGCAATCAACTCAGCTGGTAAATCTCAAGACATTTGACACAGAGAATAAAAAAAGCTAACGACCTTAATTATAATTCAACACCGAAATTAAATATTAGCTGTTGCATTGGCGCTGTGAGTCTTAAAGACCACCATGTGTTGCTTGTGACTAACCTGTTCAGTTTTATGCATTTTATTTTCAGGCTTTTATTTTGTTATTTCTTGTAAAAACGGAAGTATCTTAGATTTGTGGTATTGACGTAGTTTTAACGATAACGAAAGGTAAAATGAACTCACGGAGCTCAGTTTTTCAGTTAAATTAAGACGACATGGCAGAGTAAAACATTTAAACAGGATACTTCGTATATATTAAGAATGAGATTTATTTTATGTTATACGTTTTTTTTTAAACTTTTTTTTGTCATTGTTAGCAAAGTAATGTAACTGGCGTAACGTTAGCGTTACGTTACAGTACCACAGCTATCATATTATATATTTTGATTTAGTTAAGTTTAAAGGGACCAATATTAGATGCTGCATTAGACCATCAGTCAAGACTTACCTTTGTTTTATCGCCACTGAATTTAAGCTAATGCTAATTCTTGGTCATTTTGGAGTCGGAGGTCATTGGTCAGAGATTTGAGTTCAGTTGTTGGTGCAATGTCGCCACCCTTAGGCGCGGCGTCGCAACTGCACGTACACAGGAGGATTCATGAGTTGGCAAAAAACACAACAGGCTGCAGCAGGTCACTTCTGAATCAGGACTCACACTCCCAGAATTCATGGTAGTTCTGCTTCAGTAGCGTATCGCCTCCTCCTCCGCCTCCCATCCTCTTTTTCCCTACTGGACAGAGTTGTATCCCAGCGAGCAGCGTCCCAAAACAGCTTAATCAGCTGCCAGCTGCCGTTGCAGTGGGAAATGGGCGAGAAGGAGAGCATGCCGAAGGATGCCAGATGGAGACTGGGGAGGTAAGGATTTGTGTATGTGCACACCATCTGAAGGCTGGCCACCGTTTCTGTGTGATTGTGTGTGATGCGCTTTTTTCCGCTCAGACTTCCAGCTTTTCTGTCTGGTGCATCCCCGCTGCCTGATATGACCAGGAGGGGTGTGCCCCTGATACTCATGCAGATCCACAGTTTTCCTTCACGAATGCATCAGGCTGTCCACACAGCTGTTGACACTGTTACAAGATAGCATTTTACGTCTGTCATTAGGCGCGTTATTAGCCTGCAAAAATAATTTTCTGGTACATTGTTTATTCATTATCAACTAGCAGTTTTGTGTCAAGGTGTAATATGTCTTCAGAGCTAGGAAGGACTCGCTGCAAGGACTCTGACAGGGAAGCTGGATAGAAACCTAATAATAATATTATAATAATATTCAGTTCGATTAAATTGGATTAACTAGTAGTTATTAACTAAGGCTGCAGGATTATTATTATTATTATTTACTAATTGTAAATAAGAGGAAATACCCATGCCCAAGGTGTCCACACAACAAGACAAAGATATTCAATTTACAATGATATAAAACAGATTAAGTCAGTAAACATACATACATTTGAGAATATTAAACCAACAATTGTCTTTTTGATAAGTGATGTACACAAGTGCTTCTCAAAGTGGGTTCTGGGAACCCCCAAGGTTCCTTCAGGTGATTCCCAGGGGTCCCCAGCAAACAGGGGAATAATTTATTTTTTACTTATTTTCACTATAATTCCATCCATATGTAACACAATGACATAATGTGTGACTAATTTGTTCATAGGTATCAAACACTTTCTGTAATAAAACATCTAAAAGCAAAAATCTTATTGGATGGGGGTCTGTGGTCTAATTTGCATCAGTTTAGGGTCGTGAAAATGTTTGAGAATCATTTACACAATCAATTATTGAGAGAAAATCAATTTTCTGTTGATTAGTCACTACCACCCTTAAAGGAACGACGAATCTCACATCTGACATTATTACCAGAAGATAGATAAATAGATTTAAATACAATTAACTAAAAGATCACTAGGATAATTTCTTTTTGGTGAAATGTCTCAATTTAATGACCTTTTGGGATTCATGTCCATTCATTAAGACATGTGACAGGTTCGTCCCTGTTAAATCACTACAAAGATTTTTCACATGTGTGCATAGAGGCAACACAGAAATCTCTGGGGGCTGTGGACAGCAATATTATTACAATTAAGCGACTCAGATGTTAAAAAATAATAGGCTGGTAATTAATTACTGTTCTTAGTGCAACTAAGACCTTTGCTAATACTGAAGCATAAAATCTGTTAAACAAAATTATGGGGAAGTATGAAAGTGCACAGAGCTAATTAAAGCCTGACATAATGTCTGTGCAAAGCTTCTCCCCCTGTTATTGATTGGACTCAAGGTTGCTGGACTGTAAGAAAGCGTCAGTAGCATCCACTTGACTGAACTTGCAAAGATGTAGATTGAGCTTTGCTTTGATCAAACAGATTTTAAATTACTTCAGGATACAGGCAATTTTTAAGTTAGGATTACCTAATCAATTCAGGAAGATCATGAATTATGTAATTGAATAACATTTACAACTGCCTGTTTTAGGTAATTGGAAATTGCTCATACCCATCAGCAAATTAATCAACATCAATTATGTTATTCAGTTTACCTTTTAAGCCCTCTATCAAGCTAAATACTGAAATGAAACCCCTTGGTTTTTAAACTGTAATTCAGACATCAGTAGTTTGAGGACATAAAGTAGGGCTCTGAAAACATGCAAAATTAGGCATTTAATCAATTAAAGGCCCTGTTAACTTATTTTCTTAATCAGCTACTCAGTGAAAGTGGTGCAGTCATGAACACATTGTTACTTTACAGAGTTAGATATCCCTATATTAATGTTATGTCTCACTGGATTAAAGTAAGGTTAATAGTTGTTATGGATGTATAAATGTTGGATAGCAGGGGATGTCAAGCACTTACATGCATTGACCAATCTGTCAATTTTACTGCCAATCAAGTTTTAATCAATTGATTTAACAATTATAAAAAAATATAATCAGCCCTAAGTAAAGTTAGTAGTTGCTGTTCTTACTCAAATACTGTGTAATGGTACATCCTCATCAGCTGACTGTCAGGTGATACAGACATCTCATTTTTCCACATAGCTCTTGCAGAGTGCAGAGTCCCTAATACAGTGTCAATGCCCTGATTCTGAAGGTTTTAAGGTACAGTGCGGCGGACTTATTCACTTTGAGGAGTTAAGGTGTGTGTATGTGCATCTGTTCCTACTGCACACTCCCTAAAGGCTAGTCCTCACCCCCCTTTCCTTTTATAGCCTCAGACATGTGGAAGGAGGGTAGGGAGGTGTGTGTGTGTGTGTGTGTGTGTGTGTGTGTGTGTGTGTGTGTTGGAGGGGGGCAGCCTGTGTGAAGGAGTGGCCCACTTCTACAAACATGGTGGCACAGTGGGATGGGAGCGATGTAAATGTGTAACAAGGTGTCTGCCCCTCCCTCACCCGTCCACCATCCCTCCCTCCCGCCCTCCCTCCCTCCCTCATCAGCGGTTGGGGGGATGCAAGGCGAGAGGAGAGAGGAGCCAGGGAGAGCTTCGCCTCCCGTCACTCTCTCTCACAACAGCGTGAGAGCCACAGGACTCACGCTGTCCTCCAGCACACCCACACACACTAGCACTGAGAACGAGAGACACTGAGAGGGTGTGTGTGTGAGAGAGAGAGAGAGAGAGAGAGAGAGAGGGTTACAGAAACAAGAAAGGACCGGGAGAGAGGGAGGGACATAGCCAAGGAGATAAAAAAAAAATCCAAATCCTAAAGAGAGAAAACAGAAGGATTTTCTCTTTTCTCCCGAGGAGCTGCGAATAACCCTCGGTGAAGGATGGCAGAAGGGGGAGAGGGAGAGGAGGAGATTCAGTTCCTGCGAACGGTGAGTCCTGCTTACTTTCCTTTTCAGGAGCGCTAACCTGCACTGGCTGCTGGGGAGGTGTTTGGGAGGTGTAGAAGGAGATGGGGAGTTGTTATTAAAACACTGAGAAAGGAAATGAGATGATTAGAGCAGCAACTAATTAATACTCTTTACTCTTGACCTACAACTGCCTCATGATCTTCCAGCATCAACTTTATTGCTCCCTCAGTGTCCTCCGATCACTTTTGCTTTCCTGGCATTGGATATTTAAGTCAAATCTGAAGTTGCAGTTGTCAGAGCCAAGGCCCGCTTCTGTATATAGTTGACTATTTTTGCAGCGTCCTGAATGTGCCATGACCTGCTTATTAGTTGCTCTCTTTAAACTTGGTAATTGATTTCTTCAATCTCTTGCGAGCGCACAAATCTCGGGTCGTTAACCTACATTACATGATCATATTTTGATCTTTTTAGAATGCGTTGTCCTCTCTTTTATATTACTTCCAGAGTGTTCTTGGCTTAAGAATAGGTGGGTATCAGTGTATGTGTGTGTGTGTGTATGTGTGTGTGTGTGTATGTGTGTGTGTGTGTATGTGTGTGTGTGTGTGTGCGTGGGTGTGCATGTGTGTGTGAGAGAGCACAGATAGATAGACAGGGGCTGGTGCATCTGTTAGCATCGTTATCTATTTATATCTGAGGAAAGTAGAGCCTGTCAGTGTCGGGTGAGGAGGCAGAGCAACAAGCAACCCAGAGCCTGCAGGGGACAGCTGGCCAAAGGCTGCATGTCTTCCTCGGAGAAGCTAACACACAGTTACAGTATAGAGATATGCACTTCACAGTCTCAAACACAGTGGAACCTAAAGAACCTGAAATTAACCTAAGACAGCGAGAGAGAGAGAGAGCGAGAGAGAGAGCGAGTAGCACGCAGTATATGAGAATAACACTAAATCAAATTTGTCTGAAATTACTATCTTTTTTATTTAATCCATGCTGTTTCCATGCGCTTGAACTTAAAATCAACCAACTTCTGCACCTAAAAAGTTAATCAGGAAAAGCCTAGAGAAACTCATTTATTGCCACCAGTGTTCAACTGGAAAATCACAGGTTCAGTTAGTGTTTCCATCTATAGCAACACAATTTGGTTGAAATCAATATCAAAAGAATATTTTGTAGATATTAATATGAAGTCAGTGTAAGTACATTAATTTGATTTTCCTTTTCCTGAATAGCAGATTCAAGTGTTCGTGAAACATTTTGTTCATGAAACACTAATTGTGTTGGTTTTTAATAACAATTCATAAATGTAGACAAAAAAACTGTTGTTAAGAAATAACATGATACAATTCCAATGAAAGTCAGTCAACAATAATAATCATTTTTGCCTGGCTTTGTTTCCATCCACGATTAAGTGAGATGCTGAAATGTTCTCAAATAAGAGACTCATCCCTCCACACTTAGTTTGTCTTTGAGAAGAGCATAATCCAAAAGCCAAATCCCCACACAACGGACAGTGAAATTTGTTTCTGTTAAAGCGGAGCTCTACCACTACCATTTCTGCAGTGTTTATTTAACTGTGAAATAACAGTTAAAGTACAAAAGAGCCCAGACAGCGGCATAGAGACAGACTTCAAGCAATGTACAATGATGGACAGGGTTCCTGTCAAGCTTGTGGTGTCAGCTCATGATAACCACGAGCCAGCATTACAGAGCAACACAGCTGCTGCTTCTATTACACAACTATAAACAGTGTGTTTTTTTAAAATTATATTCAGAAATTGGCAAATGATTTGTGAAAGACAAATGCGAAACACTTTGGATGCCTTCAGTGGGTTTGTCCTTTGGTTCAAGAGGTTCAGTTAGGAGGAAACTATTAGACACCAACACTTCAAAAGGAAAAAACAATGCAGCTCTATGTGAATTATTAATGTCTCGTGTACTTCAATGGGTTTGTCTTTGACACTAACACTGTCGGGGTCAGGGGTTCAATCCCCACGCGGAATACAGGGCTAAAAATGTAAGTGCTCATGGAGCTGTAAGGCTCTTTGGATTAAAGCATCCACCAAATGGTCTTTTCTCTTTTAATTAGTGGCTAGTGATGGGAGGCATCGTGTGAGTCAGCTGTTTCTCTCAGCTGGGGTTTTTCCCTGGGTTATATTGGAGGTGGGAGGTGTGATACGAGTGTGTGCACAGAGGAGTTCTTACCTGGACCAGCTGGGGCAGCAGACAGTAGTCATATTTTTACCTGATATAATCTTTTTGCAGTTACATAACCTGTCATGCAGGTTCACAGCCTGTGTGCCAAGGCTCACTTTTCAGCAGGAGGTTTAGCTCAGCCCTTGGAAGGCTTTCTGTTTCTGCAACCCATCACGTTATCTCACAACAATTTAATGAAATCATTGGAGTCATTTGAGCAAAATTAGATTTTGAAGATAAAAGATATGCAGTTTTCATCGCGTCAGTGTCTAGTATGACTAACATTTATGTTTAGTTTATGTTAGTTCTAACTTGCATTAATAATTGGTGCCAAGTAAATCTGGATTTCTCTCCTACAATGCACTAGTTTTGCTCCTTTGAATGCACAAAGATTGTAAAATTCCTGGGAAATGCGAAATGAAGAACATCATCCAAAACTCGCTTTTTAACTGGTGTAGGTTTTCTCTCTGACAGGCATCTTGCCTGTGTGCATAATAAGTTGACACCAGATGGTTTAGCCCTAAGCTACCTAAATTTGGTTTAGGAAAACTTTTCAAAACTTTAATGAAGACCCTTGCATGATACAAGACCAAGGAGGAAGTGTGAGTGTCGGTCATGACAGGGCTGACGTGGAAACTGCTGTCGAGATAAATTTGCTTTATAGCATTTTACTAGTGATATCTTGGGGACTCAAATGGCACATCAGACACGCCATCTTGTGTCCTTTTGGGTTTAGTTTAACTTAGTATCAACTTGTACATTTTGTTGTACCGTACGCCATGATCCATCATGCCAGCTACTCTATATATTTTGCTGTCTATGTGATTGTACATGGATTAACCTGTCATGCTTACAAGGTATGGAATCAACAATAAACATAATGCTAATATTTTTTATTTAACTGAAGATTCCCACAATTTTAAAAATGATCAATATCTCCTCATGTCCATCACGAGGATCTTTAGTGCGATCATGGTGCATACATATAACAGACAACACAACACAACACTATATATGTTATTCTGGCCGCCCTCCTCCCTTGTGAGAGTAACTGAGAGTATGTAGGTGCTCCTGCAAACTGAGAAGCCTATTGTTGTCTATTTGAGGAAGGGGCTGAAAAAAAAAAACATCATCCCTTCACTTTTATGATTTTCTCAGTTGTTCTACTTGTGTTTCACCCCTGCTGAGACTCATCCAAATACGAAGAAAAGCTGTGGGGGTGTGAGTTTGGGAATAAGGTAATGCAGTGCTGCTTATAGTGTTTTTTTTTTCAGATGGGGGTTTTGTTTAATAATAGGAGGAAAGGAAGAGGAGAATTAAATCCTTTAAATGCTGAAAGCTGCTCAGTGTGACAGATGGGAACACAAGAAAATGTTATGCATTCTGGGCATCTTCAACATATCTCCAGTGATCATTTTCACATCACAAAAGGCCACACACAGATTACTCAGCAGTGCTGCTCTATTCTATTCTAGGTTTTATTGTGTTATTGTAATACGGTCCAGGCCTGTGACTCATAGCGCTGAGTGATCACAGTATGGCTTGAATAGTTGTACAGTCTACACTCGCTAGTGGGGCTTAGTCGTGCCACCTGCTGTACAGTAGCAGGTCGCTTAAATTCTCTCTCCACTCAAACAGAGTGGATGCCCTCTGTTGAACTACCGGTGTCTAGTATTCAACCTCCTACCTAAAAAAAAAAACACCCTGCAAGCATTCAGCCCCCACATTTGCTGTCAAGAGATTGGCTTAGCTTGCAATAGCCAGCATGTCTCTCCTTTTCTCTTTAGAAAAAGCCTCGAACAACAGCCACAGCCGGCTGAAATGTCTCACTGCACTACAAACACACCAGAGTCTACATTAGGTAACAAAGAGTTCATACAATGGTCCTGTTTCTCTGCTGGTGAAGGTAAAAGCTGTGTCACTGTTTCACGATGCCACCTTTGTGGTGTGAATCGCACAGGCGAGTGAGTTTGAAGGGGTATTTGAGTTCCAGTCTATAACAGCAGTTTCTTTTTATAGTGTGCCACTATAAGTGCACACACTCTGGAGGGAGAAACCAGAGGATTCAGTGTCCTATTTGCCAGCATCCTTTGGGAGACATGGTGTGTGTGTATGTGTAGATGTGAAAGTGTGTTTGCGTGTGTATCAAGTGAACTTGAGATCTTGTTCATTGTTGTCGGAGTCAATTGTGACATTTGTGGCCTGGACTCCACAGTAACCTTTGGCAGGAATCTCAATCATGCAAGAAGCACTGATTTGGTGATTTATAGGTTAAACGGTGACTGATGCCCCTGTTAGAACCAGGCTAAATACAACTGTGAAACAACTACACTATATTTCAATGTCAAAGAGGTTCAACCACACATTGAAATAAAGTCTTTGAAATGCAGTGGAAACAATGGTTATTTGCAAACTAGATGTCTTTTAGTTTTCAACAAAGTTGACCTCAGGGGTGATGCAGACATCTTGACATCTTTTGACCTGCAAATGAACAATTCATTGCTTACTGGGTGGATACTGGCTTTTAGGTGCCCTGTGCAGGAGCTGAAGGACTTTACATTTCTGATGTTGCCAGTGACTGTGTTTTGCCTGGTTGCCTTTACTTGATACATGTAGAGATACCGACGAGAGTTGCAGTGAGGGAGAAAGAGAGAGCCGTGACATGCAGCAAAGGTTCCTGGCTGGATAGCTGATGTCGTGGTTATATGTTATGCGTCTTAATCACACTCAGTTATTGGAAAACCCTGCATTTGACTTCTTTGATGGTGCTTTCAGGGGTTGGGCTGTGATAGCCAGGTCTGGTTTGGATTCAGGTCCAAGTTGCTGTAATAGACTCATTTCCTAATCACGCTGTATGTAACTTCTTTTGCTCGGAGTCTCTCAATCAAAACAATAACAAAAGACGGCGTTGGGTGATGTCATGAAACAGCGTTGGCTGGGAGCTGAGATTACTGTTAACCTTTGTTTTCATTGTTTTCTCTGATAAGTTATGAACCAGACATTCAGGAAGTATTTACCGGCAGCGAAATTATCCACAGAGGTGTCCTCTTCTTCCTAACAAATGGAGGAGGGTTACAACCGGTAGAAACACCCATAAATTAGTTTCACTTTAAAAATGAGTGATCTGCTGATGCTCTTTGGCGGACCCGGACTAGCATGAAACTGAGACTGCTTACCTTTGTTTCTTTAATAACTTATGAACCAGACGTTCAGTAAGGTCTTTACCGGCAACCGAATTATCCGCAGATGTGTCCTCCTCTCCATAAAAAACTGAGCAAGGGATTAAAACCGGTAAACGAATAAAGCCGTTTCACTTTAAAAATCAGTGATTCGCCAAAGCTCTTCGACAGACACAGGACAGGATGTCTCCAGCGGTTGGGAGCTGAGCTGCCTGAGTTGCCTGGGTTTTTTCTCTGATGACTAAAATCCATCTGGTTAAAATATATAGTTAAACGAGCAAGGTGTAAAAAGTAAAAAGTGTATATGGCATAAACTAGATAAAATCAATTTTGAGCTTCTGGCAGGCAACCACAATGCTGACCCATGCGCATAGACACAGACCCTTAACACCATTGAAGTTATGTATTTCTTTAGGTTTGAAAATTGCTGGAAATATTTGGGATAATGTAAGTACACAACTCAAAAAATATATAACATTGGTCTAGTCATTTTTAGACATTTTAGTCTGGAAAAGTTACACATAATAAATTCTATTGCGACAAATCTTTATCTTGTATCAGTTTATTCAATTAACAGAACATTTTTTTAAAAAACAAGTGTCAGATTTGCCCTTGTTAATTCATCAGTTTCATTACTTAAATTCGGTGTTAAAGTTAAACGCAACCCTGACCTGCCTTTATCAAAAGGCAACTGAATGAAAAACAGGGATGACACAATCAAAATGCAGTTTGAACATTGCCCTTTATATCACTAACCCTACAGGGTTTATTATCCAATCAGTATCCCCACTTTTCCTCATTGCTTTGCTCCCTCACTCTTTCTTTGTTTGACCTTGTAGTCTTACTGCTGTTTGTCTGTCACTGGTCTCTATAGACTGTGGAAACCCAAAGCAATGATACATATTTTATTGCTGCTTATTTGTACAGAGACGCAGAGTCTCTCCCCATTTTTCATCCCAATTGTCTTTGTCCTCCCTCTCTCTCTGTTGCTATATTTTACACACACACACACACACACACACACACACACACACACACACACACACACACACACAGACAAACACACACACACACAGACTGTGTACATCAGTGAGCTACAGTAGCAGCAGATTTTGGGATGGCAGCAGATGATGGGTGAGGGTGAGGGAGGTGGGGAGGGTGCGAGCAAAGCAGGGCTTTAGAAGTGCTGAGCCCAGGAGATGAACACGTCCACAGCGGGACAGCAAAACACACACAGACACAGACACAGACACAGACACAGACACACACACACACACACACACACACACACACACACACACACACACACACACACACACACACACACATACATACATATACAGCACCTGTTAGTCTGCCTGCTTCGGTCACAGCAGTTTACACAATAAACAGGTGGTCTGGTCTACTCTGTTAGGCACGACAGAAACAGAGAGAGAGAGAGGGATCCTGCAGAAGCAAAGTGACACAACTGTTATGTAAACTGCTGTGTGTGTGTGTGTGTGTGTGTTTATATGTGTGTTTGTGTGCGCATGTGCATGTGCTTGTGTGATTGCGTGCATTTGTGCAGAGGCATTGATTAGCTCTGTCACTTTATAGCTTAAAGGATCTAGGGATCTTTTCTGCATGCAGGTTCCCTATGGTCCTGTCCATGTTGATACTTCATGATGTTGCATAATCCATCACACTGAACATCAGAATCACATTAGTTTGTGTCACTATCACATCATAGCTTCGTACTTGGTAAAAGTCTGCATTGCTTTACTTCTCACCATGATGTAACTTTGGCAAACATAATGTGGGTTTGCTGGTCATTGTGATATACTACAGTAAGGCAAGTTTCTAGTCATCAGTAATGATAAAGTATACTAATAATACAATAATACATCAGATACATTTTCTGATCCTTCATCATTCTTACAGAAATTTATGGAGATCAGCTTTCTGAAACATAGCAGCACAGTCTTCAAAATGGCTGGCAGTGGTGAAATTCAATGTGATTTGTTTTAAACCGTCTAAAATATGCAAAACAAATGATCTGGTCCCTTATAGCCCTTTAGAAGCGAGTACAGCATAAAGTGATTTGTAACTAAACAAGTCCAGATGCCCTATGTTTACTTCCACATTGCTCCCTGACAATGCTTCGTTTCAAGATGCCAAAATCTTTCAGAATGTGTGTGCAGTCTGAGTTTTGTCATTGAGGAAAATATTGGAGATGGTGAGGTAAATATTGGACTGTTTTGGACCCACTGTGCAGTCGTTTGGCTTGAGGCACTTGGATTATGTTGCAAAAGCTGTCTGGAGAAATCTGACAATATTTTTTTCAGAGCCTGTAGTCTTATTAACTAAATCAGAGACAAAAACTATGAAGATTAACTTCATGTGCTTTGTGAACATGAAGGGAGGTTGATGAAGGATATTTGAAATTTAATGTTTAACTCTTTCTTTTAACTGCCCACAAGTTGAGTAGTGTCTTGACTTGAGGTTTTCTCTTCTGTTGGGCTCTATATACGCTGGGATATTTCACATTTCAGTTTTTTTTTTTATTTTCAATTATATTTTCTGAGGCTAGTTTCATCTGGGGACTATGGGATGGTGCTCGTCCTCCACTATAAATCTCTCTGTGCCTTAACTCACTCCTATATTCAATTTTTGGATTACACATGGTTTTATGCAGGCCCGCTGATCAGGAAAGTACTTTACTTTACTCTTAAGGCAAATGGACTTTTTTTTGGATGGATTTTGGATTTAGGCCAGCTAAAATAATTTATTTATAACAGTGTTTTCCTTTGAATTGCTGCTGTCTGCCAGACTTATCGTCTTTCAAAGGGCAGAGGCTGTTTAATGTTTGATGTCTGATAGTTTGTAGCAGTTTAACTGAGCCAGAAGGGATTGAAGCCAATGTGTGCAGGATGTCAAAACACTGCATGTCAATGAAATTCACCTATAGTGTTTCTCAGAATCTTGTGGTGAATTATCACTGCTTAAGTCTAGAGTAGCCGGAAGTATAGTCATGAATGAAAACAATGAGATAAGATACGATGTCCATGCTATTTAGTTATTTTTTTTTCTCATTAACCTACATTTTAGCAACTTGATCTCATCTTTCTTTATGGATTTTTTGCAAAGTAGTCATGAATGATTTGAACCCTAACTGTGTTATCAGTGTTGCTCTATAACTGCAGTATAACCCACTGAGCGTTAAGAGATTTCTGAGTGTATAAGTAAGTATAATATACTTTTTGGGGCAGTGATTGGTTGATTTTACTCAATTTGATTTTACTTACAGAGCTTTTCGCTCATCAGAAGTAGAAGTTATCAACCAGTTTTCCTGTGCTCAATGCCTTTCCTGTGAGCAAGAGTTTCTGTTGGCTCACTCTCCAAGTGAGACCTCTAAGTATCTGCTGGTCAGCAGAAGGAGGGAATGTGATAGTGACAGGTGCAGCCACCTAAAATAGGAGAGGAGTGCAGGGGGAAGGCCCAGGGCAGCGTGGTAGAGGTAATGGAAAAAGGAAGAGAAAAGAGGACGGCAATGAAATAATAAGAGGACAGAGGGAAAATGTGGGCGAGGAGAGTATAGCAAAGGAAAGAGTGGAATGAGACTGAGCACGAGAAAGACAGCAGCAAAAGCTTTTTCCGTCTCAAGCTCCCTATAAATTTTGTGCATCATAACTTATCTGTAAAACCCAGTCGGACATGCCATTAGACATGTAACTCAGAGCACAGGCACACACACATAGATGCACTCATGGGACTGTAATGACTCCTGCATTACTGCAGCAGTAGTAGTTTTGTTATTTTACCCATGATTTTTTCAAAAGTGTGTAGCTTATGTTGTTTAATCATAAAATTATTTATAAATGAAGTAATTGTGACTCTGTTGTTTGGTGTCCCACTATCTACAGGGGCTTTTTCTCTTGTGTTGTAGCATGGAGCTTGAGGCAGGATAGAGTTCATCAACACTTTTACCAGGAAGATGGAAACTTAAAAGTTTGGGATTTACAGAGTGTTTGAGAAGGAATTAATTAATTGTGTTGTGTTGTGATGCCAAAGCAGAGAGAAAGAAGCTTTAGCTTTGATGCAGCAGAGTGCAGGCTTTTGCAAACTTTGTGTAGATTTTAATGGACTGTAGGGTTATCACACTCTGTCAGGGCCATCACTGAACCCTTAACTGTAGTGAAATGACAAATAAAAGGCAATTTGCAAGTTGCTCAGTGGACTTTGGGAGCACTACCACCACAGTATTAAATGACTCAGTGAATTAAGTTTGGAAATATCTGTGTTGTTAGAGATAAGCTGTAAGAGAGAGCGAGAGAGAGACAGAGATAAGGGAAGAAAAGAGATTTCTCAAGACTTTAGCGAAGTTGTTTCTCTACAAATTGAGATGCTGTCTGTTACTTTTTTTTATTTTTTAATTTTTTATGTACTGTAATATTCACCCCAATAAAGCTCATATAGCCACATCTAGAGCCTGAGCGATTTTATCGATACTGGCCTGGTCAACAGATATATCTGTATAGGCGCATATATTTATTCACTGATATGCGGTGATATGAATACTTTATTAGCAATAATGCAGTGGAAATGCCTCGGTCAAGTCAAATTATATAGACAGCTTTTTTTATGTATATTATGTATATTTGATATATTTATATATAATATATATTATATATATATATATATATATATCCACTATGTTGTATATAATAATATATACATATTTGTTTTCTATTCATACATGTTTTCTATTAATAATTATTATATATTATATTTTTATAGTTATTTTATTTGATTCCCAATTTAGCGATATCAGAATCTTTTACTCCCTAATATTGGTATCGGCATCGTCCCCAAAAATGCAATATCAGTCGGGCTCTAACTTAAACCTCCATCACAATGTTTTTTTTGTAGATTGTTGCAAACAGTGGTCCCTCTTAACCATCCCTCCTTTCACTTGATGTCTTTAAAGATGGTAAATTGATGGCAGTGTGTTGTGATGCAGGTAGTTATCTGCAAGGAAACATGTGACTTGTGCAGTGCTCAATCTGTATCTGTTGACACTGGTGAGTTAAGGAGATGGTTTTGCTATTTTGGAGTTGATATGTTAGAGATGGTGTGTAGGCCTGGAGTGTACTGTATATAAACTAAATGTTTCTCCAGAGCTTTATATTCACATGTGACTAAATTGATATCCTCAGGTAGCACAGACCCATAATCCCTCACTCTACGGTTTTATCAAGATCATGATAAGGGCCTGATGTTATAATGCTGTAGAGACATTAATTCTGAAAAAATAACAACTTCATAAAAATATATGCAATATTGAAAAGAACGATGATACAGGAATTTAATAAACAAAAGGGTCAGGGAGAAAAGTTGTTTCGAGAGACATTTTAGGCAGCAGAAGAGAAAACATGAGTGAGAGCACGTGATTTAGGAGAGTGAGCGTGACACAGTGCCCCCCAGACTGCAATGTGATGGAGGATGCTGATAGTGCACCTGTACAGTCCTTTCTAGTTTTCAACAGGAAACCCCATCACCACTCTCTCCTCTACCTTACTGAGCTGTTCCTCTCTCCCACCCACATACTGTGCAATGTGCTGTCCCTCACTCTTTTTATGTCTGCAGAAATATAATCAATGTCTTGGGGTGGCCTGCATCAGCACACTTTGATCAGAGAATCGGGCACAAATCTTGAACTGTAAAGAGAGAATGGATGTGTTATTCATTTGCTGGGAGTGATGTGATTACTGAGCAGGTTTTCAGTGGCATGGATGTGGCACTTTGTCAATTCAGAAATTGAGAGTGTGGTATGAATGGCTGAAGAAGTAAATCAATATTGGGATGAAAATATTCAAAAAATCATGAACTGAAATAAGCATTTAAACAAATCATAGTGTAAAAGTTCAGACTGTGCTGAAGCTACCCTGTTAACTTGCAAACAAAGCAGGGCAAAGAAATCATATTGTGATTATTTTAGCCCATATTGTGATTGCGATATGAGTCACAATTTCAGTTGAATCAGGTCATGTTTGCATTTCATTTTCACTGAAAAAAGTATAAAAATAATGATGATGTTATTTTTGTTGGGGCACCAAACAAGGATGTTCCTTTATGTCTGGAGAATATGATTTGTAGGCGTCTCTGTAGCACCACAATGGTTCACTTACGGTCTGTTGTGACACATTTTACCTTCATCAAAAAAATTGCAGCTCCTGTGACTTGGATATTGTCTTAAAAATGTTTTGATTGATTGTTCAGACCTAAAACAAAGTAAATAAAAACAAGATATTAATGGCTGTAAATGCAAAGGATTTGACTCAAAGAGATAAATATAAGTTTACCATGTAATTTGGAATACTGACATTATTAAGATAAAGCTGCAGTATATAACAGTATTTATTATTGTTATATACTGCATATGTTTTCCACATCACACATGTATTAGAGATAAGAAAATATATAAATATCTCAGAAAATATAGATTCAAATAACCATAGCCATTTGTCATGAAAACTAAAACCAGATGATTACATGTCTTTTCATGTTGGTCACATGCCATGTGCCATTTTTGTTTGTGTTTTTCTTGGTAATGAATAGGAAGGTTAATATGTTCTAAAAAGATTTCAAGTTCGTTTTTTGTTAGACTTGAAGTTGAAGGTCGAGGGTTAGGGTTAGAGTTAACTATTTGGACACTGCAACAGTGATTACTGAATTACACAGCCACCAGCCCCAGTTTCATAGTTTTGTTGTACTTAATGTTGTACTTATGTTACTTAAGTTTTGAACAGACAACAAAACCTGAACCAGCCGATTACCTGCAAGTGGAGAAGACAAACCTCTCAACTACATTTAATAGTGTATTAGCACTTAGCTGGATGCTGGTATTAAGTTCCATTATAGCACCAGTTGAGATAAAATTACCAGATAAACTTAACGATTGAACACACTCTGCCGACAGCGACAGTATCAGTTATGTGTATGGTTGTAGAATGTCATGTGCCCATCCTGTCCTACCACATAGTTTAGGAGAGCATGGGAGGATCGTAGGGAACACATATCTCTCACCATTCTGCATGTGTTTTCTTGTTTGGTTCCTGTGTGGGGGGGGGCGGGCACCATGCCTGCTTGTCTGGGGAACCCTGGCTACCCTCTGTCTGCAAGTGCACCATCAGATATCCCTAGAGAATATACAAAGGTGTCTGCTTTCAGGCGCTATCTATGCCTCTGGCTGTAAATCTCTGCTGCATTACACACCTCTATTTGCACACACTAGTGTGTTTGTTTGTGTCTGTCAATTTACATCTAATTGTCTCTACTTCTCCCTCTGACCCTGAGAATCCACATAGCCCAGATGCTTCAGCCGCCAAGTCCAAACATGGTTTGGCTGTAACTCTACACCCACCATGTTGATGGGACATCAAATGAGTTTCATCCACATATCTTTGCCCACAGCACAGGTAGAAGTGCAGTGGGTCAGGTGGGTGATAACCAGCACATCCTGGATTTCAATCAGTGCTGCCCACCTGTCTTGGCTCCATCAAATTAGGTCATGTGAGATTAACAAATAATCAAGCGTTGTGGTTGGCTTACAACAAAGCGTCAGTTGCACATCCTGAAAGCTGCCTCTATTAATAAAAGGCTGAGTTAAGCCCAGGGGTTTCTGTGGTCTCTAAATCAGCTTTTCACATGGTCAGATTGGAAGTGATTCACACTGTGTGACTCTCAGAAGGACACGGCTCTGTAGTTGCTAATGCACTTGATAGACTACTATTATAAGTCTGAGTGCCCTAACATTAAAGGTGGAACAACAGGTCCAACCATGTACCAGCAAAGTGATGGCAAATGCTGGCTGAGGCTTTTGTGTTTGTCTGCTCCACCTGCCAGTTTGGCAGGTAACCAGCCATTTTCTCAAGATTCTCTCTTGTGCTTCATATCGTACATGCGAGTTAAAACTGTAAAATACCTGGTAAGAATCAATTCTGTGGGTTTTTAAAGCAATAGTGTGGTTCCTTGTTCCTTGCAATATTTTTTATATGTTGTCTACTGAGTCATAAAATGCCCTATTTCACAAAAACCTTTTATTTTTATTATTAGCAATAATGATAGCCCTTATTTTTGTAGCGCTTTCAAGAATATTGGTGCAAAATGCTTTACGTTTGAGATACTTTGAAAAATTAGGAAATGAGCCTGTTAACTGCCTGAATCCTTGAGCTCTCACAGTCCTCCTGAGGCTCCTCTTACTTTTTCATTTTGCCTATAGAGCTAGAGTGATGAAGCACATTAAGTCTGCTATGTACGACTTGTGACTGTAGAAATGTACGGAAGCCACTGGGTAGGACTCCTGTATAATGTTGGGGCATATATCGTCTATGGTTGTCATCTGATCGCACATCTTGTCTCGGTGCAATGAGTCACTAGGTTCCTTCGGTCTGCTTTTAGACACCAACAAGCTCAGCCCTTTTTCCTTAATGGGGACTGCAGTCTCAGTCTGTGTGCACTGTCCTCAAAACATAGCCAGTTTAGCCCATTTTAACCTTGCCTATCCCATTTCAGCATCACTTTTTCTGTCACATTATGACTTCTCTGCGATGATGCTGGGATTCATTGTAATCTATGGTCAGCCTTGATAAAACAAAGATCCATGTAGTGCATATACTTATAGGTCTGGAGCTCAGCGTCGAAGGCTCAGCTTTGAAGTGGTGTGAGTTGAAGGTATTGTTTTTGTACAAAGGAGGTGGGAAAGATATTCCACCACTTTGTTTTTTAACATGATTGAGAACTTGTTTTCTATTTTGCAATACCTCTGAGATTCACTTATTTTGCAAAAAAAGTCATGTTTTCATGATGTATATACAGTTTTAGTAGCACTTGAGTTTCATATTGAGTGGTGTTGCTCATGTCTGCAGTGAAGGAGAGAGGGCACATTGCTCCACTTTTTGGAGTGCAAAGCAGGGAACACGAGGACAGGACAGAGGAGACATTTCTAGGCTGAGGAGAGATAGATGATAGCCCCGCCATCAGAAGAGGGGACACTCTTCAGCCAAAGAAACACTAGAGGCCTCTCGGTGGAAGAGAGGAGTAGATATTATGAGGTCACTGATCTGCATCACTTTCTATATTCCTGCAATGTGCCATAAACATAGACATGCAAATTCCTGTGCTGCCCTCTGCTTCTCTTTAAAGTGCCTGCCTATTATCCTAAACAATACTGTAAGTCCTGACACATCGATGGTGTAGAATCACCAGGGCACAACGGCGAGTCGAGAATGAGAAGACAGAATGATTCATTAGTTGTTAGACAAGAGGGGAGAAAAGACAGGAATCTGTCCAGAAGTGTAGAGAGGAATATCAGTCAGGTTAAGTGATGGATCCACTTGCATAATGACTGAGTAGAAGGAGCAGCTGAGAATGTTGAGTGTCAGGTGTGGGTTACGCAGGGGAGGGGGTGTTTATTGCTGTATTTACATCAGTCTCTAGAGGGTCCAGGCATTGACGAGGAGCACCAAATTACTGTCTGTTAGTATGCTGCTTGTAAAATGGAGTTGCGTGTATCTATTGTGCCGCCCCTTACTTTGAGTTGCTGTTTGCAGTCTTCTTAGCTTCTCATTTCAAAGACCATATCAGTGGTTTTGCCAGTTTTTCCTTTTTAACCGTGAATAGTATATATATATATATATATATATGTTTGTGTGTGTGTGTGTGTGTGTGTGTGTGTGTGTATACATTACTGCAGCCAATTTTATAATTATTAATTATTATTCATATTTTTCAATACACTATTGGTTCTCATCCACTTTGGTTTGATATGAACATCAATTAGGAGGCTCTTGCTTTAGTTGTGTAATCCAGCGCAGTGAACATGATGGCAATGCAGTTTAAGCTCAAAAAATTGTGAAAAATTGTCACTGTTTTGTGCAACATTGACGTAACTTTGAAATGAATACAGATGTTAACATTCACAGTGATAGATTATTTAGATAAACAGAGTATGGAAATTAATGAAAGCCAATGGCTACCTGAAAAGTAAGAAAATTTGTTCAAAGCAGTGCACCATAATTCGCAAAACCCTTAGCAGCAATGCACAGTGTTAATGATTTGTAGTAAAAGTAGTAGTAAAACATATATAATACCTGGTATTGTTATTTTGGTTTAGTCATTGGGTACTATTCAGTGTGTACACATACAAGTGTCTTTTTAAAAAAGTGTGCTATAGCAAGTTTTCCTCTTTTGCACTTATAAAGCGTGTCAGTTTAGTCAATAAAAGGTCAGTTTTCTAAATAACAATGCCTGCACCAAATGTCAAGTCAGTTTTATTCGATGCTTTAAAAACTTTTTACTAACACATGAAAAAGCAGGCACAGCAGGGTCAGCCAGCAGAAAGAAAATCAGATGTAAGGCTAATAAGTGTGTGGTTAAAAGCCTAAATTCGTAGTGAGCATAAAATAATGTGTAAGTGAAACGCCACTGAGTAAACGTGTTCTTAACTCTGTATTTGTGTTTTGGATGCAGGATGACCAGGTCGTTCTGCAGTGCACTGCCTCCGTCCTGAAAGAGACGATTAAGCTATGTCTGTCCTGCGAGGGCTTCGGGAACCGTCTCTGCTTCCTGGAAACCACATCCAACGCTCAGGTGAGATGCTGGTGTCCTCCCTCCCTTTTGTTTGTTCTGCGTGTAATCTTGTGTCTAGTAACTTCATTTTACCTCTGTGCTGTGTATATGGTTTGCAGAATGTGCCCCCGGACCTGGCCATATGTACCTTCATTCTGGAGCAGTCGCTGTCGGTTCGTGCGCTGCAGGAGATGCTGGCCAACACGGTGGAGATGACCGAGGTAGGAGTCAAATGCAGACATAAAGAAATGAGTAATAGATAGAGGAATCTATGGACGTGAGAGGTCAAGTAGGCACTTTAGAGGACTATGACTTACGAATGGCAAATGGTCGAGACTTTGGTAGGGAGATTTTCCCCCCTCCTTTCTGACTGATAAAAAATGTATTCATTCTTTTTTACAATGTATTCTGCTGTTCCTGTCTCCTGTCGGTTTCACCGTCACAGGATAGAATTCTTCAATTTCAGTTGGGATTGCTGATGTAGATTTGTGATATGTAATGAATCTGATTTTGTTGAGGCACACAGTCTTTTTGTAGTATTCCTCAGTACCATTCACTGAGAGGAACATTACAACATTTTTGGAAATATGTATGTTTGCTGTCTTACTCAGAGTCACATAAGAAAATGAACACCAATGTAATCTTTATGTTCAGTATGTTACAAAGAAGTGTTTCACCTAAAAGGTCCAGCAAAAGGGCCTTACAAAATTTTCAAAACTGTCATTTTTTGTGCAGTATTTAAAACATGTTGAAATAACATTCAGCACATCTAGCCTTCAGAGGCGGTTCTCCTCTGAATCCAGACTAGGACACAGATATATACGTTTGCTTTTGCTCCTCTCATGTGACTGTTGGTAATAGGGAAAGCAAGCATATTTCCTAAAAGATAAAGTTTATTTTTTATCAGCTTTAATCTGCTTACCCCAGCTACGCAGCTCATATACTGTAGCTCTTTAACACATTTTTTATTTCTTCATTATTATAATTATTTACAGACGATAGATAAGGAGTCTGTGTTCTGATTATAGTTTAAAATGTATGATTGTTTTTAGAATATTATTTACTAACACTGCTGAAACATATCCAAAACATGAGAGACCTATCTAGCATTAGCCCGTGTATTAAAAGATTTGTCTGTTATTTTGGGTTTGATATCTGGTTACAGTCCTGACTTTTTTTTGGTTGGGCTACTTCCTTGTTTACATATGGATCACAGATTTGGCCTTTAAACATTAATACCAAATTTGGCTTAGAGGTTCATTATACAGCATAAGGTGCATCATGATCCTTCAGTCTATGTGAGCACCATAGATGGACTTATTCTTTGCTTTTATTTTATTATGATTTTTTTACTTGCTATCTGACACCCCCTCCCCTCCCCTTCCCTTCTTGCTCGCTGCCAAGCAGACAGTCGATTTGGACAAATGGGTATGTCTGTTAACATGTCTTATTTCCTGTAACTTGTGTCCCAACCAACCTGGCAACTGTCCTCGTTCCTGTCCTGTTGCCCACTGGATGTCCCTACTGAATGAAATAGTGGTGGTGTTGTTCAAATGTTTTGATTCATATCCGTTTAGCCCTCACCTCAAGGTGGCGATTGCTCTGTGCACTTGTTTTTCATTTCTAGCAACAGTAGCTGATGAGGTCCAAGTAAACAATTATAGTATCTTTACAGCTTTCCTTTATGCTGAGCTGTTCTTTATTTACCAAAACAGAATTCTTACTGTTAAAAAAATGTTGTATTGTTGTAGTGATCAGGATTTTATACATTTATGTATTTTTTTTCTAATAATTACAGCTGCATCTGTCCTATGATTGAATTAGCTAGCCTAAAATATCAGAACTAGCCATGTGTCACAATGCATCATTCATTTGCATTTCATGCAGAAATAGCACAGCCCTTATACCCTTATCATAAATATGACCCCGCCTTGCTTGATGTTCCTTTTGTTTCAGCACATTGTTCTTCGTTAGTCTTTGATGACGTCAAGTTCTGTTTCCCCTTTTAGACAAAATGTGTTTTCTTAAGCCAAGTTAGATGATGGTACTGATGGCTTGTTATCAGGCAAGACTCATCTAACATGGCTCAGACATGGAAATCCACACTATATTTAACTGCTTAATATGGATAAAACTTGTTTGGTGGACAACAAGCCGAACGTAGGTCATATCATATAATTCTGATGTATTTGCAGCCATCTGTCAATCCAGGCTCACTGTGTTAGTCCCTCTGAATCAATGACCAAGCTTTTGTAGGCTCTCAATTGTTTTTATCAACATTCAACAATCATATGGTGAGAAATCCCTCTTAGAAGAACACATTGCAGCATATTTATCAGTTCACCAACCTACAGAACCCTCAACCAACGAGAATGTGAGGCAGACCCAAGATGTATTGTGCTTTTGGTGTAACTCACTTTTCTAAGAAACCCTCTTGCTTTTATCATGTTGCACCTACTGCCCTCTCCACACATAGTTGATAGCAAAACATTGATGCCCATCCTCTGGGATTGTCAGCAGGCACTCTGGGATATTTTGGAAAGCACAAATTGAAAAAGTATCTCAGGCAAGTTAAGGGAATGTGAGTGCAACACTGTATAGTATTTAAGATAACTTATTGAGGAAATGTAATAATTTAGAAGTCAAAGATGGCATTAGCATTTAGTTCTCAGATTGTCCATACTTTGTATAATAGTTAACTTTGTATACCAGTCTACCAGATGGCAAAATTTTAGTACTTTGTTGGTGCGTATAGTTTTAGAAGAATATGCACAGAAAATATCAGTATCATATTTCAGATGAAAGAAACCTCATTTGGCTGAGGTTAGCGGAACTTAAGCTAGTTTAAAGAGATGCTTTCTAATTGCAGCATTTTATTAGCTGCATTATTGTGGCTAGTTTGGCCAGCCTGAGGAGAAGATGTGGATGAGCCAGACCTTTCTAATGGTGAGCAGGAGGATGAGAATAGCATGGCATTCAGCCCAGCAGAGGGTCTGGATAGAGGGAAACTGGATACCCCAGAACTCTGGACAGGCCTGTTTAACTCATAAAACACACACAGACACACACACACGCACCCCACCACCACCTGTCCTAATCATGCCTAGTGCTAATATGGACCAGGGCTAATGGTATAGTGCTACTCCTTGACATACCTGCCCCTGACTCGTC
Organism: Seriola dumerili; assembly: GCF_002260705.1. Lineage (NCBI taxonomy): Eukaryota > Metazoa > Chordata > Actinopteri > Carangiformes > Carangidae > Seriola > Seriola dumerili. Next base: position 208,475 of record NW_019174291.1, read on the forward strand.
CCAGTGGATTATGGGTGCTTAACGCAACATAAAGGCTAAGCGTTATCTTCCTGTTGCCTGAACTTAATAGTTGTTTTGGCTAACCTATCTACAACTGCCATCAGTAATTGTGTTTTCTTGTTTCATCCTTGCTGGATGTTGAGAAAAGGTAGGATGGCTTAATGTGTTTGCCTTTGTGTGAGATTGTAATGTGTGATGACTAGATTCAAAGTTTTAAGTTTGTTGTGCGTTGTGTAAGACTTTATCAGTCACATCATCGTGATACCTTCTCTGAAAATTGTGATTTACAGCAAAATATTGTCCCAGTTTCACCAGTATCTCATCCCCAGCTTTGTTAATGATGTGGTTCTTTTTGTGTTTTCTCCTTCTATTTGTATAAGAATGGACCCAACAAGTTGTGTATCATTTCTGTTTTGGGAAAAAAGTTACTGTACAGGGTTGTGAAGCCTTTAATTAGTATTGGAAAATCATTTTAATCACATACACTTAGCCCGTCTGAGAGAATAGATAAGGGATATACTTGGAGTAGACAGTGTATTCTTCATATGCAACATATACAGTAATATTAACATACAGCAATGTTAAATTCAACACACAGTGCTACATATAATATAGAAGTACAGTCTCAACAAACACAAATGTGTCAACAGAAGTTGGTGATGATTTGTTGTGATCCAGTCATTTACAGTTACTGACCGTTTGAACTCCTAATGTATTCCTCTGACTTCTGGACCTTCAAAAATATATTCTTGTTTTCCTCCCTTCATGATCGAGGTATATGAGGTATATAAAGACTATAGTCAGTCATATCAGGCTGGTGTGTTAAATATTATTCTGTCTTCTCCCACTCCAGTCGTCCCAAGGTGGAGGTCATCGTACCCTCCTGTACGGTCATGCCATCCTTTTGAGACACCACCACTCAAGCATGGTAAGACTGCGAATTACCAGTTTGTTTACTGTTAAAAAATTTTTGACAAAGTTCTGGTCACGTCCTGAATAAAAACTTTCTCCCCAGTACCTGAGCTGTTTGACTACATCGCGCTCACTCACGGACAAGCTGGCCTTCGACGTGGGCTTACAAGAAGATTCCACTGGTAGAGCCAAACTTGAGGATCCTTTTTTTAAACACATATTAGTGAACTTTTTTTGTTTTTTTGCTTAAAGATACTTTGAGTGAACATATTGTTCTTCTTGCAGGTGAGGCATGTTGGTGGACCATTCATCCAGCCTCTAAGCAGAGGTCAGAAGGTGAAAAGGTCAGGGTGGGTGACGACCTCATCCTTGTCAGTGTGTCCTCTGAGAGATACCTGGTAAGACTCCTCATACTCTGTCCACTTTGCTGTTACACAATGGGGGGATTTAGCCATAATATAACCTCTGCTCTTTTCCAATCTTTTTCTTGTCCCCTGTCCTCAGCATCTGTCCTATGCCAGTGGAGATCTGATGGTGGATGCCTCCTTCATGCAGACTCTGTGGAACATGAACCCAATCAGTTCAGGATGTGAACTAGCCGAAGGTACAACCTGCTTCTTAAACTTTGGAAACACACAGTTCATACGCACACATGTAGAAACACCCACACTTATACGTAGATGATCTACACATTTCATAGTTGTACTTCAGAATTTTAACTGTGAGCATATGAAATCCAGAACAAGGTACCTTTGAGGGGGGATGGAGGTGGGATCTGGCAGTGTGTGTTTAACATATACTATACATAAAGAGAAATTTACTCACAGATTCATACACACATATTCACACAATACACACAATATACACGATATACACTCATCGTGATGTGCGTTCCTCTTCTTAGGGTTTCTGACAGGAGGTCATGTTCTAAGACTCTTCCACGGGCACATGGATGAGTGTTTGGCCATCTCCACGCCAGAGGAAGGAGAGGAAAAGCGCAGGTGAGAAGAACAAGATATAAAGGTCTACACTATATAAAGAAGATGTAAAATATCTTGTGAATCCGATACCATATGACTGTGTACGTGTCTTCCGTGACTCTGCTGCAGGATGGGTCACTATGAAGGCGGTACTGTTTGCAGCCAGGCTCGATCCCTGTGGAGGTTGGAGCCTCTCAGAATCAGGTGATTGTCCCCTTAAGGCCTTTACATAATGAAGATTAAATTTGTGTCTCTTAATGCTTGTTGACAGTTTTTTTGTATCTTAAATGTGCTTTTGTGCTAACGGTGTCTGTTTGGTTACCTGTTCACACACTTAAAATGTTTTTAACAACAACTACTTTTGTTTATATTATTATATGATAGAAATTAAAATACTTTGGCATCTTAATTGTATTTTTTTTTTTCTGCTTTCTTCCTGCAGCTGGAGCGGTAGCCACATGAAGTGGGGGCAGTCTTTCCGTATTCGCCATATCACCACAGGCCGGTACCTGTGTCTGGATGAAGAAAAGGGCCTGTTGGTGGTCGACCCAGAGCGGGCCAACACCAAACTATCTGCTTTCTGCTTCCGTGCTTCAAAGGTTAACAATTACAAAAATGAACAGATTGAGTTTCTCTGAACTCTTGCCTTTTGATACTCTGTTATTATGCATTGATATCCTCACTCACTGAACTCGCTATCATTTTCTCCCACCTATTTGTTCCTCCTGGTTCCCCTGAGCAGGAGAAGGTGGAGGTGGCTCAGAAGCGTGATGTTGAGGGGATGGGCATTCCAGAGATAAAGTACGGAGAGTCCATGTGCTTCGTCCAGCATGTCTCCACAGGCCTGTGGCTCACATATGCGGCCCTGGATGCCAAAGCCGCTCGTTTGGGAATGATGAAGAGAAAGGTAATAGAAGAGAGATAAATACTGTCGTAAAATAGCAATAAAAGCTGAGTTAGTGTGGGTAATTCTACAGTGGTGTTGTAGTAATAACTTTCAGACTCTTCAGATTCTTAACAACAGGGGACAAGATAAACACACTTGTATAGATGTTACATAAGGAGAATAGAAGGACAGAGAGAACTCATCTGTAATATAATTATGTGTCTGTGTTTCCAGGCCATTCTGCACCAGGAGGGTCATATGGACGATGCCCTAACTGTGTCCCGCTCCCAGACCGAAGAGTCTCAGGCTGCTCGAATGATTTACAGCACTACAGGCCTCTTCAGGCAGTTCATCAAGTAAGTACATTTTCAAATGCGGGGAGGTGAGAAGAAAATTCCTCTTTGTGACTGGATGCATTGATTTTTATTTATGTCTTACTGTGGGCATGAACCAGAAGTTACCTGTCATCTTCACTATGAGCTTACTTGTTTATGGTACAGTGCTGTAACTGTATTTTTATCTGGAACTATGAAGATTGTAATAAAAATATTAAAAGTTTTAGATTTTTGTTCATTTGCTGTTGCTCTTCCAGGGGATTGGACTCTCTTAGTGGGAAGAACAAGTCACCAGGGCCTGTGTCGCTCCCTCTGGAGGGGGTCATCCTCTCTCTTCAGGATCTCATCTTCTACTTCCGTCCACCTGAGGAGGAACTGGAGCACGAGGAGAAACAGACCAAGCTCCGCTCCCTCCGCAACCGGCAGAATCTCTTCCAAGAGGAGGTAATCTGCATGCTGCCTGCACAACCTCACACACCCTCAGACTCTCTATATCTATTGATTTTTACCGTCTGTTCCTGTTACTAAGATACATTCACTCTGCAAAAGGGAACTTGCACTTCTGAGCCTGCTGAGGACTTTTGTGACCTCACACACACATCTCATGCACATAAAACATGTACTTGCTTTTATAACTTGTGCTTAATTACATTTATTCCCTGTAGGTTTACGATAATAAACCTATCCTGCCAAGCTAAACCTTGATCTAACTTTAGCCAAATCCAAGCCAAGTACAGTTCAACTCTAAATTCAGCAAGAAATAACACAAAGAAACAGAATAATAATGTATGCACAATCTTTCTGGTCCCTGTGTTTTTACTCTCAGGGAATGATCACCATCGTACTGGAGTGCATTGACCGCCTGAATGTGTACAACACCGCTGCTCACTTTTCTGAATTTGCCGGGGAGGAAGCTGCAGAGTCCTGGAAAGAGATTGTCAACCTCCTTTATGAGCTTCTGGGTAGAAGAATTACTATAAACTCTGTAGATACAATACAATGTAATAAAATGAAATACTGTCTTTACTGAATGAAGTAACATTATTTCACTCCCCGTGTCTCCACTGAACAGCTTCTCTAATCAGGGGGAACCGCTCTAATTGCGCGTTGTTCTGTGACAACCTGGATTGGCTGGTCAGCAAACTGGACCGTCTGGAGGCTTCCTCCGGTATCAGATGCATCTCACTCACTCACTGATACACCCGCTGGCCAGAGTTGTTCTTTAGAATTGACTAATTGCTGTTAAGGGTTGGTTGGATCTAGTGTAGGTATTAGATACAGCTTCAACTTTTTGTACTATTGTGAGCTTGTCAGCCAATGTCTAGGCTGAAGACCAAACATGATTTGGGTGAATCTTTTTGCACTGATTTTAATTGGCAGTGTTTTATGTAGTAATTTATTTTCTAGCAATTTTTTTTTCTTTTGAACCATATTGTTATTCATAATATCTCTTAAATTACTCACATCATTACATTTTTACACGTAACCTCTTAAGAAAATGCTAAGAATTTGTCATATCTCCTCTTTATACATTTAGGTATTCTTGAGGTGCTGTACTGTGTGCTAATTGAAAGCCCTGAGGTTCTGAATATCATCCAGGAAAACCACATTAAATCTATCATCTCTCTCCTGGACAAACATGGAAGGAACCACAAGGTTTGTCGTTTCTCATTGCCAGGAACAGGGTGGGAAGGTAACATTAGCTGGCAGCAAAGTAATTGGCTTCACCTGACAGGTTTTCCTACATTACCAGACACTTTTGTAGGTGGTGATTTTGAATGTTGCAGCATCCCTGAAATTGTATTTGCCTAATAAAAACGTTTTGTTTTGTAATTCCATCAGTGATTGTAGCCAGTGGATGAAAGTATGAATTGTCTGCTCTGCCACATAAAGACAATTGTAATGTCTGTCTCGCTCCTGCTTTCAGGTCCTGGATGTGTTGCGCTCTCTGTGTGTGTGTAACGGTGTCGCTGTGAGGTCCAACCAGAACCTCATCACTGAAAACCTACTTCCGGGTCGTGAGCTCTTGCTGCAGACTAACATTGTAAACTATGTCACCAGGTACTTAAACTTCTGTTAACTTGCTCTACAGTACAGAAAGTACAGAGTGGTCTTTTCTGTTTTTTAATATAAAATTCTGAGACTAAATTTAAAAGTCATTAAACTCTCTGTCCCTTAACTTATTATCAGATCCTTTTGTATAATTTTGATTTATGATTTATGCTCTTCTACTGTTTTTGCTCAGGCTCTTTGGGCTTGTCTTTTGTCTGGTTGTATTTAACTGTGAAGCACTCTCTAACTTTGTTAAGAAAAGTCCTATATCAATACATTTATTATTATAAATGGCTGTTGTCTGTAAAAGTTCATTTTGATTTCTTTTCTCCTCTCTCTGCAGTGTAAGGCCCAATATCTTCCTGGGTACATGTGAGGGATCCACGCAGTATAAGAAGTGGTACTATGAGATGATGGTAGACTATGTGGAACCCTTTGTAACGGCACAGGCCACCCACCTGCGTGTGGGCTGGGCTATGACCGAGGGCTACAGCCCCTACCCTGGAGGAGGAGAAGGCTGGGGAGGAAATGGTGTGGGAGATGACCTCTACTCCTATGGCTTTGATGGACTTCATCTATGGTCAGGTAAGATTAAGGTCCCCTTACTTGTTTACTATATTATTCACCATGATGCTCTGTGTCTTGTTATATGGCTTCCTTGCTCTCTGCTCTGCCGCTCAGGTACCGTAGCCCGGCAGGTGGCTTCACCCAGCGCGCACACCCTGGCTGCTGATGATGTCGTCAGCTGCTGTCTGGATCTGAGCGTGCCCAGTATCTCCTTCCGTATCAATGGCCACCCAGTTCAGGGCATGTTTGAAAACTTCAATGTGGATGGCCTCTTCTTCCCTGTCATCAGTTTCTCTGCTGGAGTCAAGTAAGTGTGAAACATAAATAAAGTGTGTTCCTGTATTCAGTTTTTGTCTTGTTTTCTGTTGATCAGTTTAATCACTTTGCATGTTAATTTCAATACAACAGGAAAGTACTGTAACAGGTAAAAATGCAATGAAATGATACGGGGGCAGAGGCTGATTTACCTGTTACTCACAAGGTTGTCAGTTTTTAAAATCACGTGATTTAATTCCAATTTGCGCCTGACGAATGTGGGAATACACATAGAGAATGTTGAAATGATCCAAAAAATTATTAAAACTGGCAGAATATTTCATATGATTGATTATGCTCAAAACAGTTCTGCATTTTAAATAACTATTAATTCTTTCCATTTCAATTCTATAATTCTTATGATTTAAACCCTTTAAATTATCCTCCAAATAATCTCTCTAAAACCTAGTGTCTTGTCTTGTCCCCCTAAAGAGATTTTACAGCTACTGTGTGTAATTGTTCCCGACAGTGCTGAGATGGGGCTTACGCTAACTTATGAGAGCAAGGAGGGAAACACAGGCTCAGGGATTGGCACAGGAAATCAATGTTTTCTTTATTATGAGTCTTATAAAGATCAAGACGCTGTTTCCATAAAGTGCTTCAGTGGTATATAAAGATCTCTCTGTCAAAGGGATAAAGGAACTGATAATGGTACTGACTCCATTTCTGTCACCTCAGGGCTCGGTTCCTCCTTGGTGGTCGTCATGGAGACTTCAAGTTCATGCCCCCTCCTGGCTATGCCCCGTGCTATGAGGCTCTGCTGCCTAGAGAGAGGATGCGCATCGAACCCATCAAGGAGTACAAGCACGACTTCAGTGGCGTCCGCAACCTGCTGGGTCCCACCCAGTCCCTCACCCACACCTCGTTCACCCCCTGCCCTGTGGACACTGTCCAGGTAAAAGCTCACAACCTAAAATCAGACTTTCAACTTTGAAGTTTCTTTTTCTTCCCTGACTTTCTGTTGCTGTATAGATTGTGTTGCCACCCCACTTGGAGCGTATCCGAGAGAAGCTGGCAGAGAATATTCACGAGCTCTGGGCCGTCACTCGCATTGAGCAGGGCTGGACCTACGGGACTGTGAGTATGACGTCAGCATTGCAATACAGAAGCAACAGTGTAGGAATATTGATTTGACAACCTCTGATTTAGATGATTTGGAGCTCTTCAGTAATATCACAAATATTTCAGGGGCCCAGTTTGTAACTTAGTGTTATCATTGTGTTTTATCTACTATTCCTTGAATTTTAAACCTTCACTGATTAATGTCTTTAGTTGTAACAAAAAGTATGAGAACAATTTGAATTATACCCATTTCAAATAGTTTTGTAAAAATACAGGGACACCGAAACACACCCCTTTTTAGGATGAAATAAATGTTCTGTAGGTGACAAGTGTGGATATAGTGGATATATTTATTTTCATTTTCTATAAAGGTCACATAGTTGCATAAGAACACATATCACTGATTTATAACACATATAACACAACGCAACAAGAGCCCTGAGACACACGAGAGAGATGAAATGAAAGAGAATTACATTCCCTGTGAACTGTGATATATGAATGTCTGTTGAATTAAATTAATTGGTGAGTTCTTTTTTTTTTTTTTACCAATGAGTAACCTACCATCATCTTCCTCTACAGTTCAGGGATGACAACAAGAAACTCCATCCTTGCCTGGTGGACTTCCAGAATCTCCCTGAACCAGAGAGGAATTACAACCTGCAGATGTCTGGCGAGACTCTGAAGTGAGTTGGTAATTAAGTTCTGTAGAGGTTTTACTTTGAGAGATGTGAGGGTCAAAGGAGGAATTTTATTTCCCTGGACGCTGTTGGTGATGCCTGTATCTTTGTTGTCCCACAGGACTCTCCTGGCACTGGGTTGCCATGTTGGTATGGGTGACGAGAAAGCAGAAGAGAATCTCAAGAAGATCAAGCTACCCAAGACGTACGGCGACCAGGATATTTCTGTCTATATAAACTATCTTTCTGCATTATCTTTTATGTATATCTAAATATACTCTTTGGTCTCTTCTCTAGCTATGTGATGACCAATAGTTACAAGCCTGCCCCCCTTGACCTCAGCCATGTCAAACTGACACCAAACCAGAACCAGCTTGTAGAAAAACTGGCAGAAAATGGGCATAATGTTTGGGCAAGGGATCGGGTACGACAAGGATGGACCTACAGTATTGTGCAGGTAACCATTTTTCAATCCTTATCCAATCCTTAATAAATCCTTTATTTCTATTTTTATTTTATAATTTTTTTTTTGTGGGAAAGTCTTGAGTTGACTTCGTATAATTAATTTGTATTAACTAACTATATCAACCAAATAACTGTGTATAATCCAAATGGGGCTAAGCCATGCTGCCTGTCTAATGTTTTCTTTGACAAATAATCATAACCATTTGTAAAAAAAAAAAATTTTTGTAATCAACTTGTATTCCCTTATGCTCCTCAGGACATCTTAAATAAGCGAAACCCTCGTCTGGTACCTTACAACCTGCTGGATGAGAGAACTAAGAAAACCAACCGAGACAGTGTTAACAACGCTGTCCGCACTCTCATTGGCTATGGCTACAACATTGAACCTCCAGATCAGGAGAGCAGTAAGTCAGCTTACCTCACATAACATGTGTTGAATGTGGAATATTACGCAATTGCAAACCTCTATCCCAGGGCATCAGCAGTACCTCCAGCGTTCATAATCTTATCTGTCACCTTTTCCCCTCTTTCCCTGCAGCTGGCCATGGCCTTGAGAACATCCGCGGGGACAAAGTACGAATCTTCAGGGCAGAGAAGTCGAACGTTGTCACCCAAGGAAAGTGGTACTTTGAGTTTGAGGCAGTGACCACGGGGGAGATGAGAGTGGGCTGGGCACGGCCTAATGTGCGCTCTGACACTGAACTGGGAGCAGATGAACTGGCCTATGTCTTCAATGGCAATAAGGTAAGTCTGCATCTTTTAGGTTCATTTTAAATCAGCGCCAGTCCAGTTTAATAAAGTGCTTGTCAAGTTATATAGTTATGTAGAGTTAGTTTTGTAATTATGTAGTTTTTGTTTCTTTATGAGTATGAATAGATGAGGTATTTATTAAATGATGATGATGCATTTATGAAATAAACCAAACTCAATGTTTAGATAGCTAGAAAAAAGTCAAGTCAACATTCAGTCGAGTTGCACCAAGACAAATTGAAAGGAAATATGAAGTTGTATTTTATAGATCATTTATTGAATTTGAAGTTATAGTTTGTTGGTAATTTATTGGATGAAACCCCTTTCCAGGCTCAAAGATGGCACATTGGCAATGAACCATTTGGTCGCCAGTGGCAGTCTGGTGATGTGGTCGGTTGTATGATTGACCTCACTGAGATGAACATCATGTTCACACTCAACGGAGAGATGCTGATCAGTGACTCAGGCTCGGAAATGGCTTTCAAAGACATTGAAATTGGTGAAGGTAAGAGTTTATGGTCGTTTGACCTTATTGGATCAGCATTATTATTACAGTAATTGAAAGGCGGTATCTCTTGGCATAAAAACTGTTTGATATAAATTTCATACATCAGGACACCTTAACAGCAATTTCAAAATATTTTTACCAATTACTTTACTGTGATTTTACCCCCCAGGTTTTATCCCAGTGTGTGCCCTGGGCTTGTCTCAGGTTGGAAGGATTAATCTTGGTCAGAATGTCAGCAGCCTGCGCTACTTTGCCATCTGTGGCCTGCAGGAAGGATTTGAACCGTTTGGCATCAATATGAAGAGAGACATCACAATGTGGTTCAGTAAAAGTTTGCCCCAGTTTGTGCCTGTACCTACGGATCACAATCACATTGAGGTAACTACTCAGTGACATCTTTAATGTTTAATGAAGCTTAAAACTGGATAATTTATTTTTCTTTAAATATGTTGTCTATCAGGTCTCCCGAGTGGATGGGACTGTGGACAGTGCCCCGTGTCTGAAGCTGACCCATAAGACCTTTGGCTCACAGAACGCCAATACCGACATGATGTTCCTCAGACTCAGCATGCCCGTCCAGTTCCACGAGACCTTCAAGATCCCAGCAGGCACCACCCCTCTCACCCGTGCCCTCACCATCCCAGAGGAGGAAGTGGTAGTGGTGGAGCCCGACTCAGAGTTTGAGGTTCTTAAGAAGTCTGCCAGCCGCAAGGAGCAGGAGGAGGAAAAGAAGGAGTCATCTGTGCCTAAGGAGATCTCTGTGGAGAATGAGAAGGACACAGTGTCAGAAAAGGGAAAGAAAAGAGGGTAAGCATCGCAGGTTTTTTCTTTAGAGGAGAGGAACCAGCCTTCACAGGGTTAAAGGTGCAGATTATTATGTAAATAATTCATCCATTTTCTCAGTGTGAAGCAAAACATTGGTCAGACAAGAGCTTCCCAGTCCTACTAAATGAGACCTTGTGGAGTTTTTCAATTGGCTGTCAGTTATGATTATTTTTCAGCCTGCAGGGAGTGATAATTTAAAACTTGATATTGAATTACAAACTGTCTCCTAGACAGCATCTTATGAGTCTTCCGTCCAGCAACAGCTAGACTCAACTCAGCAATAGACAATTTCTTTTCTCTTTTTTTCCAGTTCATTGATTACATTATGCGGTCTATGTGCTTCAAAAATGACTTCAGTATTACCAGGCAGTGAGCAAAGTCGGTAAGTGCAGCCTTAAGATTTAACTGTCACTAAACAAAACTCTGTTACCTTCTGTGTGCATTAGATTTTTCTCCAAGGCTAAGAAGGCTGCCATGACACCTCTCGCCCCTCCTCCCGCACCTCCAACGGTGCCGCGTTTGGTGGAAGACGTGGTGCCTGACGACAGAGATGACCCTGAGATCATCCAAAGTACCACCACTGTGAGTCCAACATTATCTTCTGCTGATGCTAGATTTATAGTGCTTGTCAAAATGATCCCCCCAATGTGGCAAAAATCCAGGGATTAGGCTGGCATGATTTGCTGAATAAGCCTACTGGGTGTTAACATTAGCTTGCATCATACTACCAAAGTTATGACAGTGTCTGTAATCCTTTGCTGCCTTTACTCAGATATTTTCTTCTTGTAGTTGTCTTATTTTCTCCCTGATCTTTTTGTATTTTCAGTATTTCTATTCTGTGAGGATCTTTGCTGGGCAGGAGCCCTCAGGTGTGTGGATTGGCTGGGTCACTCCTGACTACCACCAGTATGATCCATCCTTTGACCTCTCCAAAGTCCGCAGTGTCACTGTTACTGTGGGAGATGACAGAGGCAACATACACGACAGGTTAGTCTTTCCTACTTGTAAATGGCATTTTATTTTCCAGCACAATGGCAAATATTACAAGCTGATATAGTTATTATTTCTTTTTCTCTTGGTTTGAGATGTAAGTAATGTGATTTAGGCTTGCTGTTTCATTCATACACTGCTGGTGGTAAGGACAAACGGCAGAGAGAAATGACAAAGAAATATCGTTGTTGTCTTTGTCTTTTATTGTCTCTCTGTGATGTAAAGCAGTTTGGATCAGCTGCATAGTGTTTCAACTGCCTTATTAAAGAATGAGTTGAAATGAAAAGTGTGTTTTCTGCTTCTTTGCAGTATGAAGCACAGTAACTGTTACATGGTGTGGGGAGGGGACCTGGTCAGCAATCAGCAGACCCGCTTCAGCCAGGAGGACATGGTGGTTGGCTGTCTGGTCGACCTGGCAACAGGTCTCATGACCTTTACAGCCAATGGAAAGGAGATAAACACCTTCTTCCAGGTATGTGTAGTCACAGTACAGATTGTTTGCGTATTTGTATGTGTGTTTTTCGGACTTGATTTCAAACTAGTTGAGATTGCTGATGTTACTGTGGAGTTGTAAAGCCGGAGGTGTTTTATTTCAGGTGGAGCCCAACACCAAGCTGTTCCCTGCTGTCTTCGTTCAGCCCTCCAATCAGAACATGGTGCAGCTGGAGCTGGGCAAACTCAAGGTCAGAAACTTCTTTTGCTCATATGCTTCTGCAGCTACCTCTGCTTACTTCCTCCCCCCTTCAGACAGGTCCACCCCTCATCGTGACTCTCCTCCTCACCTGTTTTGAAAGTGGGTCAGATGTGGCCTAGCTTGATGGTGACTTAGTGTCTCCGTTGGGATAAAAATGAATTCACTGGCACTGATGTTTAGATCTCATTTAACCTATACATCGATAAGAGAGAGACTAAGACAAAAAAGACACAAAGACATATGGGACAGAGAGAGAGAGAGAGAGAGAGAGAGACAGAGAGAGAGAGAGATAGGGATACTGTATAAAGGGCAAATTTGAGGACAAGCAAGAGAAAATGTGTGTGTGGACATAAGGAGAGAATTGAAATTGAAACTTAACTTTGGTAATTACCTCCACTGTGGTTATGTTTTCACCCTTGTCTGTTTGTTGGTTTATTTGATTCTTGGTTTGTCAGCAGGATTACATAAAAAGTACTAAACTAAAGGGATGGGACATGGGCTGGGGAAAAATGCAAATTTTTTGTGGCAATTCAGTTAAAGGGGCGGATACAGGAATTTTTTTTATCACTTTCCTCAGCATTGTGATATAGAGCATTTTTTCACATTTTTGTAATTTTCTCAGGAAATAATATTTGGATCTTGATGTATAAAATCAGACGTGTATAAATTTGGTGCAGATTCAGATAATAATCTGGTGGAAGAAAAGGTTTGCCCTTGGCGGAGGTATGCGCTCTACTGAGTGCCATTGCACTTACTTCATGTAATTCTGTGTAACTTTATGATTTATTATTTATCAGTTAAGTATATGGAACATAGGTGCTCTCTGTTAACTGGGACAGTGAATGATAGGGACGTCAGCCTCTTGCTTCGATTTCCTGTACTTGCTTTATTGTCCTGTTTGTCATGTTAGCCTCCATCCGTTGCTTTCTCCTTTTTTTCAAATCAAAGTGTCTACTCGTCCTTTTCTTCTCTCTGTGATTGTCTAAACCCTCCCCTCCTCTGTCTCTCTCGCTCGTATCAGAACATCATGCCCATATCGGCAGCCATGTTCCGCAGCGAGCGTAATAATCCAGTCCCGCAGTGCCCTCCCAGGCTGGATGTCCAGATGTTGACCCCGGTCGTCTGGAGTCGTATGCCCAATCACTTCCTCAACCCGGAGGTGGGCAGAGTGAGTGAGAGGTTGGGCTGGATGGTGGAGTGTACTGAACCTCTCATCATGATGGCCCTGCACATCCCAGAGGAGAACAGGTAGAGAACAGAGACAGTCTAACAGCAGGCAGGAATTGGCTCCCAACATTTCCTATGGATTCTTGCAAGTAATTTGTTTTGGTCAAGAATTTGCAGGTTAGCAGCAGATTCACTAACCCCCAGATATTTTCAAAATTTTGTTTGAGTTTGTGAGTTTGCGGGGGAGAGAAATTATACATATAGATATGGATTATATATAAATATTTATCATGATTATGATATTTACTATGTACTCACCAGAGTCACCTAATCAGTATTGATCTTTGAGTCTGTGTTTTTTTTTTTACTCAGGTGTATTGACATCCTGGAGCTGTCGGAGCGTCATGACCTGATGAAGTTCCACTACCACACCCTCATGCTCTACTGCGCTGTGTGTGCCCTCGGCAACAACCGAGTGGCCCATGCCCTGTGCAGCCATGTGGATGAATCCCAGCTTTTCTATGCCACCGAGAACACCTACCTGCCTGGACCTCTCCGCAGCGGCTACTATGACCTGCTCATCAGCATCCACCTGGAGTCTGCCAAACGGGCACGTCTGGGCACCAACAGGGAGTTTATCGTCCCCATGACTGAGGAGACTCTCACCATCCATCTCTATCCTGATGCAAAGAAGGCCCATTCTCTCCCTGGTGTTGGCCTCACCACCTGCTTACGGCCCAAGCTGCATTTCTCATACGTCAACTTTGTCGGGACCGACCCTGATCTGTACACCCTTAGTCCTATCTTCCCTCTACAAGTAAGAAACGAGAAAGATTGCATTGCACCGATAAAATTTTATTTCCCTTTTTGCTTATTTTTATGTTTCCTCCACAGGAGCTGAAGACCAGGGCGATTAGCATGTTAACAGAAGCTGTGCTAGATGGTAGCCAGGCCATGCGCGATCCAGTAGGAGGCAGTGTGGAGTTTCACTTTGTCCCAATCCTGAAACTAATTAGCACATTGCTCATTATGGGCATCTTCAATGATGAGGACACCAAGCACATCCTCAAGATGATCGACCCCAATGTTTTCAGTGGAAAGGAAGAGGAGGAGGAAGGAGAGAAAGTTCAGGAGGGTGGAGCTGCTGAAGGAGAAAGTGAGGAAGCGAAGGAGGAGGAAACGGAGGACGCATCTGAGGCTGAGCTTGAGGATGAAGGGGTCGGTGATGAGGAAGAGGAGGAGCTGAAAGATCTGGTGAAAGCAGAGCGTAAGGAGGGAGAGGCTGAACCTAAGGAGGAAGGAGAAGAGGGGGAGAAGGAGGGAGAGGCCAAAGTAGAAAAAGTGGACGGAGAGAAAGCAGAGGAGGAGAAGGAGGCAGAGGCATTGGAGGCAGAACTAAAGGAGGAGGAGGAGGGTCTGGAGGAAGGATTACTCCAGATGAAGCTGCCTGAGTCTGTCAAACTGCAGGTCAGTCTGACTTTTAAACACTGACCATTGTCCATCTGTAAAATTTCTGCTAATATTTTATATTACAAAATTCATATCCTTAAAATATCTTTTACATTTTTGCTAATTATAAGTTTGAAACTCTTGTTGCTATGTAACCTCCCTCTCTCAGATGTGCACGCTCCTGCAATACTTTTGCGACTGTGAGCTGCGGCACCGAGTGGAAGCCATTGTGGCCTATTCAGACCAGTTTGTCCACGATATTCAGAACAACCAACGTATTCGTTACAACCAGTTAATGAGAGCCTTCACCATGTCAGCTGCTGAGACTGCACGCAAGACCCGCGAGTTCCGTTCACCACCACAAGACCAGGTACTAATTATTTTAACCAAGACCCGTCTTCATACTCACTAGATAGGTGGTATGGGGTTTGAATTTTGGATGGATTCGGATAATATTTCTCCCACAAGTTATACGTTGACCCCCAATTTCTTAGGAAATTGAGAACTGATATTGAACACATTCTGTTGTCTGAAAGACCATTAGAAACCTCAGGTAGTAAACGAAAATACCTCATGTACAAAGAGATGGAGAAAAACAGACAAAATATGCTGATGGTTTCCTTTACTGTGGTCCTCTTCAAGGTTCTTTTGCTGACCAACTTTAAACACGGTCCAGAGGATGAGGAGTGTCCAGTACCTGAGGAGGTGCGAGACACTCTGGGAGAGTTCCACAATGACATCCTGCTTCACTGCGGTGAGAAGTTCTTTAAAGATCCTGTGTATTGTTTACCTTGCACATGTAAATGTTTTTTTACTTGGGGTTTTAATGCAGTATTGCCTTTTTACACATAGGTATACATGTTGAGGAGGAGGCAGAAGAGGAGGAGGTGGACACCTCGCTGAGTGGCAGACTCTTCAGTCTGGTGGACAAGATCAAGAGCTTGCGCAAGAAAGAAGAGGAGGAGAAGCCAGAAGTTGAGGAGGAGCTGAAACCCAGTAAGATTAACAGCCTATGAAATTACCTATGAAATATGTGATTTTGATTTGATTGGCATTTCTCACAAACAACCTTTGTTCTTTAATAGTTGACTTTCAATTACTTTATATCAGGTTTTCACTGCAATTTTTGTGGCCTAAATGCTGCTGCAGAGCCTTTCCACCCTAAAATTATGGGGCAACTGATTTTGAGTAATTTGGGAAATGGAAAGGGACAATATTCATAACAAAAGATAGAGACTTTACAGAAGATGGACCATCAGCCGCTTCAGTACAAAAATATCAGAAATATCAAACTCACCATTTAAAAAAAATGAAAGCAGTTGAATATAACTTGATGAAACTCTTCTTTTTCCACTTCACCAAGGCACCCTTCAGGAATTGATTTCCCATACCATGATCCACTGGGCGCAGGAGTCCTTCATCCAGAACCCTGAGCTGGTGCGTCTGATGTTCAGCCTGCTCCACAGGCAGTATGATGGCCTGGGCGAGCTGATCCGAGCACTGCCCAAAGCCTACTCCATCAATGCCGTGTCTGTTCAGGACACCATGGACCTGCTTGAGTGTCTGGGACAGATTCGTTCACTGCTTATTGTCCAGATGGGCCCAGAAGAAGAGCGGCTCATGATCCAGAGCATCGGGTCAGTGTGGGGGTGGTGCATTGAACCCTGTAGTGTACGCATCTCTTACTGTGATAAAGATGTGAGATGTGATATTGATCGTTTGATATTATATTTTCCTGTCAATAATATATTAGTTATTTATGCTTGTTGCAGCAGTTTTCAGTTAGTTCTAATTTAACTACTGCTGCTGTTATTTTATTTTTGTGATTGGGATCTATGATATTTCATTCAATCTGCAATTGTTTTCTAATGTGTTGTCAGAACTTAAACAGTTCAAATAATCTGACTTCTGTATTTTTCATTCTGATTCAGGAACATCATGAACAACAAGGTGTTCTACCAACACCCCAATCTGATGAGAGCTCTCGGTATGCATGAGACTGTCATGGAGGTGATGGTCAATGTGTTGGGCGGAGGAGGAGACTCAAAGGTAACTGGGGATTCTGTTTATTTAGTTACTTATTCTAACCAGACTAATTGAGGGGTGCGTTGGACACTTGCCTTGCACAGCACATACCACAGTAGACAGAAAGTGTCTTTTTTATTTTTTTCTCTCCAGGAGATTCGATTCCCTCAAATGGTGACCAACTGCTGTCGTTTCCTGTGTTACTTCTGTCGTATCAGCCGACAGAACCAGCGCTCCATGTTTGACCATCTGAGCTACCTGCTTCAGAACAGCGGCATCGGCCTGGGTCAGTGTCAGCCACCTATGTACAGTTTGCTGTACTGTTCATGTGGAAAACATTTTTCAGTTTTTATCTTAAGAAGTGGATTTACCTGTATTAATTTTGAATATTGAAAAGCAGGATAAAATGTAAAGATCACCAGAGGTCCTGTTCATGTTAAACTGCAGTGACACTAATTTTAATGCACGAGAAGTCGGAAAAATTAAGATAAATTTGTCTAAACCTTTTCATTTTGAAAAATGTAGAATGATAAGCTTGTAAATTAGTCAAAGAACAAACGAACATAGACTGTGTTCATTTTATATTTGCAGGCATGCGTGGGTCCACACCTCTGGATGTGGCCGCTGCCTCCTGCATTGACAACAATGAGCTGGCCTTGGCTTTGCAAGAGCAGGATCTGGAAATGGTTTGAATAAAATAAAAAATGACAAGAAAGAAAAACATGAAACACACGAAAAGGTACAGTGAACTTATCTTATAATCTCTCTTGGTGATGTAGGTGGTGACGTACTTGGCAGGCTGCGGACTGCAGATGTGCCCAATGCTCATGTCTAAGGGTTACCCTGACATCGGCTGGAACCCCTGTGGAGGAGAGCGATACCTGGATTTCCTCCGCTTCGCTGTCTTCGTCAATGGTCAGCCCCCTCATACAACGCTGGCATTTATAGTTTTGAGTTGTCTGTAACTTTCACTAATATTTGCACACCTGCTCCTCACAGGAGAGAGCGTGGAGGAGAACGCCAATGTTGTGGTCCGTCTGCTCATCCGTCGACCTGAGTGCTTTGGCCCGGCCCTGAGAGGAGAGGGCGGGAACGGTCTGCTGGCTGCCATGGAGGAGGCCATCAAGATCTCAGAGGATCCAGCCAGGGATGGACCCACTGTCAAAAAGGACAGACGCTTCATGTAAGTGACGGCACAGTAGATGTGATACTTACACATATACAGGCTATTCACCTTTAAGTTTGTAATTGTAAAATTAGATCAACCTGCACCGTCTCACTCAATAAATAACAACTTATACAAATGAACTAATCGACCCCGTTGTGTATTATATTGCTTTATAATATTGCCAGGCGCAAACAGTTAGAGAGAAAGATGTTTTCTTGAATGGCAGGTTTGGTGGTGAGGAACAGCAGGAGGAGAACCGTGTGCATCTGGGAAATGCCATCATGTCGTTCTACTCAGCCCTTATTGATCTGCTGGGCCGCTGTGCCCCTGAGATGCATGTGAGTAGAATGGCTTTTCACACCATTTCATTTCGCTTAAGCCTCCAGAAACAGTGGTCAAGTAGGTGGTTGATGAACAGGGGTTCACAATGTCTTAAATGTTTATATCTACAGCTGATCCAAGCAGGCAAGGGTGAAGCTCTAAGAATCAGGGCCATCCTGAGGTCTCTGGTGCCCATAGAGGACCTGGTGGGAGTCATCAGCTTGCCTGTGCAGATTCCTGCCCATGGCAAAGGTTAGATACAAAGTTGGGATTGTGTGTAAACATAGTGTCAATTTAAAAAAAAAGAAAAGAAAGGGGGATAATGTGGCATCTTCCTACATTTATGATTTCTTCTGTCCAAACCACAGATGGTCAGATTGTTGAGCCCAAGATGTCAGCCAGTTTTGTGCCAGACCACAAGGCGTCCATGGTCCTGTTCCTTGATAGAGTGTATGGTATTGATAACCAGGAGTTCTTGCTTCATGTGCTGGAGGTTGGCTTCCTGCCTGACATGAGAGCTTCAGCTTCTCTGGACACGGTGAGTTGGGGAAAGACACATGAAATGTCACTTCTGTTAACTCCGGAAGTCTATATGTTGATGGGATTTACTGTTTCCAAAGTATTACAGTCAGGATAAATGATTTTTCTTCTTCTGTGATAATAGGTGGCATTCAGTACGACTGAAATGGCCCTGGCACTGAACCGCTACCTCTGTTCGGCTGTTCTGCCTCTGCTCACTAAGTGTGCCCCGTTGTTTGCTGGCACAGACCACCGGGCCATCATGATCGACTCCATGCTCCACACCATCTACCGTCTGTCCCGTGGCCGAGCCCTTACCAAGGCTCAGAGGGATGTCATTGAGGAGTGCCTCATGTCGCTCTGCAAGTCAGTACTAAAACCAAACCGGCCTCTTGAGATACATTATTTCTTTTATAAGAGAGATCAAACAAGAATGGCAAACATGGCCACACACCTACATTCACATGGAAACAATATACAAAGTTAGACGCAAAAGACCTGAAAAAGCAATATCATTACTTACTTATTTGATGTATTCATAGGTACCTTCGACCCTCCATGCTGCAGCATCTGCTTAGACGGCTGGTATTTGATGTGCCCATCCTCAATGAATATGCAAAGATGCCTCTTAAGGTTTGTCTACTATTTAATTTTATTGTATTTGTTTTTTTTTTTATCCTATTTTATAAGAATAGAAAAATGAAAAAAACCTCTGTAATTTGATTATTTCAGCTGCTGACTAATCACTACGAGCGCTGCTGGAAGTATTACTGCTTGCCTAACGGATGGGCTAATTTCGGGGTGACTTCAGAGGAAGAGTTGCATCTTTCCCGTAAACTCTTTTGGGGAATCTTTGAATCGCTGGCACACAAGGTGAGAGATGAATCTCTTGGTGTCCTCCTACAGTGTTACAGGGTTTAAAGCTTGTGCCATTATTAACTTGACTTTTCTCATATTATCCAAACTCTAGAAATTTGATGCAGAACTCTTCAAGATCGCCATGCCCTGCCTCTGTGCTATAGCAGGAGCCATCCCTCCTGACTATGTGGATGCCAGCTATTCCTCACACACTGAGAAAAAGGCCTCTGTGGATGCTGAAGGCAACTTTGACCCAAAACCAGTGGAAACCACCAAGTGAGAACATAGATGACAATAAATGCCCAGTACAACAGTACTTGACAGTGAACAGACCTACATATACATAAAACATACAGTTAAAACATTTAATTATAATGTTCTTTAATGCACATAAACATACAACAGGAAAACATAATACATAAAACCTAAAATCTAATTTTAACACCGGATTTGACATTATGTTGTTATATCATTCTAAAAACCCAGTAACTGCAGCTGTAAAGAAGATGGGTTTAAGTGACCTAAGCTCTTACAGAGAATAATTATTACTATTTTCCATAGGTAAATTCACAAGTTAGTACAAGCTAATAAAATTCAAAATGCTAATTTATATAATAGTGAATGGTATTCATAACCTATGCAGTATTAAATATGAGTTCATTTATTCACAGCACCATCATCCCAGAGAGGCTGGATGCTTTCATGAACAAGTATGCAGAGCACACGCATGACAAATGGGCCTTTGAAAAGGTCAGTTATGAAAAGTGTAACTCAGATATAAATTAAGTTCCTGTTTCTAATTTGAAATCGTTTGTACCTTGTAATGGTTGTCTTAATGGTTAAATCAATTTTCAGATTCAGAACAACTGGACCTATGGAGAGGTGTTAGATGAGAATGCTAAGACTCACCCAATGCTCCGACCATACAAAACGTTCTCTGAAAAGGTAATCATCTGTCCCCTTCTGATTAGTCTGAAACCTGATAATCTGCACACAGGTGCTGAACTGTAACAAAGCTTTTTTCTTCACCCTGTGTGCTTCTACAGCCAGTACTGCTAAACTAGCACACCTGAGCTGTGAACTTTTCATATATAATTCCTTGTCTTTTGAGATTTTCACAGACAGTCTGAATGTATTGTTTATTGTGAATTTTTAAATCCTCTTATATGTGTTTCTCAGGACAAGGAGATCTATCGTTGGCCCATCAAAGAGTCCATCAAAGCCATGCTGGCCTGGGAGTGGACCTTGGAGAAAGCCAGGGACGGGGAGGGAGATGTCGAGAAAAAGGCTGCCACCACCGCCACCACCACCCGCAAGATCTCCCAAACTGCTCAGGTACAAGAGGAGTGAAAACAACAGTCAGTATTGTGCAGAAAATCTGAGGCCATCTTGTCTGTTTAGGCATGTCTGAAAGGACTGTTCCTACAAAAGGGTACACAAAAGCACTGGTGGATCTCTTACTGGTCTAGAGCGACTCAATATTCGATTGATATCAGCATTCTTACTCAAATATTCTCTCAAATTAAATGGGTGAAACTGTTCAAATTAAAGCTGTCCACTATTTCTGCGAACCTCCTGGAATCCTTTAGCGATCCCTAAAACTCACAAGGAGCCGCTGTTCTACTGTGTTCTCTATTTTCAGGCCACTTATGATCCCAGTCATGGCTACAGCCCTCAGCCAGTAGACATCTCAGGAATGGCCCTGTCCAGAGAGTTGCAGGTAGGTATCTTTCTCTCACCTGTCAGTGCTCTGTCATATTTTGGTTAGACATTTGTCAGGAACTTGACAGATTGATTTTCGTACCCTCTTCATGCAGTCTATGGCTGAGCAGCTGGCAGAAAACTATCACAACACCTGGGGCAGGAAGAAGAAGTTGGAGTTACAGGCCAAAGGTAAGAAAGGGCTCTATCACACACACCTCTACGTGTTTCTAGTCTGCAGTCTTTTGATTGCCAAAATGATTTGTGCTCCTGTTAGGCGGCGGCACCCATCCACTGCTTGTTCCTTATGACACCCTGACGGCTAAGGAGAAGGCCAGGGACAGGGAGAAGGCCCAGGACCTGCTCAAGTTCCTCCAGCTCAACGGATACGCTGTGACGAGGTAGGCGGGACATTTCACCTTTTCGGTGGTAGGATTAAACAGATTTATACTCCTTGTGAACTCCATGAACTCCATGAGCCCCTCCCTCACAACTTTCCGACGTCAGATCTGGGGAGTCTGTGTGCCACCATTTCTGTGACTTTCCAAAAATGACGATTTGATATTCACACCCACTTCATGCCTTGATTGGCCAGCTGTGCGCAGGAGAGAAGCCAGCTGTTTCTAGCTGTCGTTTTTCATTTGTTACTCAGCTATTTGTGCCACTTTTTTATGTGTACAGTATGAATGTCACACTATGAATGTCTCCCTGGAGAGACTGTCTGAAAATGTGCACTGTTACGCCCTCTTTATGACGGTTGGCTTTTACTTCACCATCCGCTGTGGCCGGTCAGAACAACTACAAACACTTGATTTCTGATGTGGTTGGACAGCACATGTAAAGAACTCGGTTCTGAGAGACCATAAACTGGCCTAGTTGTGTTCATGTCTCTCTCTCTGTTTCATGTCATTTTTACTCCCCCATCTCTCCGTCCCCAGGGGTCTGAAGGACATGGAGCAGGACATTTCCTCTATTGAGAAGCGTTTCGCCTATGGCTTCCTCCAGAAGCTTCTTAAATGGATGGACATCGCCCAGGAGTTCATCGCTCATCTCGGTACTGTGGTTTGAGAGACAAAGGCTTCTCATTGTCATATATTCTGGTGCAAATGTATACATTTTGACCAGGGCCTGACATATTTTTCATTTTGTTTTTTTTTAAACAGAGGCTGTGGTTAGCAGTGGTAGAGTGGAGAAGTCACCGCATGAACAAGAGATCAAATTCTTTGCCAAGGTGAGCTGCTTTGAATTGAAACCCAAATTGGTTGGTTTGTGGAATCGTCTTTCTTCATCATTTCTTCATCTCTCTGCTGTCTCTTTATGAGCACATGGAGAAGGGGCCTATTTGATGGCAAGACAGTGTGTTGCTTGAGGAAGTTATTATTTTATGAAATGAATACATCTTGAGTTTGTTTTTTTTGCAGATTCTCTTGCCACTGATAAATCAGTACTTCAAGAACCACTGCCTGTACTTCCTCTCCACTCCTGCAAAAGTCTTGGGTAGTGGAGGGCATTCCTCCAACAAGGAGAAGGAGATGATTGCAAGGTGTGTGCAGTAAAAGCTTATTCAAAAGACTGCTTTTGTTCTCTGAATTATGTGACTTTACCATGTAACTCTCCTTAAGCACAGTACTTTCGTGTGATAGTGTCTGTCCTCTCCTTCTCCATGTCTCTTCATCTCTCTCCTATTGTGCAATATCCTTTATTTCCGTGACCTCCCTTTTGCTTTCTGTGTCACTTCAAACATCTTTCCTTCCCTGTTTCCCCTTACTGTACTCCCCCCCTCTCCCTCCCTTTCCTCTTTTCTCCTCCTACCTCAGTATCTTCTGTAAGTTGGCTGCTTTGGTGAGGCACAGAGTATCTCTCTTTGGTAAGGAATCTGCATGGTGGCGTTATGCCCTGTCACCATCTCTGTCCCTCTGTATCTGTTCTCCTGTCAAATTTCTTTTTATTTGTCCAGATCTTCTTTGCTTCCTCTTCCTTCCTCCCTTCTCATTTACATACTAATCAGCATTGTATCACATATTTAGTCTATCCTCCCACGCTCTTATTCTCTCTACCCTCCTTACTGGACCTCCTCCTCTAATGCTTCTCTCCTCTTAGCTCAGCTTCTGCTTGGCTTTGATGTTTTCTGCAATCTGGTGTTTTAAAAGTTGTCCTTGTTGCATTTAAGGCCTAGACTCAGATTGGTACACACAAACAGAGAGTGATTTGAGCATGAATGTCTGTAGTGGTGTCAGGTAACCACGGATGGTATTGTACTGCAGCTCTGTGATGTGTTTTCAGCCTGGCTTATATGAAACACTATATGCTTTATCGTCATTCTCCTCTCCTCCCACCACCACGTGTCTTTAATAGTCAGTCACTCTTATGTATCCAGTGGTCATTAGACACTGACAAGCTCTTCGCACTGAGCCTGTGCCCTTTAGCTTGGCTCACTAGTACCACATGGTACATGACAGTCAAAGTGCACCAATGTATCTGAGCTACCAATTAAAAAGTTCCCATGTCAAACTGCACAGTGGTGGCGTAGCACTCATGAAATCAGCCCATGGTTCAACTGTTCCATAATTACCTGTTTAAGTTATTTGACATACAGTATCTGTTACTAGTTAAAATGAATGGTTTTAATGTGGTTTTGGTTTCGGTCAGTGTTTTCTAACACGCTCTACTGTAACTGTATGCTCTGTTTTCTGTTTTTAAAAATAGAGCTTTTAAGCGTAATTCCTCTTAAAATAAACCTGACCTTCGCTGTAAAAAGTGGATTTGTACAGAAAGACAGCCCTGACAACACATCTTTGTTGTGCTGTTTTCAGGAACGGATGCAGGTGCAGTGGTAAACTGTCTGCACATTCTCTCACGATCTCTGGATGCCAGGTAAACTCACGATCTATTCACATCACATCCCCGTCACTTCCCCAAGCAGAGAGAAAATAGAAACAAACCATCTGACATTATCTGTCTTTTTTTGGCGATTCTTTTGTGTTCACCTTTTCAAGGACTGTTATGAAATCAGGCCCTGAGATTGTGAAGGCTGGCCTGCGTCAGTTCTTTGAGAGTGCTGCAGATGACATTGAGAAGATGGTGGAAAATCTAAAACTGGGCAAAGTGTCCAGTCGAAACCAGGTCAGAGACAGCACCACACACTATTGTTTTCACACTCTACACTCATTTATCCTATGAGCTGATATCTGTATTTGTGTACGTGTGAATGGTCCTGTAGGTTAAGGGTGTGTCCCAGAACATTAACTACACCACCACCGCCCTGCTGCCAGTCCTCACTTCACTGTTTGACCATATTGCCCAGCACCAGTTTGGAGATGATGTCATGAGTGAGTGAAGTGCTTCTCTCCGCTGAATTACTTGATCGTCATTTGCCCTTCAAAGGACTGACTCAAAGCTCACTTAATGCTTCTGTTCTCTACATTCTCAGTGGACGACTTGCAAATATCCTGCTATCGCTTAATGTGCAGTATCTACTCTTTGGGCACTGTGAAGACACCACATGCAGAGAAGTGAGTAAAGATCTCTGTGGATCTATGAAAGTCTAAAAACAAGTTGGAAACAAGTTTCCTGCAACAATTTGCATTTGTATGAGTGATTTCAAGTCAATTCAATTCCATTTATATAGCCCAAAATCAGACGTTTCTACAAATAGAACACCCTCTATCCTTAGAAGAAGCTTTAACAGGAAAATATGCTAAATGTATGCTGTTAGAGATTGATTGTCCGTTGACTTTTATAAGTTTCTAAGCAGGGATTTTATTAAGATTGTGTGGTATTTTTCTCCTGTGCAGACAGCGACCAGCTCTTGGCGAGTGTTTGGCCCACTTAGCAGCTGCAATGCCAGTAGCCTTCCTTGAGCCAGTGCTGAACGAGTTCAACACATTCTCTGTTTACACCACCAAGACTCCCAGAGAGAGATCCAGTGGGTTTTTATCTTCTTTTCCCAAGCAAATTACCTTTACATTTGATTATTCATGTATGAGATTATTAGAGCGTATTTACTTAATTGTTTCCTTATCTTTTTTTCGTCTGTTCTCGCCCTCCTCAGTTCTGGGTCTTCCCAACCAAGTGGAGGAGCTGTGCCCTGACATCCCAGAGCTGGAGATCCTGATGAAGGACATCCATGACCTGGCTGAGTCTGGGGCTCGCTACACAGAAATGCCCCATGTGATTGAGATCACCCTGCCCATGTTGTGTAACTATCTTCCACGCTGGTGGGAGAGGGGCCCAGAGAATTTCCCTGAGCTGGAGGGCCAGATCTGCACATCCGTCACCTCCGAGAATCTCAACCAGCTGCTGGGTAGCATCATGAAGATTGTGGTTAACAACCTGGGTATAGATGAAGCCTCCTGGATGAAGAGATTGGC
Organism: Seriola dumerili; assembly: GCF_002260705.1. Classification (NCBI taxonomy): domain Eukaryota; kingdom Metazoa; phylum Chordata; class Actinopteri; order Carangiformes; family Carangidae; genus Seriola; species Seriola dumerili. The sequence continues at coordinate 234,074 of NW_019174291.1, forward strand.
AGGTGAGGTTTCACAATAAGCCAGAGGGCTTTCAGGTGATGTTAAACATCTTCTGGTTTCTCATCTTTGGTCACTAACGAGGTCTAATTTGGAGTTTTTCATAGTTATGTAAGAATTTTTTTAATGCTCCCTTACTACGTTGATTTGTGAATCCCAAATGTTGCAATGTTAGGTCTGAAAACTAATAAAATAGGCTTTCATAGTGATTTTTAGTTTGCATGCAAGTAGTACACGTATTATAGTGTACATTTTCACATTTTGTACATCTAATATTTAGAAAAAAATTATGCTCACTATTATTACCACTGATGACTGTTGTTTCCTGTGTACCCCTTGTCCAGTGTTTGCCCAACCGATTGTCAGCAGGGCTAAACCAGAGATGCTTAAATCTCATTTCATCCCTACCATGGAAAAGCTGAAGAAGCGCTCAGGAAAAGTGGTGGCCGAGGAGGATCACCTGCGCATGGAGGGCAAGACAGAGGTGGACAGTGAAAACGGGACCATCCGAGATGAGTTTGCTGTGCTGTGTCGGGACCTGTATGCTCTCTACCCGTTGCTCATCCGCTACGTGGACAATAACAGGTAGCTGTATTCAAATTTAGTTTGAAATTTAGATGACACTATTCTCCTGAGTAATGTACAATCAGTTAACACTATTTGCTTTAAGAACAGTTTAATGGAAACACGATTACTGATTACTGTTCTGAGTGATTACTATATTTGATGTGTAGACATCAAATATACATCTCTTGGTATAAGAGATGTGTCAGTGTCCAGTGCTTAACCTGACTACTTTTCATCAAATCGTTTCTTTGAGTGACAACGCTTCAGACTTCATGAAATAAACTTTACTGTTGATTATTTCTAACCAAGAGATAGCAACAACAACCTTGCCAAACATAAGCACCTATGCCAGTGAAAAGGAGATAACATACATCAAGTATTTGTTTGTACCTATTTGATACTTTGATAGTTAATCTATTTCTGCCATCGCTGTCTTTGTCTGTAGGGCGAGGTGGCTGACCTGCCCAGATCCGGATGCAGAAGAGCTCTTCAGGATGGTGGGAGAGGTCTTCATTTTCTGGTCCAAATCCCATGTGAGTTTTCTGGTGTCTGTGGTGTTTTTCTGGAATTGTTTTTGCTATTCTGTGATTCCTGATTGTCCTTTGCCATTTAACCCTTTTTTCTTGTGTTATTTATGACAGAACTTTAAAAGGGAGGAGCAGAACTTTGTGGTGATGAATGAGATCAACAACATGTCCTTCCTGACTGCTGACAGTAAGAGCAAGATGAGCAAGGTGAGGGTGGACAAGCAGATGAATGGCCAAGATAAACATAGCCGTTACTTGATAAGATGTCTTATTCATTTACTACATATCTTGAGCTGTAACTCATTAAGAAACTAAACTCTAATGATTAATATTTCACTAACACCACCCATTTCAATCAGGGAAAGATTTAACCCATTTTTATCTATTCTCAGCCATAATTTCCTTTCTTTCCCTTAAGTTGCAATGGATAAGAATGTCAGGTAAATGATTATTCTGTAAATAATAAGAATTTTAAATAAATGTTATAGTAATAGGCTATTACATAACTAATAACATCCTTTTCCAGGACAATCTAAGTGGCAGTATGTAGCGTTCAGGCAGTGGTAGGAGTGTCGCTAACTGTGTTTTCTCCTTGTATCCTGTGTCGGGGTTGGACGCTGGGCCACTAGGCCGGAGATGGAGAGGTTAGACTGTTTGTGCACGAGCGCTGTGCTGATCGCATGGCACCCTGAGTTTGGGGAGGCATTTCATCAAGCTCACCCGCGGACTACCACACTTCTTACACACAGACCCCAATATTCACACACATACATGCACACACACACACACACACACAGGGTTATAAACACACAGTATCAGACATTTAGTGATGTCAGTGTTATAATAATGCATATCTAAGGGTGAAATGATACAATGTATAATGTAGATATAATGTTAAGAATATTTTATGTGAGTGGGAAATGCGTGTATGTGTGTGCGTGCGTGCGTGCGTGCGTGCGTGCGTGCGTGCGTGCGTGTGTGCGTGTGTTATAGAGATGTGCTGCTATGTTTTTATACGTGTGTTTGTATATGTGTGAGTAGGGGTCTGGAGCGGCTTGATGAAAGGTCTTTGCAGTAGATGGTAGTGGCCTGAGAGGTTTCATGGCGCTCGGTTGGGCAGTTGTGTATCTCACTTGTACTGCGCACTCCTGCAGCCGAGCACCATCACTCTGTTTTTGTTTGATTAATAAACAGTTTGTCTTTATATCGTCCCTGTTGGATACGGTTGTGGAGCCCGTGCTACTGTGCCATCTGTGATGTTGAAATGTTGTTATTGACGCTTGGATTTCTTTCAGCTTTTGTGGTAAAGATTCCTGCACCGGGGGACTCTTCTCTTTTCAATATTATCATTGGCTTTGTGTTCGCTACCTGTTTACACCAAAAGCCGTACTATCCCTCGCTGTTACCATTACATTTTCTTGGTCCATCTGTAGCATACGTAGCTAGCTGGGACTGTCTGGGAAACTGAAGCTAGCTCGATATCACCAGATGGCTGTCATCATATTTACTAACTGGACTCGCCACTCCATGTCTAATTCATTGACACCATTTAATTGTTAAATCATTGAATATCTAATCACTGTTTGATTGATGTTTTACATGGTTGCTGTAAGATAAAAAAGAAAACCTCCTCTCCTCGGCTATCAGATGGGCATTACTGAAGTGAGCTTCTGTTAGCTGATCATCACAACACCTCTCTTTGCCCAAAGTTTTTACCCACATACCCACACTGAGGGCAGAGAGGGTGCCGTGAGGCCAGACAACAGTCAGTAATGAGCGTTGGCAGCCCCAGGACAGGAGTGTGTGAGAAGAGCTCCAGGGCGATGGAGCTGGCCCCATAGACTTGTGCTGTTCTATGTGCTGTCTGATGGACAGGATGTGCCCTGTCTGGCCGCTGCACTACTAACAGTGAGGCTGCACTGTGTGTAACGACTCTAGCTGATGCGGCAGTGAAGCACCTGAAACCTCATCAGAGGTTGATGTTTACAAGAAAAAAATCATTGTTGGTTTGTCTTCAACTGAGGTATAATTATTTTCACTTAATTGTTGATTCACTGTATCGGCATGTTATTGTGTAAAATGTTACTGGGAGCTGGTTCCTGCCATCTCATTGTCTCAGTTTCCTTTCATATTTTGTAGCAGAACTAGTTTATACTTTTATATTAAATATGCTCAAAAGCCTCTGATGTCATGAAATATTGTCTGAATAGAAAATTTGTGGTGTGTGAGGTGTAGGGGCTTTTATCCCGGACAGTGATGTATTGGTCTGAACTTTCTTTCTCTTTTTAGTCTGGAGGCTCAGAGCAGGAGCGTACCAAGAAGAAGCGCCGGGGGGATCGCTACTCTGTGCAGACCTCCCTTATTGTAGCAGCATTAAAGAAGATGCTTCCCATCGGCCTCAATATGTGCTCTCCTGCAGACCAGGAGCTCATCAATCTTGCCAAGATCAGATACTCGCTGGTACTTTGATGTATTTGAAGCCAACTGACTGACTATATTCTGTCCAAAAATGGAATAACTGGCTCGTATGAGATAATGCATTTTTTTAAATCTTTATTTTATATAAAACAATCTCCTATAAAGTTACATTTGATCAGTTCAGTTTTCTATTAAGAATTTGTTGAGATACATATATACATGTCAGTTTACTGCTCGTTAGTAAACTGTAGGATATTTTGATTGTCTTGAATGAAAAAAAAATTTTTGGAATGTGTTGTTGTCTTCCCTTGTAGAAAGACACAGATGAAGAGGTGAGGGAGTTCTTGCACAACAATCTGCACCTTCAAGGCAAAGTGAGTAGACTTTTTAATTGTTTTACAAATTAAAGACAAGAATAAATATACAAATTCTCTCGTAAATTTCTTTGAATGTGGCTATACATATATGATCCTTGGTTTCAGGTGGAAGACCCAGCTATGCGTTGGCAGATGTCTCTTTATAAGGAGATGTCTGGAAAGGCTGAAGACGCTGAGGACCCTGAGAAGGTGGTCAAAAGGGTACAAGAGGTGTCTGCTGTCCTTTACCACATTGAGGTGGTGAGTATAGACACAAACTCAAGTCCTCTATGCTAAACACACATTACATGCACGTACAAGTTGAAAAGCATTACTTGGTTGTCAGTAGCAGCCTAATTGTTTGACATTTTTTCTTGCTTCAGACTGAACATCCCTTCAAGTCAAAGAAAATGGTGTGGCACAAGCTGCTGTCCAAACAGCGTCGCAGGGCAGTGGTGGCCTGCTTCAGGATGACGCCCCTGTACAACATCCCCACGTAATAAGTTCCTTCATACTCACTTAAAAAAGATCTATAATAAAATCAGAAGACCTTTCATGAGTCGTTGCATCCCTGCATTATTAAGTCTCTATGACCTCTTGTCTCACAGGCACAGGGCAACCAACATGTTCTTGGATGCGTACAAGCGCAACTGGTTAGAGACCGAGGGTTACTCATTTGAGGATAAGATGATTGACGATTTATCAGTAAGTCATCCTCCCTTTATTTCTAAGACTCACAATTGGTTTATTTGTGGCACATTGATTCATGTTATCTCCAATAATTAGAAAGCCATGGAGGAAGAAGAGGAAGAGGAAGAGGAGACCGAGACAAAGCCTGACCCCCTTCATCAGCTGATTCTTCATTTCAGCCGCACAGCTCTCACAGAAAAGACGTAAGAGTCTTGAGCTCCTTGTGCGACTCGACTTTGCGACCTGTTCTTCAGTGTGACCGACTGATTCCTGTCATATGTTTTTCTCATTACAGTAAGCTTGACGTTGACCATCTTTATATGTCATACGCTGATATTATGGCAAAGGTAAGACCTCTGGATGGTTGCTGATCAGCATCATCAGATTTCCCATCTCTGACTGAAATCATTTACATTCCTCAACATTTATGCGAACTAAGCTTTGTGCACGAGAGCCCCATGAACTGGCAATTACAGTTCAATCTGTTGTTTGGATTCATTTGTTTTTCCGACTGTTCGCTTATTCCACGATACTTTGTGAGGCTGTGTTGAAATCTGGAGTAAGATTTCTAAATTGAATATGATCTTGTGCTCAGTCGCTGACTTGCTGTCATCTCCCTCCAGAGCTGCCACATTGGTGAGGAGGACGAAGGGGGAGAACAGGAGGGGGAGGAGCCATCCTTTGAGGTGCGACAGACAGAGATGGTATGGGGGGACCAGGGGAAGGGAGACAGGGGAGTCAGCGGAGAAGCAACTCCCCGCGCACTGAGTGACCACACCACGCCATCACACTCGGCACACCCCCCCCACCCCAACATTTCTCTTTTTTCTCTTCCTGGCGTTTCTCTCGTTCACTCACACCACTTGTCTACTTCCTGCTATGGTGGACTGACCTGTGCATGCCTTTGCTGGACTCGGCCCACCAGTCGTCTCAATGTTGCAGACTCAATTTGTTTTATGTCCTAAATTGCATGACTTGAGTGCAGAGAGATGGTGCAGCTAAAGACAACAAAATGAAACTCGGGTTTTTGCCAGCGGTTTATTTCAAAATCCTGATGTGCTTCAAAATTTTTAGGGGTGGATTGACTATGTCGACCTCAAATTATCAGCATGGTTTAACATACCTACTAAATACTTATCTATATATATCTAAGTATATATCTAAGTACAGCAGCAGTTAAATAAATGCACATGTGCGCAAGGCTCCTAAGTTTTCAGAAGTAAAATACACATTTGTATTACTTTGGCCAAAATGCTGCTGTAAACATATCCAGTAAGATTCAAACAGCCAAAACAGGCAATTTTTTGCAGTGTCACTTACCTATCACTTTGCCAGCATTGTTAACATTGGTGCAGCAGTAAATATTCCGATTTCTTTTGCCTTCAAGGCCAGTTTTGGGCACTGTAATGTTGCAGCTACAGCGACCCGTGGCTTTTCCTGGAGGGTAGCATTACACCCATCTGCAGTGCAAATTCCTGAATGCACTGTAAGAATTCCTTCAAAGTTTATTTTTATTTCAGGTTATATTAATCAGTGGAACATCATTACTCTTCCTTTTTTGGTACGTGGTATTTGCACAGCAACGTGATGCTGCCATTCAAGACTGAATTGAGCAGCTATTCTTGGAAACTTTGATAACAGTTATCAAGTCAAACCATGCAGCAGGTGTCGTAAGAGTAGAACCAGCTCTCTTGTGCTGATCTTGTGTGTCTGTGGTCAGTCTCTCCCCGACTTGCACCACCCTTTCCTGACTTACACCCTCCAGTACTCACCTGCTAATTGGGCTGTGTTCACCCACACGGACTCACCCGATAACTCTCGTTCGAGATCTAACAACTGACAAGTAACTGATTTTGTTTGTCTTTACTTTGAATTGGACAACGTAAACAAGTCTCCCTCTCTGTGCTCACCAAGGACTACAGTAAAAGCCTGCACAGTCAGCCGTACATACACTCTCCCAAACCCAAACACACATGCACTCATGCAAGCATTGACTCACAGACACACACATCCACAACACACACACACCCTCATAAACATACACAATCTTTCTTCACTCATCACAACGCCCCACACAATTTGCTCCAAAGACGATCAGAGCCTCTGTAACCGGAGGAAAGTTGCTACATAACAGTCAGGCTTACGAGGGAGGGGGGCGGAGGGAGGGGTAGGTTCAGTTTGGGTGGGGCTTTATGCATGGTCTGCAGTGGGTGGGTCAAATCTAACCTCTTTTGTCAACAGGATGGTTGTTCATAGAGGCTCAGTTTTAGAGTGTCCTATAGTTAAACTGAAAAGCAGATAAGAACCACACGATGCTGCTGCAGCACTTAGTGTTGGAAGCAGGAGTTGCATGCTGTAAGCGTTACTCAGACAACTACTGTTGCTTCCTCGGAAGAGTGTGTGAAGTGTGTGTTATGCTCTGGGAAGAAAAGTTTGCTGCCATCAAATGTTTGCTTTCTCTGGAAGATCAACAGCTGGAATAATTACCATCACTAATATACACTGTGTTCCCATGGAAGAGAATGTGTGTGTGTGTGTGTGTGTGTGTGTGTGTGTGTGCTTATGTGTGTGTGTTTGTGTGTGTGCGTGTGTGTGTGTGTCTGTGTGTGTTTGTGTATGTGTGTTTGTGTCTGTGTGTGTTTGTGTATGTGTGTTTGTGTGCGTGTGTGTGTGTTTGTTTGTGTGCGTGTGTGTGTGTTTGTGTGTGTGTTTGTGTGTGTGCGTGTGTGTGTGTGTCTGTGTGTGTTTGTGTCTATGTGTGTTTGTGTATGTGTGTTTGTGTCTGTGTGTTTGTGTCTGTGTGTGTTTGTGTATGTGTGTTTGTGTGATTTTAGTCTTTTAGATTTGGCTTTTCATTGAATAAGGGCCAAGATCCGAGCAGTAATGTCTGATTCTAAGCATTTCTAAGTATATCACCCTGAACGTGTTTCTTTATTTGTAAGTTTTCAGTTATATAAACAAGTAACACAAATACAAAGGGGATTTACAGGGCTGAAGGAATGCATTGGTTATCTATCAAGAAAATAACTTTATACATTCAGCTGCTCCTAATATGATCATGTATTGCTAACTGAGCTAGCTGCTTGTTTTTGTGTCTAGTCTTTGTGCTAAGCTATGCTAACACATCCCAGAAATATGACTGTAATGAAAAAAATTAAGTTAATAATGCTGTTGATTAAAACCTTCTAGCTACCTCAGCAAACTGAGATGTATTTTATGTCAATGCTCCAATAGAAATGCCTTGAAACTATGTGCAGCCAATGGATGGTCATTAGGAAAAAATCATGAAGAAGTGTGTGTGTGTGTGTGTGTGTGTGTGTTTATGTGTGAGTGTATGAGTGAGTGAGTGCGTGCGGGGGGCAGTGCAGTGTGTGTTGGCAGGGTTACAGCTGTGTCCCTCTTGCTCTGCTCCGCAGGAAAAGGAGATGGAGAAACAGAGGCTTCTGTACCAGCAGTCCCGTCTACACGACCGTGGGGCTGCAGAGATGGTGCTGCAGATGATCAGTGCCTGTAAAGGTAGTGGACACACACATGCACACACACACCCACACACACATGTTTTTGTCACTTGTGAGGATATTTAAATGATTATTTAAATTATGTCACTACAGGCTGCCCTAATTTTAGCGATAACTGTTACATACCTTACTGCAACCTGAGCACAACTCAAGACGATGTTTTAACCCTATAACAAATAACATTAATAATATAAATACCCATAAATGATATATTATGTCATATTTAGCCATATGCCCATTACACTGCTCCCTGGGCCAATTAATTTAACATTAAATGCTAGAATCCTGATGTGACATGAAGCACTTTCCCAAACTAGATTAGTGGTGTTCAAGATATGAATTAACACACACTCTCAGTGGAGATCATTTCCCCAGGTTTTTGGTAAATAATGTTGATAAATGATAATAAATGCTGTAATGTTGTATGTCAGTTCAGTTGAAAAAATGCCAGCACAGAGGAGTGCGATGCGCAGTTTTCTCCATCAGCAGTATCTGAAATGTTTATTGCAGCGGTCCCCAAACTTTTTTTCAGTGGGGGCCACATCAACTTTCCTTTCTGAGATGGGGGGCCGAGGTTAGTCTATAACAGGAAATGATATGGGCCAGGGTGACAACCAGTATTATTGTGGAGATTACAATGATAATTTGTTGTAGCTGCCCTTCGTTTGGCTTTGGCACCACCTGTTGATTTGCAAAAAAAAGTAATAAAAAGTCTTCACATGTGTTTATTTGAAGTACCACAGATACTCCATTTATTTTATAGAAAATAACAACACAAACTGATGGTAATGTTCAAGTAAGAATGAGGTGATGTGATTTTGTAACAGGTACAGTTGAGTTAACAAACGGTAAGTGTTCTGTCTTTACAGGTAGTGAAATAATATTAATACAGAATAGTGGTCAGAATCAGGTAGAACATGTTGCCTATAAAAAGAGCATTACTATAATGACATTTTTTAATATCTATTGCTATTGAAATCAGTAGGCTTACCATATCAGTGTGAGCTGTGGGCTTGCTTCTGACTGGTGAGGAGATCGATGTCAGGTTCCATTCCAGTTACAGCCAGTCTCAGAGACTGATGCAGGTGTTGATCTGTGAGACTTGATCTCGTCGGATTTTTTATCAGCTTCATGTGTGAAAAAGTTTGCTCACAGATATATGTGCTCCCAAAAACTGTGGACATCTTTGTTGCGTGCTTTCTTATGTTGGGGTAGGTCTCATTTGGGAGGGCAGCATAGTACTTGATCAGACTGTTGGGGCTGAATACGTCTTTCAGCACATCACAGGTCTGCAACTCAGCCAGCTCAAATTGAAGAGAAGGCAGGGTGTCGTTAATGTCGGCAGCAAAAGGGTTCTGGAATGTGCGGATTTCTTTAACGTGGACATGAAGCTCACGGAACCGCACACCGAACTCCGCCCTCAGTGTTTCCAGTGCGTCCTTGCACTTCTCGGTTGGGAACGGGACCGCCGGTTTCTCAGCTGAGAGGCTTCGAGTAGCAGGGAGATGGGTGAAGTCTTGTTTTTGCACCTGTCCAATAAGCAGCGCTAGTTTAAGCTCAAATACTTTGATGTGGGAATACATGTCAGATTAGTTTTCCCTTGCCTTGGAGCTGCAAGTTGAGGCCGTTTAAAATTTCTGACACATCTGTTAATAAAGGCGAGGTCCCATTTCCATTCTGTGTCGATCAGCTCTGGGACAGTTTTTCCCTTTGTCAGGAGAAAGGCATTGATTTCGGGTAGCAGGTCGTAAAAACGCTTCAAAACTCTGCCCCGGCTTAACCAGCGGACTTCAGTGTGGTAAAGCACGTCTCCGTGGGCTGATTCTAGCTCGGAGAGAAAGGCTTGGAACTGCCTGTGTTTAAGTCCGTTTGCTCTGATGAAGTTTATGCAGGACACAACCACCTTCATGACAGATTCCCACCTCAGAACTTTGCAGCTTGACGCTGGCTCGGTCACGATCAAAGTCACGTCAGAATATACCATTGTGTGAGGAGGTGAAGATGAGCCACTATTAACTATAAATAGCTCATAACTATGGTCAATTTTAATTAGAATGCCAACCTTTAAGTACGGATATGTTATGATGTTATGATAGGAAAATGCAATTTAATAAAAATTGGTTGATGTTTAGAGGGATTGTCTGGGATCGTTAAGTGGGCCACTCCAATTGCTTTGGCGGGCCGGATGTGGCCCGCGGGCCGTAGTTTGGGGACCCCTGGTTTATTGTGATGTCAGCGATGATCCATCTCTAATCTGACCTCATTGTTGAGTCAGAAGTTGTTGCACACCTCTGATGTGTCCACTTGTTTCAGGTGAACCAGGAGCCATGGTTTCTTCCACACTCAAACTGGGAATCTCCATCCTCAATGGAGGCAACAGTGATGTACAGCAGGTAAACAGAGCCTATGAGGGTTTTGCACAGAATTTAGGGGATTTTATTTTGATGAGAAAGCAGGAATACAGAGCTAAATAAAAAAATATATTTCTCAGTCTAACAAATGAATGACTCTTTTCAGCAGTTTTCTGTTGACAAGAAAAGTTTTGTTTTTCTGTCATTTTGTCTGTGTGCAGAGAATGCTGGACTATCTGAAGGATAAAAAGGATGTGGGATTCTTCCTTAGCGTTCAGGCTCTGATGCAGACCTGCAGGTCTGTAACGAGATCAGTTCATATGCAACACTTTTGTTGTTCACCTCTTTTGTTTTTGATAGTTGAGATTTGTAAGATGCTTGTACTGTAAACATTATTTTGAGAAGGTCCTAGTGGAAGAAAACTGTGTTGGGCTGGATATTGTTAAACTGACTGAGTGTTTGATATTGACAGCGTTTTGGATCTGAATGCGTTTGAGAGGCAGAACAAGGCAGAAGGACTTGGGATGGTTTCAGAGGAAGGCACCAGTGAGTATCACTTAGTATCTGGACACACTGTCATACAGACATTTATATTTACGCACACGTCACACACATCTCACACATCTCACACGTCCTATGTATGTATCTATGTATGTAATTGACATTGTTGTAGCTGTTCTGTCTAGTCTCTTTTTGTGTGCATCTGTGTGTGTCTGATTGCCTGTTCATGGATGCCTGGTTGCAGGTATGTTTTCATGTACGTAAGTGTGTTGAGAATGTCAAGAACCACAACAGCATTTTGACTGTTGATGTATGAAACTGTTTATCATCCACTGACAGCCATGAGATTTTTGGACTCACTGCGTCTCTCTTTGTCTTTCTCTCCCCCACATCTCGTTCACTTTGCCCGTTTCAACCCTTTACCCCTCATACCCATGTCTCTCCCACTCATCAATTTGCTGCTCTCGCGGTTCTCAGATATGAAGCTAGAACGTGGTAAATGAAACTTTGCTGTCATATATTTTCTTTCTTTCTTTCTTTCTTTCTTTCTTTCCTCTCTGTCCTCTATCTCTTTTAGCTCTGAATCACCTGACTAGCCTTTTCCTTGCTGTGAACTTAATATGCATTTCATTTCACACTCAAAGAATCAGTGAAATCAAGCTTTACACTCACTTGCTCACATTATAATGGAAAGCTCACAATGATACACATGCCGCTGTAGCAATACTCGTGCATTGTATCTCTGACCTTTCCTCTTGAAGTGATTGTAAAGTTTACTTTTCATCCTTGAGTGTTTTATCACAGATCTGCTGTAACTCTGACAGCTCAGTCTTGTGACTGATCAATGGGAAGGAAAAGCAATAACCTCATTCTTCCTCTCCCACTTACTTAAATAAGTAGATCATAGAGAACCGCACTGACCGTGTGTCCTAGAAACTCTGAAATGAATTGCAGCAGGAGTAGGAACTCTCTAAGCCCTGTATCTCTCTAATTCACAACATTCAAATGATAGAGCCACACATCTTACACCGTCTGTGTAAACCCACTGCATATGAATCCTTGCTCTCCATAAGAATATTCCCTAACTTTTCATAATTTTTATAATGCGCAACATGATAGTCCAAACTGTTGGTATTGAAATCAGAAGGTTTTCCAGCACTAACTGTTGCTGAATCACCAACACTGTAATTACGTATTTTGTACTCATAACCTGTCGACTCTGTTGTATGTGGTCCCACCCCTTTGCTTGCTACAGATGTGGGATTATTTAACAGTAGTCACTGTGGTTACAGTTTTTACCCCTGGCACTGTGTTCATGTTTGTTGTTGGAAAATATGAAACCCAGCATCACCGCCCAGTTTTGTCCTTTTTTTAAAAAAAAAAATTGTTTATGTACTGTTGTGATTCAATCTGAGCATGCTTGTGCATTTTTGATAAAGACATGTTTTTTAAAGTAGCCACTTTCTGATGGAATGCTTTGGAGATACATAAACTGTGTATTTTGCAATGGATGGGATTTAAAATGTAAAGAAATGAAAGAAGCTTCCTGTGAGAAGATTAGCTGTCATTCTTTACTTCCATCCTGACAACTACAGGCACTAACTTGCCGATTCTGCACTTTCCAGCATTAGATATACATTAATGTGGACTGAGTGTTTTTCCTCCCCCGACATCCATACTCATAGCTTATTGGAGTTTGCAGAGTTCAGTAGATCTGTCCTGCATGGCTGTGTGCCGTGAAGTTATCGCTTTATTTCTGTGTTCATTCTCACATTTGTGTCACAAGTTTTTCCTCAGTTGTATGTGTATGTGTCTGTTGTTGTTGTTTGATGGTTTCCTTTCTTCATTTATCTATGTGTTTCATGCCCATATGAATGTGACGTGACCTGCTGTTTGTTTGAGTTTTGTTGAATACATGAAGAACTAAACAGAGGTAAAGTTTGAAAAAACAAAAATGCAGTCAGTGTGGAAGCCTCAGTCTCCCCGTCTTGCTGACAGGAGGACAGGGACTCAGAGGTCTTTGTGGATTTCACTAACACGTTCTAATGAAAGCAGGAGAGTGGTATGAGGTGACTGTACTAACAATTTTACTGTTTTTGCACCAGATGTTTGTACATGACACAGTCACAGACAACATGCATACACACAGGCACATAGCATACGTACAATACAAGTACACTAATCACTGTCCCTCAGTGTCAACACACACACACACACACACACACACACACACACACACACACACACACACACACACACACACACACACACACACACACACACACACACACACACACACACATTTTAATACTCAAGCTGGCTCTGCACCGGAGCATTTTGCAGTGTTCAGTGTGTGTCAGTATATGTAGAATGTAAGGTTGGATTATGGTAATCACCATTTCACAAGTATTGTTTCTTAATTAACACAGTTAATGACTGGTCTAAAAATCAAATCTGTTACTGTAGATTGCTCAAACAATCTTTCTTAACAAGTCATTGGTTTGGGATTTAGACGTATTAATCAGAGAAGAAGAGAAAACTATGGGGAGATTCCACACAGTTCCTTGTCAAAAGATTTTTTATTTTAGGAAGGAATGAGAATCCATATAATCCAAGAGTAAGGCAGGTCACTGCTGTAGTTTCAGAAAAAAATACTGATACTGTTTGTCTTTGAAATTGGTGAAAATAATGGTTTTAGGACCTAAAAATAGATTAAATGACTTGTTAAGATTAAGATTGATACCAGTGTATTATTTTATTGCAAGAACCTTGTTGTTCCTTTTAGTAATAACTGAATATACCTTTGTAGGAATTTGTAGCAATAGTAGAACTATAATTTGCTCCAAAGTTCTTTGGTGAAATGTTTTTTAATTACTTTTTTCTGCACGGTAATGTTAGGTAATATAAATATATATAAAGTTATCTTCCATGAAAATAAGAAAACAATGCTCAATTTTTATGAGCACAGTGATGCAGGAGAAAATAAGTAATTAAGAACTATGTCAAAAAATGCACTGGTATTTTCTTTTAATACACCTAATCCCTTGTTATAACTTTGTATTCTAATAGAGTGATACAGCAAAATTACAGAGCTCACATACACTGTGCACTGGGACTGTTGAAACTTTCTTTTGCACAGATTCATTTGCATTTCTTTTGTTCTTCTGCCCAGATGAGAAAGTGATGGCAGACGATGAATTTACGTGTGACCTCTTCCGCTTCCTGCAGCTACTTTGTGAGGGCCATAATAACGGTGAGTCAATGAGGAACAGAGCTGTCTGTTCTCCAAACATCATGCTGGTTTAAAGTGAACTTCCAGTAAGGAGAGTGCTCATTCACCTTCTTGCTAAAGGCAATGAACCACTTTCTCTTCACCGTTTTTAAACTGGAGATAAGAATGTCAGTTCAGTGCTTGTGCTATAAATATTCAAACTAACTTAGTAATATTCCCCTGTACATACACCTGATTTATTATCCTCTACATGCTAAAAGGTCAACTTTGACTGTTTTGGGACATTCCCAGATTTTAAGAATTTATGGTATTTCAGTTGTTGAAAACTACATTTAAAATGCATCGTGCTTTTTTTTTTTTTCCTGTGTTCAGATTTTCAGAATTACCTGAGAACTCAGACGGGCAGCACCACTACCATCAATATCATCATCTGCACTGTGGACTACCTGCTTCGACTACAGGTCACTCTGATATACTGACACTCTGATCTTAGTCCCACTGACTGACCCAAGCCTCCTTTCTTAATGTACAGATTTTGCAAAGACCAACTTTGTTTAGGTGATTTTTATCCCCACAGCAGACACCCCAGGGTATTACTAAAAAAACTGAAAAAGTCAGAGTGAAACAAGTCTTCAAACATAAACATCAGAAAATCAGACATGTCATCCAGTACATTTCAGAGTTTTTTTCCTTTGCTGGAGGATTTTTGATGTGAATTGTTTTTAGTTTATTCAACACATAAAATTCTTTCAAAAAATCCAGCATTTTTTAGTTAAATATACTAAAGTACTTTTTAAAACTGTGTTTGAAAGTACATGAAGAAGAACAAAACATATATCTATGTATATATATATATATATATATATATATAAATATACTTGAAGTCCATACATTCAAATTATATATTAACATTTTTCTTGGGGCAATTCAGCATTAAGATAGAATGAAGAGGTAACATCATTTACTCTTTCTCCTCCTTTCTGTTTGCAGGAGTCGATCAGTGACTTTTACTGGTACTACTCAGGAAAAGACATCATTGATGAGCCTGGTAAGAGGAACTTCTCCAAAGCAATGACTGTGGCCAAACAGGTCTTCAACAGCTTGACTGAGTACATCCAGGTGAGAAAGCTTCTGTATGAATGCTAGACAGACTAAATATTGAATCATAATACAAGACATGATTTCAAGTGGACACCTCAGGTGGGAAGCCAGTGAGGGATCATGTGCTTGTCACTATATCTTTTCAATTATAAAGCCTATTTCTCTGTATGCAGGGAATATATGTTGGGAGATGATGTGTACTACAAACCAAAACCCAGTCTGGCGAAGTCACTGAAGTCAATTAAATGAAACTGACAATATAGCTAGATTTTAAATTGCTGTGCCTTAATGTTTGAGCCATCCTCCCTATTTGATACAAGTACTAATACATACACAGATTTTGTTTCAGAACATTTACTTTGACGCACCAGACAAATTTATCTCCCAAAATGATGAAAGCACTCGACTCTTATTGTAATTTTCCACTTGATGTCTCTATCAGGGTCCTTGTACCGGTAACCAGCAGTCTCTGGCCCACAGCAGGTTGTGGGACGCTGTTGTGGGCTTCCTGCACGTCTTTGCTCATATGATGATGAAACTTGCTCAGGTAAGAGACGTCCTCATAAATACATTCATTTTCTCTGTGTATTTCATTATTCGATTTCAGGGATAATTTCTGTAGAGAACTGATTTTGAATGATAAAATAATTTCTCAGTGTTTTTTACAGTTGACCAAAAGATGAATCAAAGAAATTTAAAATAAAATCAACCATTAAAAATTAAACTTAGTATATTTTAATTCATTTGTCCACTTTGAGTATACTAATTTTGTGAACTGTCTCTCTCATGGTTCCTGCAGAGTAAAGTATGTATTTATTTGATTATTCTTTTGTTTATTAAACTGTTCTTAAATCTTAACCAGCTTTCCCCCTCTTTTCTTTGTCAGATTGTTTCTGCCTCTTTACTGAGCCATTTTACAGCATGTTCAGGGTTAGAAAGGTGATGATAGCTTATAAAATATAAAGTTTAAATACTTTATGACATATACTGTATATGTCATGTTGTAGTTCAGATAGATAGAGATACCTATGGGTTATCTTCCTCTGTGATTCACATTTACATTCTGGTATATTTGACATTTTAATGTAATAATAAATGATATAATATGAGAATAATGAAATAATATGTTTTGACTTTTTAGATTTCAGATAACATTCTTTCTGAAAACTGCAGTGGTTACTGTTTACTGGTTACTACATTAGCATAAAAAGTGAATTGTATCGATAAAGTGGATATACCAATCAACTTTTGAATTACGTTTTCCCAAATGACCTGATCAGTTCACCTGATTCAGATTGTCAACGTGAGCTTGAGTAAAGATGGCAGAAATAATTTGAGGAAAAACAGTTACTCCTCCTTTGTCTCCCTTTGATTTTCTCTCTCTTTACATTTTCTGATTCTGTATAATACAGTTAGTCCACCTCGTCTAATTTAAGTATCTATTCATTTCATACTGACCAGTGCTTAGGATTTGATTGTGCTTTAGACAAGCGTGTGTTTGCTTTGAATAATGTGTGTCTGCTTTGACCTAACAAGGAGCTGCAGTGTTTCCTGCCCAGCCTAATTCTGTGTGACAGTGTTGATTGCTACTGACGCTGCTGTTTAAAATGCATTTTTGTATTTCTATATCCTGAATATATTTGTGATGTTAGGTTATTAGGGTTTGTTTTTCAAACAAAGCAAAAGACAGAGTAGATTTTGCAACAGTACTCACAAAGTTGTGGTCATTTTTAGGCTTCCAGAAACCCTGTGTTTACACCGAAGAATTTACTTTAACATATGCTTTGATAACATATCATCTATATGTCATATCTCATGTTCTGTACTGGATGATAAAACGTCTGTGCTAATTTCCCGACTCTGAAATTCAAAAAGCTTAAAAAAGCTTTTCCAACGTTGGTCTGATGACTATAATTAGAGGCAGGGCTTGTAGCTTAGAATTGAATTATCAAAGTAGCATTTACATCAAATACAAAAAAAAAAAAAAATACAAAAATGAAGTAAAAATGTTGATGGATAACATTTTTATTTCCATGTGTAACCCTGTTAGATGCACCCCGATCCTGGACAACGAAATGGCGTAAGAATCTGTGTCTCTCTGCGAATGCCATCTCATGTTTTAGACCTTCATGCTTTTTTAAAGATCCCATGCTTCACCATATTTTTTATTACGCAGCTTAACAACATGCATCATTTCCCTCTGTGAATTCCATCTGCAGCAATTCATGTTTTTCTTTTGCGTTTACTAGCTTTTTTTTTTTTCTAACAAGCCATCAACTCAGTCATAAATCGTCCTTGAAGACAGGGAAATTGTAGAGCAGGTACAGATACTGCCCGTCCATCCAGAGCATTTGACTAAATGCTGACAAGGACAAGTCAAGTACAAAATTGCACTCAGAATTTGTGACGGTTTAGCAACATTTTGAAAGTTCTTATTCCTTAGTTAGAGGTGAAAAACTCCATTTTGTTTACATAGAAATAAAAACTTTGGTTACATTCGTGACATTTATTTCACACCAGATACATCACAAGTCCGCTGTGAACATGTAGCTGAAAAAATATTAAGTAGCTGAACTGCTCTTGGGTTAGATTATGAAGAGTCTTTCATGCAAAAGATTATTGATTGATTTATTTCACGTTGTTCCCTCAAGCATCTTAACATCTTGCTTTGCTTTTGTTCATTTAGCTGTATTTGGTTGTTTTGTATGTATTGTCTTGTTTCTGTAGAGGTATTAGAAGGTACCACTGTGATTTCACTGATGGTTGATGCTTGCCTGTCCTGACACCCTCTTCCTCTCGATCTCCACCAGCCTGACAACCACTTTAGACCGTCTAAAATATTTGTGGCTCTTGTTATCTGCTGGTGCAGGTCTTCAGGAGTGCTAAGATCAGCGTCTCCAAATGCGTTGATGTCTTTCTTGCTCCCATGCTGCAGCCACTTTTTCAGATAAAGGGGAAAGGCGGTGCTCCTCTTATACCTGTCTTCCAGTGTCTGTCTTGCTTTCCATCACATTGAGTGTACTATTTCTGATGTTAAAAATGCGTATTCTTTATTTAAAAATGCAAACCCAGGATCATTTTTGGAGTAGAGCACACTCTGAGGTAGCGTCTTCCATGTTTTATGTCTCAGAAAGAAGCACATATCCTCTCAAATTAATTGTGATACATTGAAATTGAAATTTTCAGTCAGTGCACATCTTAAGAATATTGTTTTCTCTACTGTGTGTTTGTGTTTTGCTGTGTTTGGCTTTGTTGCAGGACTCCAGTCAAATTGGACTGTTGAAGGAACTGTTGGATTTGCAGAAAGACATGGTGGTGATGCTTCTGTCCTTGCTTGAAGGTATGATGTCCACCCCAGTCTGGTGATGTCCTGCTCTTTCTGTCACATAAAGTTTCTATATTTGCCTCACCCCCACCCCCATCACCTTGTACCCCTCTCTAGGCAATGTGGTGAATGGCACCATTGCCAGGCAGATGGTTGACATGCTGGTGGAGTCGTCCAGCAACGTGGAGATGATCCTCAAGTTCTTTGACATGTTCCTCAAACTCAAGGACATAGTGGCATCTGATGCCTTCCGGGACTACGTGACCGACCCCCGTGGGCTTATCTCCAAGAAGGACTTCTCCAAGGCTATGGACAGCCAGAAGCAATACTCCCCCTCAGAAATCCAGTTCCTCCTCTCCTGCTCAGAGGCTGACGAGAATGAGATGATCAATTTTGAGGAGTTTGCTGATCGTTTCCAGGAGCCGGCCAAAGACATCGGTTTCAATATCGCCGTTCTGCTCACAAACCTGTCAGAGCACGTACCTCATGATACTCGCCTACAGAACTTCCTGGAGCAGGCTGAGAGCGTGCTCAACTACTTCCGCCCTTTCCTTGGCCGCATTGAGATCATGGGAGCCAGCCGGAAGATTGAGCGCATTTACTTTGAAATCAGCGAGGCGAACCGCAACCAGTGGGAAATGCCACAAGTCAGAGAGTCCAAACGGCAGTTCATATTTGATGTGGTCAATGAGGGCGGAGAGAGTGAGAAGATGGAGTTGTTTGTGAACTTCTGTGAGGACACCATCTTTGAGATGAACATTGCAGCATCTATCTCTGAGCCTGAGGGAGATGGTGCAGAAGAGGAAGATGATGAGGAAGAGGAGGAGGGTGGAGGAGAAGAAGCGGAGTCTGGAGAAGGTGAGGAGGGCAATGGAGAAGGCGAAGCTCCAGAGTCAACCTCAGCCTTTGCAGACTTCCTGAAGAGCGTGGTTAACTTCTTCAACATGTTCACCTTCCGTAACCTGCGGCGTCGCTACCGCAAGCTAAGAAAAATGACGGTGAAGGAGATAGTGGTCGGCCTGGCTACATTTATATACACTGTCCTGATGGGTATCCTGATGTTTGTCTATAGTATATGTAAGGGCTTCTTCACATTCATATGGAAGGTGCTGTTCGGCGGAGGCTTGGTGGAGGGCGCCAAGAAGATAACGGTGACAGAGATCCTTGCAAGTATGCCAGATCCAACACAGGATGAAGTTCACGGGGACCTGCCACCTGAACCGGGAGCTCGAGAGGTTCAAGATGCAGATGGAGCGGCAGAACACTTAGATGCTGTGGGAGGAGAGGAGGAAGAGGAGGACAGTGAGGACAGGGAAGGTGGACGCCTGCCTGGTTTCAATGCTCCTGGGGGACTCGGAGACTTTGGGGAGACGACAACTGAAGAGCCTCCAACTCCAGAGGGCACGCCGCTGCTGAAGAGGAAATTGGTGAGCTGTTCTGTCTCATGGTGGTTTACTGTTGTGTAATGTGTATGCACTCCATTAGTAAGTTAGTTAACCGCAAACTGTTGTTGAAACAGTTGGCTGCTGCAGTGGGAGGACAAGGCGAGGAAGAAGGCGCTGAACCTGAAGAAGAGCATCCTCAGGAGACTGAGAAAGCAGAGTAAGTTGTCTGCCTGTCAACATCAAAACTGAACAGCTTCTGTTAAAGATAATGTGTCTTAATACTGAACCACTTTCAGCTCGGAAGAAT
The DNA here is from genome assembly GCF_002260705.1 of Seriola dumerili. Classification (NCBI taxonomy): domain Eukaryota; kingdom Metazoa; phylum Chordata; class Actinopteri; order Carangiformes; family Carangidae; genus Seriola; species Seriola dumerili. Next base: position 254,349 of record NW_019174291.1, read on the forward strand.
TACAACTAGGCACATTTAAATCAAATTTACAAGTAAATACACATTTTGAGTTTACACATGTCTAAATAACAGAGAAAATGTGTCCAGACATTTCAATGTTCATTATACTGCTGGTCCTGAGTCTGGAGAATATTTTTATGTTTACAAAGAGAAAAAAAAGCACATGTTTCTCTCCTTGTCTGTCGTTTCCAGCACTGAGAATGGAGAGAAGTCAGAGAAGGCAGAGAAAGAAGAACCTGAACCTGAGTTGAAGGAGGAAGAGCCGGAGGAGATGGAGGAAAAGGTAGTGAAGGCCAAGGCGAAGAAGGACAAGAAACCTGCTGAGGAGGGCTTTGAGCTGTGGAATGAGCTGGAGGTTCAGAGGATCAAATTCATGGTGAGCAGTTCTCTGTTAAACTGCACATTTTTGAATGTATGTTGTTATCTGCCACATGGTGCCTTAGTCTGATATGTGCTGTGACATACTTGTATTGTAAGGAATGTAATTGCTGGAAATGTTCAGCCAGTTAGTTGGGGGTAGTGTAGTGTTGTACACAGAACATTGTTTTTTATAAAATGATCTGTTATAATAGCCTGTTTCCTGTTAATTATCCCGTGCAAGATATTTGGCAACTACATGATGTGCTATTGCGTAACTAATCCATTTCAGAGGAAACACTTAGTAAAATGTGGCTTTTGTGCTTTGCTGGGGTGATACTCAAGTTTTACTGACTTCTCTATTTCCTACCCGCCAGAACTACCTTTCTCGTAACTTCTACAACCTTCGGTTCTTGGCCCTATTCATCGCCTTCGCTCTCAATTTCATCTTGCTCTTCTACAAGGTTTGTGCTTTTCTACCCTTAGATAAAACATACACATACACAACACACAACACATACATCGCCAACTCTGAGCAATCCTGCAAAATCTGATGCCATTTCACCAGCAGGAAGTGCCACTACTCCATTATAGATTTAATTGTCATTAACTTACACTAACTTGTGTTCACGAGTCAGACTCGCATATAATTTTACAAACATTATACACGTCACTAATGTTCCTGGACTTGATTAAAGTCAACTGCAAAAATAAGTGGGTAGCATTAAATGTATAATGACAAATCTATTTTTGCAACAGTGCTTTACAATTTTGAAATTTTGAAATTTGGTTACTTACTCTGTGTATGATGTTTCCAGGTGTCTGACAGTCCTCCAGGCGAGGAGGACTTTGAGGGTTCTGGTCTGTTTGAGGGCTCGGGCTTATTTGAAGGCTCTGGTGCTGAGGAGGACGGATCTGGATTAGATGACGGAGGAGAAGATGATGATGAAGAAGGTCCCATGTATTACTTTTTAGAGGAGAGCACGGGTTACATGGAACCAGCCATGGCTTTCCTCGGCATCGTCCACACCATCATCTCCTTCCTTTGCATCATCGGCTACAACTGCCTCAAGGTACCTGGTGTTGGTTGTGCTTTGCTCCACAAAGATCCACCTGTGTTCTTGTGTTAGTTTGGAGGTTTCATGCCAATCGTCCTCTGAGACCAATGTCTTTGGCTATTCCCCCTGTACTTTCAGGTCCCTCTGGTTATCTTCAAGAGGGAGAAGGAGCTGGCCAGAAAGCTGGAGTTTGATGGAGTCTATGTCACTGAGCAGCCAGAGGATGATGACATCAAGGGCCAATGGGACAGACTGGTGCTCAACACTCCGTAAGCCCCTGTTACATTATCAGATTGGTGGATGGATATGTAATAGAGTATTGAACAGGCCTGAAAACCCACTCTGTTTAATTCCATCAACAACATTTAGCAACAGAACTCTCTAAGATGCTGAGAATGATAAACCTATTTATCAATTATGTATTCATCATTTATTCAGTTCTCTTCTCGATGTAAGAATATAATGACTGAAAGCAATATCAACAGTTTTCCAAGTTTTCACAAATCTGCTAAATTAACAAGGAACAGACCTCCACAAGCCTGTATCACATCTTAAAGGAGCTATTTGTACTATTGCTACATAGCAAACGTAAGCATTAACAGCTGTTTACTTACCTTTCTTGCCAAGGGCTTCAGCCATTGTTGTGTTTACAATACAAGAGGTGGTAATACGCCCTCTGAGCAGCTCTACTTCTTCAGTGCACGGGGACTTGGTATCAGAAAATGTTGAGATGTTCCGACCAGGCTGGAGCTAGCTGGTTAGCATGCTAAGTTTGTTAGAAGAAATTAAGTGTTAAAAATAGAAGCAAACCAAGAGGGTTGCTTTCCACTGCTGGAGACAGCTCTTGTTGAGTGAAGGAATGAAGTTGTAAGTTAACAGTTGTTAATGCTAACGCTGGCCGTACAGCAATATAGCTCCTTAAATATTCTTCGTCCAACACAGCATAATGATTAACTAATGCTAGCTGGCCAGTCATGACCTCTTGGCATTAATCCTAGTGCATGGGTGTCAGGGTGAGACATGCATAATGACAAACTCAAGAAAAAAAAAATCATCAGTATTCATAGTTTAACTTTTTACCATTTTAATATTGATATTAATTAAATATTTAATGTTAGACCTGAACCTGACCCAAACCCTGAGTATTCATATGAGAATGACCTTGAATGAGGCTTGAACTTGCAAATCATACTCGGGTCAGTGTGCAGACCTCTAAAATACAGCAGTAGAAACTGTGAATAACTATCAGTGAAATGTGTCTCTTTTAATACAGCACTTTCCCCAACAATTACTGGGACAAGTTTGTGAAGAGAAAGGTGAGACATGATTTATTCAGACAGTTTTTGGTCCAAAATGTCAGGCATGTTTTTGCAGGGATATGTCTTGCAGGAAAATGACATCTGTGTGTGATAACCAGGTGCTGGACAAATACGGTGACATCTACGGCAGAGAGAGGATTGCAGAGCTGCTCGGTATGGACTTGGCTTCTCTAGATGTCAGTGCCATGACGCATGAAAAGAAGCCTGAACCAGACACCTCGATGTTCAGCTGGTATGTAGCGTTCATTCTTTATAAAGTACCTGTAATCAACAGGTTTATTGTTTACAAAATGCTGCAGAACAAACTTGTCCTTCTCTCTGTAGGATAACATCTATTGACATCAAGTACCAGATCTGGAAGTTTGGTGTTGTGTTCACTGACAATGTGAGTAGAGGAAGTAGTTTGTGATATAATTTAGACAATCAGAGAATCTGTTTTGAGTATGCTGTTACTGACAGCCCTGTTTAATCTTTTAGACCTTCCTCTACCTGGTGTGGTACATGTTAATGTCTCTGCTCGGACACTACAACAACTTTTTCTTCGCCGCTCATCTTCTGGACATTGCCATGGGTGTCAAAACCCTGCGCACCATCCTGTCCTCTGTTACTCACAACGGCAAACAGGTCTGCACATTTCCACTACAGTGACGCATCATGAGACTTTCTGCACTCCTGTTTCCTGATTAGGAACTCAAGACAAAACTGACCTTGTAGTAATGACATATCTATCTGTCCCTTGCAGCTGATGATGACAGTGGGTTTGCTGGCTGTAGTGGTGTACCTGTACACCGTGGTGGCCTTCAACTTCTTCCGCAAGTTCTACAACAAGAGCGAGGACGAGGACGAACCAGACATGAAGTGTGATGACATGATGACTGTGAGTGGAGGGCAATTACATGTATACAGTAATAGGACTAATCGCTACAGTTATGGAGCAGGATTTAGGGGAGGTCAGCTTTACTTTGGGTTGATTATTCTGATGTGTTGTAAAATGTACTTTTGTAATCTGACCTCTGCGCTCACTCCCCCCTGCAGTGTTACCTGTTCCACATGTACGTCGGCGTGCGTGCTGGTGGTGGTATAGGAGATGAAATCGAGGACCCGGCCGGGGATGAATATGAACTCTACCGAGTGGTCTTTGACATTACCTTCTTCTTCTTTGTCATTGTCATCCTGTTGGCTATCATCCAGGGTATGAACAGTCCTGTCTCTGATATAGGGTTTATTTTCTTAAATAAAAGTGTCTTATGTTGCTTGTGGATAATTAGACACTCTCCTGGATCAAGCCATTAAAATGCACTTGCATTGTGTAACAATGGCTGTAAATACAACTGAGAAAACTGCTCTTAATTTAAAGTGGCTCTCTTCTGTCTGACACTAGGTGCAAATGTGGCCGCTAATTACATGCTACAAGAATTCAAACAACACTAAAATAAAAATACATTATATACAATTAACTATGCTTATAAAATGTAAACAATAAGTAGCATGTAGTTGTAAAAGATTGAATAAACCTGCATAAACAGGAGTGGTTGAAGCTTGGAGGAAAAAATACAGGAAGAAGACAGAGGCATTTTAAAGGTCAGAAAAGAAAAAGGTTGCAGTTTTGAATTCTAGACCAGCTGGGAAAACCTGTCAAAGAAATCACCCCTACCTCCGTCAACAAACAATAACTCTGATGTGAACCGCTCTGAGCTTCAGTCCAGTGAGAAATAATGCTGTGTCTGTGTGTCAGGTTTGATCATTGATGCCTTTGGAGAGCTGAGAGACCAGCAGGAGCAGGTCAGAGAGGACATGGAGGTAAGATAATGAGTTTCTGAGAGATTTAACTGGTCACTTTACGTAATCCACCTTCAGTTCCCCTTCACTTCCAAGACAGGAGCGCGCGTAATCTGAACTGTCCTTGCTCCCTCTAGACAAAGTGCTTCATCTGTGGAATAGGAAGTGACTACTTTGACACGACGCCGCATGGCTTTGAGACGCACACCTTAGAAGAACATAACTTAGCCAACTACATGTGAGTTTCATTTAAAGTGCAGATGTGACAATTACTTTCCTTTAAATACAGAATGTGTTCACTTGTTTTGACCTTGTTTATGCTTACTGTTGACAAATCATTCAGTCTCCCTCACCGCTCTCATCACAGATATTTGCACCGTTAATGTTAAACTTCAGTGAAATCCTCATGAATTTGGTCTCTTGACTCAAATGGGAAAAATGTCTTTTCTTTCCCCTAAATACTATAACAAGTTACTGAATTTCTCCAAACACGCTTCCCTGTTATTATGTCGCTTAATTTTTTTCACTATTTTCCCTCTAATCCCCTTTTCTCTTTCAGGTTCTTCCTGATGTATCTAATCAATAAAGATGAAACAGAACACACGGGACAGGTCAGTAGTAGCTGGTTATATATATATATATACTGTATATATAAAATAATTTAGGATTAAAAAGAAATGAGGTACATAAAATAAATGTGCAGCCCTCACTTGTCTTTCTGTTTCCTCTTTAACCATCCTGTCTTACGTTGTGTCATTTCCTCTTCTGTCTGTCAGGAGTCATACGTATGGAAGATGTACCAAGAGCGATGCTGGGACTTCTTCCCGGCTGGAGACTGCTTCAGGAAGCAGTATGAGGATCAGCTCGGATAACCTCCTGTGTCGTGAATGCGTTGTGAAGGAGAAAAAGAGGAGAGGGGAGGGGAGGGAAATTCGGAGTGAAGAAAGATTAGAGAGATCGAACACGTCTACGTCTTAGTTTTGTCCTTTATCTGCACATTTCTCTCCTCCGTTGAAGCTATGCACACTTTGACTGCACTTTTGTACCACCTGCAGGAGGTTGATGGATTAGATTTGTGAAGAGCAGAATAATAATATCGGAGAGGCATAAAAAGACACAAGAAGCAAGGGGCCTTTTTATTCCGCTATGAATACACTACATGGCCTTTTTTTGTGTGAAATATACACAATGGGCTGTTTCAGTCGCTACTGCTGTAAACATTACAGTGCCTATACCAATGTCACTGCTTTAGCGATCAAATAGTTTAGATTTTTAGCTTTGACACTTAGAGTGTATATGTTTTATTTATATTGTTTGTAAGGTTGAAGATTTTTTTGTATGTGGCTGCTGCCATCTAGTATTTCATTTCCGATTTCTGGTGTTTTCAGTGAGAGAGAGCGTTTGGAAAGAAATGATTCAGCAGCTCACAGTCGTACCTCTGAGATCCTTGAAGGAGCTGTGAACATTTGAGGCCCCACCCTCACTCCTTTTCTTCCTCTCTCAAGACTTACAAACTTGTCTTCAAACAAGCGATCATGTACGGACACTCTTGTTGGACTGACTTGTCAAGATAATAAACGGATTATCATCTGCGTATGTGACGCATACCAGTGTGAAACAGCTGTATACACGAACCCAGTTTGCACTCTGAAGTCTTACAATGCGTCCCTGAGATGTATGTGGTCCCCTATCTCCACTGGTGTCTCTGTGCCATATAAGGTAGTGATGATGTACACACTCACATACAATATAGGAGGATGCCAAGGTTATTTATTTATTGTTTATATGCAGATCAGATCTTCTGAAGACGACCGTTTTAGCCCGTCTGTATTTCTGGCCAACAGTCTGTTTTATGACACTTTATGCACAAATAAGTTTTTGTCAGTGCATTAAAATAAGTAATGAATGTATTTAATGTATACATTTTGGCCAAAGTGTCATCTGTATAACTGGGTAATGACTAGGCTGCTTAGAGGCCTTTTGATGAACAGACATATTTTACATAAATCATAGATACATATATTTATTTTTCTTTAGGGCTTTGAAGAATTTCAACGATCCGTGCTACTTTGTCAAACATTGTCATGCGTCCTGTTTGTGAAATCCATGATGATGAAGAGAATCGGTCTCACACTGAAGTAAATGCCCAGTTTGCAGTCAGAAGAAAAAATTAGCTTTTGTTTTTGCTAGTTAGGTTTTTATGATAGATATTTTTAGGAATCCAGCATATCAGTTATTTTTCTCAATCAAAAAAGTCATGTGTGATGCGTTGATCTCGGACAGTTCTGTATCACTTTGCCTCTTTCAGAACACTCACAAACTCACAAACTCTCCATCTTGTGTTCAATGTTACGACTCACTTTGTCAGAGACAGAGCAGTGTTTTGTTTGCTGACGACTCTGAGGTGTGCGTTTGCTGCCGTGGTCCTCACTGAGGCAGTTGATGGTATGGAGCTAGATGGAGATCACTACTTTCCACCGGACTGAGTGTCCTCTGACTGAACCCTGTGTTTCAATACAGAATAAACAGATTATTTTAAGGAGAACTGGAACATGTGTCCTCATTTACATGCAATCTGCTTAGTGTCTGTGTGTGTGTGTGTGTGTGTGTGTGTGTGTGTGTGTGTGTGTGTGTGTGTGTGTGTGTGTGTGTGTGCATGTGTGCTGCTGTCACTCTACCTCTGTGAGGACCAGTTTTTTTGTAAGGACGTTGAGTGTGAGGATATTGGTTATATGGTATTCTGTACATTATGTTGTCATGCTGGTGTCGGTGACTTGTGAACATCCCTTAAGAATGATTCACTGAAGAAACGTCGTATTTACACAGCAGGTACCCATATGGAGTCATGATCTGATTTATGCCTTGCTGCATAAAATCTGTGTGTGTGTGTGTGTATATATATATATATATATATATATATACATATATATATATATGATGTGTATATGATATACATGTTTTACAGCATTTTTTAATGAAATATTACTAGTAGTACTGTTAGCATGTGGTCATTTGTCATGAAGCTCATGGTGGGATACAAGACAATCTAAAGGCCTCTTGTCAAAAAATATTTTTGAGGTTAGAAAGAGGGTCTGGTGTGACCAGACGGCTGAGTGGTTAGGATACATACAGTATGTGCCAGCTGGATCCTTTCCTGCATGTCTCTCTACTGTATTTCCTGTCTCTCTCCACTTTCCCTGTCAAATAAAGGCATAAAAATTGCCCCCAAAATACCTTAAGATATAATGTTCAGGCTAAGGGTGTGGGTTAGGGAATAGCTTATGGGTCCTCACGGGTATAGATGTTCAAGTATTTTGGTATATCAAAGTATTAAATGTTGCAGAGAAATGACATGGACATCAACATTACTTTGCATATATACCAGATTTAAATAGATTTTTAATTCACTAACTGCATTTATATGAATCGGTGAAAGATATTTCTCAACTCTTGTTTGTGTATCTTGTCTTCATTATTTGTTCCATGGTGTTTTCTGACTGACCTGATCATCAGTATTTCCTCAAATGTGCAGAACTATTCAAATACATTAAAACAATAATATTTGCAATGTAGATACTGTACGGAAATAGTATTAGATAAAAAAAAGCGCTTTAAATGATAATTTAACTCCCCTTACCGCCCTGTTTATACAAGAAAACTTCCCTTCTGCACCATATAATTCCTGTAATAAAGTGATACTACTGTTTACTTTATAGTTTATGAAATTAAATGTTCCCTCTCAGTGGCTGTGTTTCAGTTTCATGGTGTTTTTCAGATCAGATATAAAAAATATCAAAATTGTGCTTTAGACTTTTCTGGAAACACCCATGTGTCACTACGACAGCTTTTGTTCCCTGAAAGATTGTGTGTCTATGTGCGTGTGTGTATATGAGGAGCTTGTATGTTTACTTTGTAAAACATTTGCTGGAAAAACCTATGTCTCAATGAAGTAGACTATGTATGTAGAACTATGACTGGTGGGAGATAAGAGTTACTTGTGTTTCTGTTTGCCTTTGGTAGACAGGCTCCTCTGAGAATTTTATGAATCATACACACACCCTCGTTTCTTTTCATCTCTAGGGGTATAAAACTTGTAATTGACGACTTTTAAATACTGTTATGTGCTGAACAGAGATCGTGGCTCCTACACACGTTTCAACTTTCAGAAAGTCTGTTGTGTTTCCGCCACCAAAAAGGACAACAAATATTCAGTTAGTTGTAACTTTCTGTGGAAATAATGTGGTGCATCATGACATACTCAAGAATAGTACTTGAGTACAAATTTGATGTACTTCTGCTAGAATTCAGAGGAAACTGTACTTTTTATTTCACTACACTTATTTATGAGATTTAGTAACTGGTTACTTTGCAGATTGAGATCATACATATGAGCTGATAGAATATGATAGATTTCCCAGCATTATAAAACAAATCAGTTCCACCCGACCAGTTACAACAGCAAAATGCTTCTTACACCTTAACGCATCAGTAATAATGATCCAATGATATAATAGTAAAACCCTCACTGGTGTCATTTTCTCTAAACTTTCTACTTTAATCTGTAACGGCGTACTTTTATTTTGCAGCAATTGCTTCTTTTACTTGAGTAAAGAATCGGAGTACTTCCTCCTCCTCTGTGTAGAGGGGATACTCCGTAGCTTGAATAGCAGCTACATGTTTCAGTTTTGTTGGTTTTTCGTTCAACACGCTGCACACACACTTGAACAAACACACTCTTGCCTTTTGTTGTAATGTGCCACTCCTCTGCTGGGGTCAAGGGTTAATGTGCATCTTGTGCCTCCAAAGTAAACATGGTGATGCAGGCCTGGGTTTGGTACCCTGCTCTGCCCCTCCCTCATCACTTGTATAAAACCAGGCCTCCAGCAGAGATCAGTTTCTGACAAAACCCTCCTGTTTCCGTCCGCCTGTCCACCTCACTGACTGACCGCTGCCATGACTTTTGTTGCTCCTCCTGGCTATCAGCCAATCTATGGTCCTGTAAGTATCTGCACTGGCTGCTGCTGAATTGTTGAGGAACTAGTTTAACTCCTTAATATTTAGTTAGTTTAGTCCAGTGGTTAAAGTTCTGCTAAGCAAGGATGTTTCATTTATTTTTGCTTTATTGTGAAATATTTTACCTCAAACAGTTATTTAAATGAAACCATCTGAGAAGTTTAAAGATTAGAAATCATAACAAGAGACATCTGAAACATGACACTGCCTGTTTGTCACAAGCCACTAACTTTAATATTGGTTTAATCTGTAGCAATGCATTTTAGATCATCAAATGTTTTTCAGGTGAAATCTTAATCTGAAAAAAATAACTAGTTACTCAAACAAACATAGAAAGGTAGAAGTGTAAAGTAGCATAAAATACTAAAGTAAAGTACATAAAGTATTTGAGTACTTTCCATTTCTGCATCCAAGGACAATAAACAATGAAATCAAACCATTGCTCCACTATTTTTTATGGAGACTGTCCCGTTTGAACCGCACTTGGTGAATGACAGTTTACTGTATGATGTGACTGTTTGCTTTCTACAATGTAGTTGAGTGTTTTTCATGCACTGTACAGAGAATCCCCTACCTGGGGCCCATCTATGGAGGCCTGAGGGAAGGGACGTCCATCTACCTCCAGGGGTCCATTCCCGAGGACATCACCAGGTGAGTTTAGAAAAAAAAGTCTGTCACATTGTGTTGTCCTTTACTCAGTGTCTCCTTATGAGTGAAATACATATGGGTGTGATCAGTCCATTTTGTATTAGCCGTTTCCAAGTAGGTAACTGTGTTATATCCTCTGCAACAGTTTATTCTAACCAAAACTCAGGTAACGCTTGTGTAATCACAGTCTGGGTGGAGCAGCTTTCTTTGCATTGTTGGATATCAAAGCAGACTTGTAACACTCACAGCTCCACTTTTATCATTTGTCCCTCCCCTCGTCAAAATAGTAATATCTGACTTGTCAAAGGGACTTTTACAGGCCATTTGCAGACAAAGTAAACACTGCACATGCCGGACTCTATCATGACACCTGTAGCTCCTTTGTGGGGAGAGAGCCTCGGGTTTTTGTGCACTCGGCCTCACCTGCAGTGTTTGCATTTCTTCTGTTTTCTAACACTCAACTGATTCAACAGTCACTTCAGGACTCAGTGATATAATGTCTCTGACTCCCCCGCCGTTGCTTTTGGCAGATTCTTTGTCAACCTCCTTTGTGGAGAGTCTGAGTCCAGCGACATCGCCCTCCACTTCAACCCTCGATTTGACGGCTGGGACAAAGTGGTCTTCAACACGTGTCAGAATGGATCCTGGGAGTCAGAGGAGAAGATTCGTAGTATGCCCTTCTGCAAGGGCCAGTCCTTTGAAATGGTCATCATGGTCACTTCACAAGGCTACCAGGTTAGACCAACCAGAAGTTAGTTTGTAGAAGTTCACACAAGGTAACACTTTAACCCCATCTATTTTACCTATTTATTAATGCATAATATCTGTCAACAGGTATAAATTCTCCTGTGAAGACATATTAATACCAATGTGTGACTGTATTGTCATTTATCATTTGTTTATACACCAGCCTCCATTTACTGGTGCCAACAGGAGGAGTTATAGCTGATGACTAATGCATTAATAAACACAAACACACTATTTGGTTTCTGCGTTCACTTTCAAACACATTATTTATACATATTGATATAAATTACTTAGAACTGGACCATAATGATGTATATGACGTGTATAATGTATATAATGTATATGACGTGGCACCCTCTGATCAAACTCATGTTTCTGTTGCAGATCAAAGTCAATGGGAATGACTTCCACACCTTTCAACACCGTGTGCCTGTGGAGAGAGTCTGTGCGATGCAGATTGCAGGAGATGTTTCCATCCAGACGATTAATGTCATAGGGGTGAGACCTTCACCCCCTGAAGCTTTCAGCTTAATGCTTTGTGCTTTGCTGGGGCAAAGAAATTATACAGAGTTTTAAATAATAAATCATGAACAGCTAACGCTTTCTGCTCCTGTGTCAGGGTGCTCGAGGTGGAATGAATAGGTATCCTGGAGGAATGGGAGTGAGTAAAACAGTGAATGTTATATTGCATGAAGGAAACGCTTGCTCTTGCTCTGTTTTGCTGCAATTCGATTGGTTTAAATTTAATTTTTTAATGTTCTCATTATTACCAAGAAATGTCCTCTTATTACTGCTGTGTTACCAACTATTCCCCTGTTATTACACATATAGTTCCCTACTGTGCTGTTGTTATGACAAGGTGTAATGTAATGTGTTCCCAAAAACACAATACAGTAGTGGCACCAGTAGTAGAACATGAAGTAGTGGTATTAGCAACAACTGCAGCTTTGAGTGTCAGTATGTGTTTTTCCTGATAAACCACACAACGCTCTCTGTGCACTTTATGTCACACAGGTTAAATAGTTTGTTGCCTGTTGAGTTTTACACTTTGTTTGGTCTTTTAGGGAGGAATAGGAGGAGGAATGGGAGGAGGAATGGGAGGAGGAATGGGAGGAGGAATGGGAGTAAGTGCCTGGCCACTAATAAAGTGTAAAAATTGAACTCAACACATGCTGTATTGTACAGTATTTAACATATTCACCACTCAACAGGGAGGATATCCAGGAGGCGGCATGGAGGTATGTCATTGTTGTTGGCAAAATATTTATTAATATATTTATATATAGTGAAATAATGAACAGATTTTCACTGACCCTTCCTTTTTCTTACTGATATCCAGGGAGGATACCCAGGAGGCATGGGAGGAGGAATGGGAGGAGGAATGGGAGTAAGTATACTTAGGAGGCCTTTGTTCATGAAAGGATGGTGATATTATATATTTCTCCAAGTGTCAAAAAAGCATTTAGCAGTATTTAACGTTTTCTCCACTTTTCAACAGGGAGGATACCCAGGAGGTGGCATGGGGGTGAATAAAGTTTTGATTTATTATCTTCATCAGTGCTCAAATTGAAATACATTTTTAAAAATACAATACAGTAAATCCAAATAAAACAAAACAAAACAAAATAATGTGTTTTCATGCAGGGGGGATACCCAGGAGACATGGGAGGTGGTATGGGGGTATGAAACATTCATATTACAACATATCCTATGTTCCTTTTGTGTTATCTTCATATTTTATAATTTTATACTGAACTAAGCCAAACTAGTTCGGCATGTGTACATTAAACAACAGTTTGTATGCAATCAGTACTCTGTACTTAGTGAACTGTGGCATCACATTTGTAAATGTTTGTTTATCTTTACCTCTGTCAGGGAGGATACCCCGGATCAACCCTGCCCGTAAGAATATTGCATGATAAAGTTTGTACTTATATACAAAGTTATATTTCTGATAATTCTACATAATTCATGTATCTGTGAATGTGATTGTAGGGAATGGGTGGACAGCCAGTCTACAACCCTGTAAGTAACATTTGTTTCACACTCATGTGTATGAGGCCTCGTTTGTAGTGGTCGCTTGTTTTTTTTGCTGTTTTGATGTGAGGCGCTTAAAAATGTTGTCATGACACTTTGTCAACAGTGTGTTATGAGCATAAGATAATTATTCATAATTATTATATAGTCCGCTTCTATTAATATTATTGATATTTGTATTTATTTAATATGTCTACCTGACTGTTGACCTGCTTGTGTGTTTATGATCATGATCATGATAATTGATCTCCAGTGGTCACAGTCAGAGCCTACACATACACATTCCTCGCTGAGAATAATACAGCGGTTAATATGGATTGTTAATATTATTTAGATGTATGAATAAAGATAGTCATAATCATGTTAATGCATTCAAATGCACAACAATGTAAAACGCCACACCACAACAGAAACATGTTTGCTGTGTGTTTTCAGCCTGTGCCTTACGCCAACATGATCCCAGGAGGGATGTTCCCTAAGAGGACCATCATCATCAGAGGCATGGTGCCCTACGGAGCAGACAAGTGCGTGTGTGTGTGAGCGTGCATACAGTATACCGTACATCACACTACAGTGTCGTAGTACCACTAACACTGTCCACTGTCCGTGCGCTTCAGAATCAGCATCAACTTCGTGGTGAGCAGATCTCGGGACATCGCTTTCCACATGAACCCCAGGGTGAGGGAGGGGATCGTGGTGAGAAACAGCATGATTGGAGGTAACTGGGGCCTGGAGGACAGAGAGCTCAGCTTGAACCCTTTCATGGAGGGACAGTACTTTGATGTAAGTGGTGTCCATCATTCATGCTGTTTATTTAGCCGTCGTAATGAATTACTATGTGGTTTAGTTGATGGTTTTGACGGCCTGTGGGTGTCTTGTGTCTGCGCTCCTCAGATGTCGATTCGCTGTGGGAACCAGAGGTTTAAGGTGTTTGTGAACGGGCAGCACTTGTTTGACTTCTTCCACCGCTTGCAGTCCTTCAGTGAGATCGACATGCTGGAGATCGATGGCGACGTGCAGATCTCCTACATCCACTTCTGAGACCACACACACACACACACACACATAAACACATACATGCACTGATGTATAAACCCTGTACATTATTCAACTGTTTCATGTTTCGTGGATATGTTCCTGTCCAGATCTTAATATCCCTGCTGTTTCACCTTAGATCTTAATATGAAAAAACGTTACCTCATCATCTGCTGTCCTGTTTAACTGAATTAATAAACATGTCACGAACACGTTTGATGTGAATGAGATTAATACTGACTACATAAAGACAACATTCATAAATGGACACATTTATTTCTTATACAAAATACTGTATGCACTGTATAAAAATTTGTTTACAAATCATGACAGTGACAATATAAAGGCAATTATAGTACAGTCTTCTCCCAATTCAACACACCAGGAGAATCACAATCCACACACACATCTACTGCAATGCAAAAATACTGGCTCTCTGAAGGCACTTGGTAAAGTTGTGAGTGTGATCAAGAAGAAGGAGTTTCAGTTTTTTCTTTCTGGAGTTTTTCTTTTTGTTCACAGATCTTCTTTCTTTTCTTTTCTTTTTTTTTTTTTTTTTTTTAAAGCAGCAGCTGTATCTGCATTCAAAATGGTGATTATTCATACAGACCAAATTAGACCAGTGCCTCAGTCTCAGCACTACTTTCTGTGGTTCACAAACAATGTAGGACTACTGCTCACTCAGTATACAGTACCAAAGGTATTGCAAAAAATGTACACGCTCTCTAAACAAGGAATTCAGTAATGCTACAGGTATGACATACCGCTGTATACTGCCCCATATATTAAGTACCTTGGATGTATACAATTTAAACAAACTCTGTTCTCCCAAAATGTGTGTTGGAATATGGTCAAGTCTGTTCCACTGACAGAATAATGAACTAAAGCATATAAAAATAAGTGCATGCATGATGCCAAGTTGCAGCTGAACGTCCTCAAAGCAGAGGGCTGGAAGAGATCTTCACTTCTATTCGGTTTTCAGCTGCTGCTTTCGGTCTCCTCCTCCTCCTCCTCCTCCTCCTCCTCCTCCTCCTGCCTCTCTGCTGGTAACAGACTTCTATTTACAGTGCTAAACCTCGAGAAACAAAAATACCCCCGAATAAAAGAGTGGCAGCGAGATGTCAGATGACGAGGTTCGTCATGTTTCCCAAGTCTGCGCTCATTTACAGAAAGGAAAAGAAAAGGACTCCCTTAAATAGAGTTCAACACACCGTGACGCTTTCACAGGCCGTTCTCTGCCTTCATGAACATGCAAGTTGTTATATGTGAAGAGATTGGATGAGAAGTGTCTACAGAATGACTGAGAATATACGAAAGGTAATTAAAATTTAAAACAAGCTTAAAAGATATACAAATTATAAACATACATTGATATAAAAACATTAGTGCAAAATTGTAGAAAAACAAAGATCAGCATCAAAAAAAAAAATTACAAAATGTGTAATAACACTGTGCTTGCGCCAAAAACAAAGGTGAGGAGCTTATCCTGCCATTTGCCTCGGGTAACTCCATCATGTCCGTACCGACCCTCAGTCCGCCTGCCTTCCTTTTATTATCTGTACCCTCTTGATTTGACTAGTACCTCTGTCCCTGTAGAGCAAAGTCTCAGGTTCCTGAGTTATGACAAAGACGTGTAGACGAGCTGAATCAGGCCTCGTCAGTGAGGAAAGAGTGTGAACTACAAGCGGCTCACAGTGCTTCGTGCACAGCTAGCAGTAAAACCCAGTGAGAAGATGCAGGGGTTTGTTAGAGCGCTACATTAGGCTGTGATACAAACTGCTGTAGGTTAAGATGGAGGTTCCTCATTCATAACAGCTTCACATACAAGTCTCTAAAGCCCACAGCGGAATTTCATTTTTCTTCTTCTTCTTCAGATGTGATTTTCTTTTAAATTCATATTTCATTCTGTTGGGTAAAAGTCTTCCTGTGTGGTGAAGCTACGACAGGTGAAGCTGTGACGCTTCACCCCAACAACAGCAATGTCGCCGATTTGAACCTAAAAAAAATCTTTGTGCTGTCCTTCAATATAACCTGAAAGCACGCAGCTGTCTTCACCAGATGATAGCTTCCGTGACAGAGACTCGGCCGCTTCCTTTCCTCCCCACCAGTCCCCCTCAGGAGCAGGAATGGGTGAGGTTTCTCTCCGTCAGAGGAACAGTTTTTTTCTCGGGTGGAGCGAGTCCTCCATGTTAGCGCTTACTCACTGGAAAGTTGAAGCTCCTGAGTTTGTTCAGTTGTAGGTTCAGTCTGGCAGTGTCTGAGCTGGTTTCACGGAGACGCTTGATTCTTTTTTTTTTTCCTTTTTTTTTTTTTTTTTTTTTTTTAGCTTAATCACGAGGAGGAGATCACTCTGCTGTGTTCAGGTAGTTGTGCTGATCTGGTATTTTATTGCCTGGGAGTTAATTTTTCTCTGATTGTGCTGCAGTGTGTGTGGGCAACAACATGTGCTCTAAAACCTGTTCACCCACTGTTTATTGTTGGTAACAGTGTTCCTCAGCGATCACACATTAATGTTTACACTCACTTGGAATTGTGCTCATTTTAGAAGAGAGGGGAGCTTTAGCAAAGGAAATAATCCCGATCCTTCACTTCCTTGGAATGCCTTCGGCTGTGTGTGTGTTTGTGCAAAACGTGTCTGCAGGGGCACGAGAGGTTTCTTACAGTCAGTAGCAGGAGGCTGGATCTCGTTCTTGGACTGTGGTAAAAGGGTGGCACACTATGGCAGTGACTAGTCTTGTCATTTTTTTTTTTATTTTAGAGTGAAATCATCACTGCCAGGGCATTTTCCTGGACGCTTCCCTGTCCTCCAGCAGCTCCACAGTTGGCGTCGGAGCCGGGGTGGGGTTGGGAGTGGATTGGCAGGACGGTTGTAGAGGCAACGTGGCTGTGGAGGACGACACCGGCATGTCCAGGCTCTCCAGGGAGTCAGAGAGGGCCCGGTTAGTCTCGTGCTGGGGACAGAGGACGTAGCGGTTGGGGTGATGGACCTCCACTGTGGTCACAGAGTCCAGGCCCTTCAGGCAGAGAGGGGATGGCCCCCCAATGGGGTCACGACCACCGACGGCCCCGAGCTCCATGGAGGACTCGTCCATGTTGACGTACAGGATCTCGTCGGGGTCCTGCGGGTCTGGCAGATCTTCCAGGGCTTTTTCCAGCTCACAGCGCAGGGACTCAAAGGATGGGCGATCCTTAGGGCTCAGCAGCCAGCAGGAGAACATCAGGGAGTAGCTGGAGAGGGCAAAGAAATGTTAAAATCAGAAAACTATTTTTTGTCCTACGCTTAGTACCAGGAAGCGAGCCAGCTTTCCAAATTGGGAAAGGAACAAAATGGTTCAGTAATACTGTGTTTATCAAAGGATCTTTAAGAAACATGGAAGAAATTCAGAGCATCAGCTGCGCCTCTTGAAAAGCTGATAGACTGGAACTGCCTTTACTCTCTAGCCTTGATTGCTTTATGGAAAAAAAACAGGCATTTGTAATGAGCTCAGTGTGCTTTGTGAGGATTGTGCAGCGGCGGAGCCGACACTCACATGCTGTCCAGACAGTCTGGAGGCTGTTTGAGACGGTTTCCCTGTCTCAAGTAATCATAAATCTCGCTGTTCTCGACCCCGGGGTACGGAGTCTGGCCCCGCGTGGCGATCTCCCACATGGTGACTCCAAACGACCACTGAGTGAGCGAGAGAGAGAGAGAGAGAGAGAGAGAGATGAAAGGTTACAGGGTTAAGGAGTTTTGAATTCCTTTAGGTCTCACACACCTTGCCACACACTGCTCAAACATGAATCTGCTCTTGTCAAATACTGCCTACGGAAGTAGCACAGCCATGTTTGCCCAGGCTTTACACACATCCCACTTCATGCACAGTTTCCTAAAGAATACACATCATTGTCAATGCTTACATTGTAGGTTTGTGCCAATGGATGGTGATCTCGATCACCGAGATCCCCCCACACTCGGCTATTGGCAATTTCACAGCGTGACGATAGGACGATCTGACTATGGATAAGATGGCACAACCCTATCACATTGTATGACCACACTTTCACATTCCCTCAAACATCCAGCGGTATCACCAGCTGTTACTGCTAATATCTGTCACGGATGTTGGTCCTGACTCACTGTATTTTCTAATTCAAATGGAAGACATGTAGGTCAATACATTGAAACTATTTTCTTCTATGTTCATGGGTCCATTTATCAGGAAGACAAACAGTACAGAAAATATTACTCCACCACGTAAAACTTTATCTTTATCAAATTATCTTTGTAACTTGTGAGGGCATTGTGTTGACTTACATTCATTTCCTGAAGGGTTACACCAAACGTTACCTCATTAGTAACACGCCTAACTCTGGGCCCTCCTTTCCCTTTCACATTACTGTGACCTCAAAGCAATAGTAACCCATAATCTATTATTGATTATCAAACACTCAAAGACACTCACTGGCTGTAAAAGACTTGGACAGTACTTTCTTCCTTGGCAATAAAAATCAGTTTCGACAGGGGGAAAAAAAATATCAAAACATTAATGAAACATTCCTGCAGCATCGTCTCCTTCCCCACTGTGGGTCAGGAGAGAAGTGGATCATACTGCAGGAGTGCTGTAAGAACTTTCATACATGTTTCAGTGTCATTTTAAGTCTCTTGATATGTAAAAGACAGATTTTAGGCGGGGCATCACTTAAACCAGTGTGTCATGCGGATAAAAAGCAAACGCTTTAACCCGAATTAGCAAGTCTTCAACTTAAAATACAGTGGCACCCATCTGAGAGCCACTGTTTAGTTTCCAGATGAGCAGATTCGTGCTCCAAGGTGGGACTTATACAGGCAAAACACAAGCACAAACACAGACACACAGCAGGTAAACTCACCACGTCGCTCTTTGTGGTGTAGACGCGGTCCGCCAAGCTTTCGATGGCGATCCATTTGACAGGCATCTTTGAGATCCGCCCCTGCCTGTAGTAGTCTCCATTGTAGATCTTCTTGGAGAGGCCGAAGTCGGCCACACATACGTTCATGTTCTCATTGAGCCTGAGGCGCAGAGACACAGGTGTTACAGCGCTGTACGGTATTTGGAAAAGGGGGAATTCCTGCTGTACAATTCTGAAGTACTTCCTCTGTTTCTTCTGCTTCTACTCCACTACATTTATTTGACAGCTACAGTTACATTGCAGATTAAGATTTTACATAGTAAACACACAATAATCTTGGAGAATATGATTTAATGTGTATTGATTTTCTACTTTGTCTGTATGTGCCACGCCTTTCTGCATCACATTAAGCTTTTATTATTTTGGGCTTCCCCTCTCCCAAACAGTCTTTTTGTCTGCTCTTAGTTCTTCTTAAAGGTTTGCTTCAGCATTGCATGCAGGGTAAAAAAGGAAAGAGAGAGGATTGACAAAGGAGGAAGGAGGACACATACAGGAACTGAGAGAGTCAAAAACAGAAGCGGAGATTGTGATTACATGCAGTTGCGCGCGGCGAGGTCTCTGTGGATGAAGTTCTTGCTGCTGAGGTACTCCATCCCTCGGGCAATGTCAGTCATGAACTTCACCAGCATTTGAGACGGGAGGTACTGCAGGTCATCACAGAGAGAGAGAGAGAGAGAGAAAAAAAAGAAGGTTTTATTCACACACATTATCCACTACAGCTGATGTTTACTTTCTGCACAGTAGAGGGCAGTAGAGCTCGTCTCTTTCAGGACCTGTGATCGGTCTGAACCGAGGGCTCCCTTCCTCCTCCTCCTCCTCCTCCTCCTCCTCCGGGAAGAAAAGGGTTCAACACCATTTTATTTTTTGAATGTTTGCCGAACTCATGGATGTTTTCAACATTATGTCGAAAATCTTGTTTCGATTAGGCTCATGATTCTCTTCAGGGACTTATTGCGTATAACAGTCATCGAATCCAAATAACACCTCATCCATTAATAAATAAAACTGCACAGAGCTACGATAGACTCTTATCTTGTGTTTTCATGATCTCAGAATGTACATGCTGCCAATACAGTATGGGTGGGGACTCAGTAACTTTACATCTTTGCTGAACTTTGGATCCCATTTTGCTGACAGACACTCGAGTGAACTTCTAAACCCTGAACCCATTAAGCTGTTAAACTGTGTGGGACTGCATGTGTGCATATGTGTTTGTGTGTGTGTTTGTGTGTGTGTTTGTGTGCCTGACTTGATGCGTTCATTGTTTGCAATCATACTAACCACCGGACAGTCTCCCAGCCTCGAGTATAGCAGATAGCTGTGCAGATCTCCATGTTTCATATAGGGCAGGATGACCACAGGGGAGGGGTAACCTTCACTCTCCACAGTCTGCAGACACACACCTGTAAAAACACCCCGGCTCAGTGTCATACACACAGACCGCACACATTCTTCTTCATTTTTTTTTATCTTAAATGTATTTCTATCTCTAAACTTGGGCTAAGAAACCCCATGAGTAAGGAGTAAGGGGAGCAGCGTGCAGCCTGACTCACCTAGAAGCCTCATAACATTGGGGTGGTCAAACTCCTTCATGCAGGCAGCCTCACGGAGAAAATCTTCCATCTCTGAGCGGGTACAGATGGCAACTGGAGAGGAGACGGTGCACAGGTGAGACAAAGTGGTTTTGTGCAGCTAAGTGGGTAACACACAGCGCGGGCTCTGCCAATGTTGAGAGGTTGCCAGGGTAAGAAGACGTTTTGGCTCCTGAGTTCATTAAACTATGAATTTATACATGGCAGCAGTTTTTTACCACCAAGTTTGTTTGAACTCCTTCACCACAGTTTGAAACGGTCAGAGTTCTGAATCAGAAAAGGGCGGTGCTGTTTATTGCCCCAATTCTGATTCCCTCCAAAATTCATCTTTTCAGTTCAACTCTGGAGCTTTTTTACAATTGTCTTTACTTTGGCACTACATACTCTGTGGGGTCAACTTTCTCTACTGCCAATATTTTTTACAAGATGTGTCTTTGTCCGTTTTCTGATCAAAAACTGAGATTTTTGCCCCCAACACAACTTTTTTGACTCGAGGGGACTGTCTATCAAATGGCCTGTGTTCCCAACATGAAGGGATTCATTGTAGTGATTGCTGAGTACTTTTACTGTCTACTCACTCTTCATAGTCTTGACAGCAACTTTGAGAACAGACTCCTCCTGAGTCAGCAGCCCCTCCATCACCGAGCCAAACTCCCCTGAAGAAAGAAATTAAAACACAAACAAACGCCCAGTTCAGACGCACTTTTTCGCTGCAACAACATTAAATCTCTTATTCAGCAGTGAAGAGCGGTTTCTTTCCTCAGCATGCAGTGAACAGGGCTGTAAGGATATCACATTGCAAACTGTGACACTATACCCAGGGTCACAATATATTACTGTCAAAGGAAATGAGTGGAGATAAGTGAGCAGCATGCACTGGTGCTGTAGCAGATAAGTCCTGTCTCTGTACTGTGTACCCACGCTCATATGAAAGTGTTTACAAATGCCCTTTTCACCTTGCTGTTTGTCAGACACTCCCTGTACCAAGACTGTACATAGTAACACCAGGCTGTCCTAGAAATGAGGCTCATACATACTTACAAAAACAAAACAAAAAAAACTAAACTAAACTAAAGAAAAGAGAGCAGTACCTTCTCCCAGAGTTTTTCCCAGGGTGAGTTTATGTCTGTCCACCATCACATCTTGGAGCTTCTGCTTCAGCTCGTCGCTGATGCCCAGGCTGTTCACTGAGGAGGAAAAAACAAAGGCTTTTAATGGTGTTTGGAGCCCAAAGCACTTTAATGAACAACATAGAAAAGAGAGGAAAAACAGCCAGATTGTACCGAGCAGCCTCCCTTGCTTTTCCAAAACCACAACGCACGACACTCAGCCAAAAACAAAGTGTTAATAAACATCGCCTGACTAAAATGAAAATAAAACTATAACTGAACTAAAACAACCCTGTCTACTTGTAAGCTCACAAAAAAGGCAATACACAAAAATACTCAACCATTGTTCCACATACAGTATCTATTATATCTTGAAAAATGGCATTCACAATGAATAAAAAAAGGACAGTTCAAATAAGAGTTAAAAGCTTAAGTAAGTTATATATATATATATATATATACATATACATATATCATATATATATTTAAAAAAAACATAATTGGAATAAAATGCAGTCCACTATGCAGAAGACAGAATCTGATATGGAGCCTCCTTGTGCTCTGAGGCCATTTTTTCAGGTGCGGGACCATGTGATCCTGCAGGGATCAGGTTAGGGTGAGAAGATGAGGTCAGAGGATTTAAGCTGGTTTTAACATTTCCGAGTCCCTTCAACCAGCTGGCTGTCACTGAGGTGTACGCTGGCGAACAGACTGCGCCACAGACGTTAGCTCCGCTTTCACATCTGGGCCAGGACATGACAAGGCCAGGACATGCTCAGAGATCCCCCTCCAGCTGCTGCTACACTATCAATCTGCTGTCTCCGTCAGACAACAATGTGCTCAGTCCACAGGCATGTTCCAACACATGCTGCTGTGACCAGCTATTAGCCAATGCATGCAATAGCCATAGCCCCAGGGTTTGACTTTGTCCTGAGAACTGGCCAAAATTACAAGTCAACATCAGCGACACAGATCCAGCCCAAATCCCTCCGATCTGACCCCTTGCTTTATTCCCAGCATGCTTTTCACCATTCACTCAGAGTACATTATCTCCACATCTCTTTCTCTTGGCTCCTCTCATTTTACTCACTGAATCCATTTTTTGGGCTTTTTTTTTCCTCTGCAGTTTCCCCCTGGCCTCTTTGTGGCTCTGGCAAGCTGAGACTTGTGTATGAGGTCTATACAAATATTGTGTGTACGCCAGGGACAATGTAAGGGTTTGAATGAGACCCAGCTGAGTGAAATCTGAGTCTGTATGCTGTGTTTACAGCTACGTATCTCCGTCTGTAATCATGAGGACTCACAGGGGCTGCTATTGACAGCATACTGCAAACCACTGCTTTGTACTCCACCACTACGTCGTTGTCACTCCACCTGGATGTGACTTGAAACACCCGCTTTTACTCCCCTGAGGTGAGATGACCTCCTCACTCCGGTCAGAGCGGTCGCGACACCTCATCTGTTGTTACAGGCTGCGTCAGTTTGAACTCTCAAGTCACTGCAGACTACATTTCCTGAAGTAACTGTATCCTCTTTCCTACATCCCCCACTTCTCCAACACGCTGTTATCTTCAAGCTTCACCTTCCTTGCCCTTCCTCCTTTTGCTTTTTCAGTATATGCTGTCTACGCCTGATTGCACAGGGAACGACTTCACGAGTGGATTTACTGCACAGCTAATCAATATGACTATAAAAAGATTGCATTATACAGTATAAGGGGCACGGAGTTGCTGTGGGCTGTGTCAGCTGACTGGACTCTCCTGGGCTGTTTTCACAGCTGTGGGGGAATGAATTAACCCTTTCCTGTTCGCTGTCCTGCCTTTTATCAACCAAACAAGCCAAGGAGGTGATTCCTGATCTTGAACTGGTGGAGGATAGCTTGTCATAGTGTTTTCCCAACAGCCAAAGGTTTCTTTCCTCTGAACTGGTGGACTCAGTCCCAGGGCATGAGAGGAGGTGTTATTATGCTATTTTTGGTGTTGTTATCTATCCTGAGGACAGAGGCAGGTTTGGGCACGCCGTTTACAGTGTCTCTTGCTGCTATAGGTGCAGCATGAAGTCAAGTGTCGTCTCTCTGAGGGGCATGCCGGGGCAGAGGGAGAGAGAGAGAGAGAGAGAGAGAGAGAGAGAAAGGAACTCACATGTTGCCTCTGTAGTCCTGCGGCTGTAGGTGCGGCGGGCACGGTACCTGACCACCAGCTCTCCGCTCTCCATCATGGGTTCAAATGCCTCTCTGTACATGCAAACACACGTCACACAAAACACAATGAGAGGTCAGTGCAGCGGATACGTAAACGCTGCTGAGAGCGTGGCATTGCTCCATAAATCATGAGAATTTCAAAACAGACGTATTCTACTCCATCTAAACGCTTCAGAGT
Organism: Seriola dumerili; assembly: GCF_002260705.1. Taxonomy (NCBI): domain Eukaryota; kingdom Metazoa; phylum Chordata; class Actinopteri; order Carangiformes; family Carangidae; genus Seriola; species Seriola dumerili. Next base: position 278,350 of record NW_019174291.1, read on the forward strand.
GCATGCACAAGTGGCTCAACCAGGCCAAGAAAGTGAAGAAAAAACAACAAAAAAAAACTTTTTGGTTTGGCACAGCTACCGAGTTCCTCCCTTCTACCCACGAGGCTACGCACCCAAAGCGCGTCTCCTTGCGCCGCAGCTTGGCCACGTAAACAGCCATGAGCACAGCTATGGACACGGCGCCGGCAATGGCCATCACCACATACCACCAGTGCCAGGAAAAGGCCGGGGGCGATGACGGACCTGAGGGAAGGGGTGTGGACAGAGACAGACGAGAGTTTAGCAATGTAAGTCTTTTATGAAGTCAGCGTTCAGGATTATGGAGCTCTTAAAGTGACGGAAACACTCATTTAATTTTAGGTTGTGCTTTCTACTGATGTATTAAGTCACTTTTGGGGTGGGGTCTTCTAGAAATGCTGTGTAATATAATAGTAAATAGATACAAATGCACAATGTTCAATTCCTCTTCTTCTTTCCATTGTTCCTACATGCGGATGTGCTGGACAAACTCTCCTCACATTGAAAGTTAAGTTCATACACTGATTTAAACAATGTTACATGCTTGTAATAACACAGTGTACACTTCTTACATATGTAGCATTATTACGGGGTACAAATATGTTTCAACTGATCAACCTGACTAGGTCCTGCCCTCCATATTTGTTGAGCTCAATCCAAATATTTGTTCTGTTACTAAATATGAGTTCTTTCTGTCTTTCTGTCCCATCTCTCACATTAAAGTTACTCCCAGCCACCCCTGGAAGCTACTGCTAAACTCTCACACCCTCCACCCACCTACTGTTTTCAACTTTTCCTCCCATTCACACTCATCCTCCCCCAACTTTCCCTGCCTCCTCCCTTCTTCTCTCTTTTTATCTGCCATTCTTGTTGTTTGAATTGTCTGTCTGGCTCTATTAGACTAAGCAAACAGAGATGCTGCACTGTTCCTGCCTGTTATAAATATTTATGATGCGTCTCTCCATTCACCCCCTCCCCACAACACCCCTCTTCCCCTTTCTCATCCCTCTGAGATCCTCTCTTCTCTTTTTTTTTTTCTCTTTCTTCCCTTTTTTCTGAAATTCACAGGAAGGAACTGTGATGAAGGAACCCAGTGACAGAGAATGAGAAAGAGAAGTCCAGTGGCAGAAAAAACACCATGAGCTCACTTCTACTGTCACTGTGTCATTACGTGCCACTCACAGAGGTCACAGAGGAGCGTGCTGATAGGTTTGCATGTGCAACGCTGGTCATTACTCACCTCTGAATTCCTCCATTTCTGTGGGGAACAGAAGAAAAGAAGAGCAGAGCTTATGTCAGTGTTTTCGCTTTCAGGAGAAAAATGTAATCCTTTGTTTTGTAAAACCTGAAATAACACATGCTTACACTATTAATTCATTTCTAAGAAAATCTCAGGCCTTCTTGTTAAAAATGAATTGGTATTATTGTGAATTTTTCTTTACAAAATGACAGCAGTTTTGAAGGAGAAATGTTATCTTAAAGAATCTATTTCACCAACCATTCTTGTGTCAAACTACATGTGTACTCTTTAAATCCTAAAACATTATTTTAGCAGTAATATATATCAGTAGTTATGAGTTTTCACTCACCAGGAGCAATAAGTGTCAGGGTCTGTGTGGGGGTCCAGGGTCCTTGCCCTGCTCCTGTATAGGCACACACTCGAAAAGACACGTTGGTCAGCGGGACAGACAGATTGATTGAAAGCTCGGTGTCCAATCCAGTGTCCACAACCAACTGTCACCAAAAGAAAAGAGGGAGAGACCGTCGGCGTCACACAGGTTTTCTTTCTATCTGTCGGTATCTGATAACGTATGTGTCTGACTGACCTGCTGGGTGGCAGGGGTGCTGTACTCCACCATGTAGCCCTGTAGGTCTCCGTTCAGCTTCCCCGGAGGCCCCTCCCACATCATCAGCACCTCTGTCCCGTTTAGCACCGCGGTCACGTTCACAGGTGGGTTTTCTGGCACTGAGGCACAAAACGCAAAAGGACATGAAGGCGTTTCACTTCTCGTACAGTTACATTTGTACCTGTAAAGTTGTTGTAATGTTAGGTGTGTGTCAAAAGACTTTGGGGTATGAACTGGGAGTCGGAAGAAGTCAGTGTTGCAACTGCGGGGCTCAGCGGCCAGGGGCCAGTAGGCCGGGGGTTAGCCAGGCGTGTGTTGTTTTGACAGCCTTGAGCCTCTAGGGTGTGGATAACTACAACAGCTGGAAGGAGAAGATGTCAGAGAATGCGGAGAATTCAGCTTTATTAGGACAAAAAAGGCAGGCTAAGGGCACCACAGACAGGGGCGATTAGCTGAGTTCAGAAGGCAGCGCGCTCCCTCTCTGTGTCGGCATGGTTGGACGAACTCAGATGGACACATGCTGAGGCCTGTGTCTCCCTGCTTCATGCTGTCCCGACTCCATCCCTACTTCTGCTTTGTTCTCTCTCGCCTGCCTCTTTCTTTCCTGGCTCTCTGAAGCAGAGAGCGAAAAAAGAAATACCCAGTGGAGAGAAAACCTAGCTGAATAACATGCCAGAAATAGTATGAGGAATTTGTGCATACGTGTGTTCGTGTGTGCGCGTGTGACTGATGCTCGGGATAGCACAGAAATCGAAGAACCTTTTTCGCAAGGAGGGGACAGCGCTTATTTTCTTTGTTGGGAGTCTGAGTTAAGGCTCTCTTTGTCTTTGTTTCTCACACGGTCTACAGGCTTACAAAGTCACACAAACTGGCTGGACAACCCACACACACACCCACACACCCACACACTCACTCACACATACTCACACACACACACACACACACACACACACACACACACACACACACACACACACACACACACCAAGTCAGTGTGAGTTTGGGAAACATGGCCCAGCCTATGGATGATGTTATCAGGAAGCGTTTGGCGGGTGATTGTTTCCACATGTGGTCCCTGCTCTGCCTTCCAGCGGCAACAAAAACAACCTCCAAGTCAAGTTCGTTCCAGCAGTTCGTCTCCACCTATGCTCCGTCATCTCTCTGCTTCCTTCTCCACCTCTTTTGTTGCCTACCCACTCATCTTTTTCTCTCCTTTTCCTCCCCTCGTCATCTCCTTCTCCCTCCCTGTCTCCCATCCAACATGATTCCATCTCCTCCTTTCCAAGTTTTCTTCTCCCTCGCTGCCCTCTCTGTGGTAATGCCTCTCTCTTTTTTGAGCTCAAGTCAACAGAAATGTTAATTGTTGACGTAAAACTTGGAGGAAAAAAAAACAAAAAAAAACGTCTCACTTGAAAAAAAAAAGGAGATGTGTGCTGTTGTTGTTTTTCTGAAATGCAGAATCTAGAGAGAAAAAATGCTTCTTGTAGTTCCTTTGTTTTCCACATGAAAGCAGCCCTGGCTTGGCAGTAGGCTGAGAAACAAACACTTCTGAGCCACAATTAGTTCACAACAGCAAAGGTTAACATCTGCATCCAAGGCAGACTACTGTTTCTCATTGTGTAGCATGCTGCTATTAGAGAAGCAGCGTCTGATAGTCAAACATTGTTCAGAGGCACGGCTGTTACTCTGCTATATCTTGTCCTCTCAGTCTGCTGAGCCTCCGCATAGGTCAACACGTGGATGGAAAAGGGTCATCCTCTAGCCAAAAGCTGACTCATAACCCTGGGATCTGGAGTCTGTTCTCCGTAAATGAAAACAAACACAGCACTACACAGGAAACATGTTTCCCAGATCAGTCGGACCACGAATGTTAGTGTCATCAGAAGTGTCACAGCTTTTATTGACATCCGCCTCGCATCAATTTATATGGTGGAAAAGAATGTTGTCTGTCTTTAACAAACAGAGTAATTTAAGGTCCCATATTGTATAAAGGTAGATGTCCATGTGTAGTGTGATTATAGATCAGGTCTAGGTTCTATATTAATACTGTGAAAGTATCAAAGCCTCAGTCCACAGAGAAATGCACACAGCCTGTATTCAGAGACTGAGCCTTAAAACCAGCCGTCAGGACTTTTGGAACTTTGTGATGTCACAACAAAGCTGTCACTGCTCTCAGCCATGACCCAAGTCTGGTCAATGCAGACCCACCATCCAACTATGCAGGATTTGATTTCTCTGAGTGTTTTCCTGAAATCTGCTATATTTTTATTTATTATTATTTTTTATCACTCAGAAAACAGTCAGCCAATCGGAAAAGAGGCTCAGAGCCTCCCCACCTGTTGTTACTAGAACCCCAGGAAGAGGCCTGAGAGAGGAGATGTAAAACAACATTGAGATGTTTTTTTCTACTTAAAACCACAAATACATCTTCTTAAGGATAACAAATTTAAAATAAAACACTAGAAAGTGTAAAATATGGGACGTTTAATGATTGCTGTTGCATTTTTGCTGGCAGTATCATTAAATACAATCAAATGTGAAGCACCTGTGTGTACTGTGTCCTGTAACTCTGGATTAATCCTCGTGTCACTACGGACTCACAAATGTAAAGAGGAAATCAGGAGCTCCTCATTTGTCTTTTTAGCGTACCAAACTATGTAAGATGTGTAAGTGCACAATGATACTTGTCTTGTAAGTATTTTATAACCACGTTGTTACACCCAGTCTTAGTTCATTCACTTCACTTTGTTTTGTGTTTTGGAAAGATGCTTTTCTGGAGCTTTTCTAGGAAGCAAAAGGAAAATGCATTATACAGACTGGAAATGTAAAACATAATCTCATCGCAGCTTTAGGATTAGAAGGGCCATGGGCGACATGGGTCACCTCGCTTCCTCTCCCACCAGCCAATTCCCTCCCCCCTCTCTTTCTGTGCTCTCATCCTCCGGGGAAAATAGTGGGCTTTGGGAAAATAGCAAAATGAGTGTTTTCTCAAAGCGCCCCCTTCCCCCGTTTCCCTGCTCTTCCATCCATCCCTTGCCTACTCTCATCATCAGCCCGCTATTTTTTTTTTTTTTTTTTTTTTTCCCACAGTGCCTAGCTGTGTGCTCTGGAAAGAGAAGTCACAGGTCATCTGAGGTCAAAAAAAAAGGGCGGGGTGGGGTGAGGGGGGTGAAGGAGAGAAGTTGAAAGACTGGATTCAGAAGAAAAAAAATTGTTCAGCTTGTTGTTTGGAAATGCAGGAAATAAATTCCCCAGCAGTGTTTGTAAGATTTGAGGAAGGAAAAGACAATTGTAACAAAATGAGAGGGAGTCAGCCTGATGCTGGCAAGAGAAGGAGGAGAGTCTGTAATGAATTGTAAAATGTAAGAATTAATAAGGAGACAGAGGAGTAGCAAATGGGGACATCTGTGCCAGGATGACACATGAGCTGGTGCAGCACATACTGTATTTGCACAACTTACTAATGAGAAACAAATGGAACAGAAATAGACTCAAAAAAGTTTTCTCACAGAGCCACAGTCTTCAGCACTGAAACTACAGAGAAAGAGAAGAGAGCAGTCTACCTCTCCCCTTCATTCACTCATTCCTTTTGACCTTCGTTGCTTCCTGAACTATATTTGACCACCAGCTGAATCCCATCTTCTGTTTTTGTTCATACTCTGACTCATTAGGAGCGTAGAAAGAGCTGCCGTAGAAGAATAAAAAGATTTTGTCCAAAGGGAAATTATATAATTTGGCATAAAAGGAGGATTTTTCCACTGAAATGAAACAAAACATGTTATAACTCTGTTGAATGAAGAAATGAAACTTGAAAATCTGTAACGAGAGCATCTAAAAACCATGTCTCATCCTTCTCCATTACAGTGGCATTTCAAGAGTGCTACTTCTCCCTTCTTCTGTTTGTGAGAAATGCTGCGTTGCAGAGTTTTTTAGATTATGAGCAGCTTCCATCATGGAAAGCCCCCATCATCCCTCCTGTGGCATATCTCTCCTCTTAGTGTACGCTATTTCCATTTCTATTCATGCAGGGATAGAGACAGCATGAGCTGGCATGGAAAATCCCACCTCAGTTTAAACTCAAACACACACCAGCCTAGCATTACAGTCTGGACAGATCGCTGCGATCCTAACTGAAGCCTTTCAGGAGAATTTAATGTCCAGCCTCCCTCCCTTTTCCACCGTCTCCGTCTCCACCTACTCTGTCCCTTCAATACCAGTCTGCCTTCTACCTCAAGTAAGAGTTTACATTTGGAGCAGGGTTCACAGAGGTGCAGGGCCTCGAGTCTGGTGCTCTTCATAAACACAGACTAAGTTAAAGGGGCACAGGAAGGAATATTATGACTAACAGTGCACAGTAACTCGATTCTCTGACTCCTTGTTATCATACAGTATGTTCCCAGTCTTGACTCACTTACAATAAAACTAAAAAGCAGTCAAAAGACTCAGACCTGCAGTGAGTTAAACTCAGCTAAGCCAGGAGCTTATGACAGACAGCGCAAAGAACATAACTCTCTCTCTCTCTCTCTCTCTCTCTCTCTTTCACACACACACACACACACACACACACACACATACACAGCCACAGCCTTTAACTATCCTGAGCAAAAATAGTTAATCAAATATCAGATCTGTACATCTTATAATAGCTATAGCTATGATAGCTAAATATAAAAACACATATTCAAAGTGTTCAAAAGCTGCATGAGTCTAACTGTCAGCATTCAGGCAGCTGAAAAAGATGCAATTGGCCCATGAAGACTTTTGACATGACTTGTACTTGTACTTGGTTGACTGAGACTTTGAAGAGGAGCATTAAGACTTTTCCCTTGGTAAATGCCTCTCTGTAGGGCCTGGTATTTTTAGCAGTAAACAAATATAGCTAAATTCTAATGTTGCAAACTGGGCAAACATGTTACTTTACAGTTCAATAAAACAATCCTTGGTACAGACGAAAACACTTAAAACAGTGGCTCAGCCGTGCCTGCTCGCTGTTATGTAGCATTAGTTAGGTACTGCTACAGCGCACAGCGGGAATGGGAGGAGACTTGGACTTGAACCTCAGTCGGTAGCCAGATAACACAGCCCTGACCTCCACTCACTTCAGAGGAAGCGATCCCACACACAAGACACGGTGAAAACAAACATCTCCTCACTTGGAGGGCTCTCACCTCCTTCTTTGGTGCGCAGCTCCACCCAGGGCGACCAGTCAGATGGGCCCTGACTGCTGTGACAGGCCACCCTCACAGTATAGAGGCTGTGAGGCTCCAGGTCCCCAATGAGGTGGGTGGCTGGTGGGATGTTCACATTCTGGTTGTGGATCATCTTATCTGGGCCAGCTGTGAGGGACTCTCCTGAATGTTTGGCCTGGAACATTGAGATACCAGACTTTAATTTGCTACATCCTCGACATGCTTTTACAGTGGATTTCAGATTGACTTGTCAGATCTGGTGGGCAATGTGTTTTATTGCTTTGTAGCACAAACAGGAAGAGGATGCTGTTCTTTCAGTGTAAATGCAGCAAAAGTTTTTTTTTAGCAATGGTATATAGAAGAAGAACTGAAAAACTAATGGAGACGTTGCTTCAAACATGTTCATAATTTTAAATAAAGCCAAAAACACCCACCGAAGACTTGCACTATACATATACATAGCAATGGTACAGAGCGACCACATGCAGAAACATAATATTTGTGATAGAAAGCAACTGGATTCAAATGGGAAATGTGTTCTTAATAAACACTACTAATACCAACCACGGGGTAACTGTTATTAATAATCAATATCTACTAAAGGGAATAAAGGGTTAAAATAATTTGTGAATAGTGGAAATCAACATTTGATGAAAAAGCTGATCTGACAATGTTTGTTTCAATTTGCGTCACGCATATTTAACTCAATTTGTGTTACTTTGAGTGACTTTTTTGTAATAATTTATGTTACAGTTTCTCAATAAAAATGATTTAAGTTTATATATATCTGAGTTTGATAATTCATGACTGTTTCTTCAATCAAAAACACTTTCTTAAGTTGTTTTTCTAGTATTATTTTTCTCTTAATGCACAGTCAATGACAGAATTGCTCATGATGTATTGTGGAAGAAAGAGCGTGTGCATGATGGTGGTGGTGGTGGTGGTGGTGGTGGTGGGGTCATTGAGTGCTAATTGTCAAAAATGGTGTCAAATCTGCGTCATTGCTGTCTGTGATTTAACTCGGGCTCAGCAAGGTGCACTGAAAGCAGAAGTCATTAACCAAAAATCACAGGCAGAAACCTGCTGTCTCTGCAAACCCTCTGTGGTAAACACATTTAAAGAGGAACACAAGGCAGAAAAATCTTTCATTGCAGCAATCTTAAAACCACATTAAAGTTGCTGGTCTGGACCATTGTTCTCTGCTGCGTTGCTCATTATAAAGCGGCTCCTCCAGGCTACAAGCTGCATTTCACAGAGTGAGCTTTACAGTCAGAGCTGAAGATACATACACATAAGAAGTATAAATAATGAAACTAAAAATCTGATGATCAGCCAAAACAGATTACTGCGTGTGTGTATGCTCAGACGCTGTTATGTACTGCTTAGATAATGAGTTTAAAAACAACAGGAAAATTCAGATTTCATATCAGAAGCCGGGTGAGTCATTTTTCCTCATGGTGTGAGTTACATGGTTTGATTTCATGGAATATTAAGTTGTATGAATGAGGAGTTCATAAATGGCTGTGTGTGAGTCACAGAGAGAGAGAAAGAGAGAGAGAGTCAATCCTGACCTGATGAATCACTGTCCAGCCTATAAACAAGTGTGTTTAATTTAATTGTGCAACTCAGCCCTGAGTCACACTTCAGCCTGCATTCTCCCCACATGGCTCAGACCCACAATACCTGCTGTCACTGCCTCTTCCTGTTTTCTTTAACTGACTTCTTTAAGTCTTTCTTTTTCTTTCTTTCTTTCTTTCCTTCTTTCTTTCTTTCTTTCTTTCTTTCTTTCTTTCTTTCTTTCTTTCTTCTCTCTCTACACTGTAGGCTTTTTCATGTTTCTCTTCACCACACAAATTAACCGTTAAATTCAGATTTTTGCCCCATTCTGCTGAAGCCGGCCCCTCGCCTTGTTCCCTTGTGAGGGTGGGGGGGGTGAGGGAAGACTGAGGGGAGGGATGGGGGAGGAGGGGGCAAGAACAGCAAGAGGTATGAGGGGCAGCTTTATTAGAACCAGACGTTTAGGGGTGGTGCTGCACTGCTCCCTTCTCCAGGAGAAAATGTTCCTCCTCTCAGCGACGAGCTGTAATGGCCACAGAGCAGGATAGTGGTAGAGAGGCACTGACAGAAAGACAGAGAGAGAGAGAGAGAGCGAGAGAGAGGGAGTGGTGCTAAATAAGATTGGTCCAGGAGGCCACTTTCCCAGAGTGAAACCTGATCCACTGGTACATGAATAAAGCAGGGAGGGGTAGAGGATGAGTTAAGAGAAGAAAAGAAAAGCAAGCTCTCTTTTCTTTAAAATCTGGCTTGGGAAAGGTAAGACTGTGGTCTGTCTGCACAGTCCCGCAAATAGAGAGTGAGTGGTAAGTTTATTTAACATGCAGGTCAAAGAGTTGCAGTGATTTTTCCAAGCTAGTTTTCTCAGCTAGTTGTGGTATTCTCCTCTCACATGTATCTCACGTTGTCTCACCTGAACAGAGCAGCGGATTATCGGGTAGTCCCCTCCGAAACCAGGCTGCCATGATAAACGGAGGCTTGTCTGAGTGATCTCCACAGCTCTCAGATTCTGAGGCTGTGATGGGAGAACTAAAGACAATAAAGAAAGACACAAAGAAGATATAGAGATATAACAACAAGGTATTGTGCGATTAACAATTTAAGCAGGAACAGTTCATCCAAATTGAATGAAGAGAGCTGTTAGAAGTGTCAGTGCCTCAATAATGTGACACCCACCTGTGATGGTACCAGATCCGGACGTGGCCACACCTTTGCGGTTATGAGCCTCACAAGAGAAGGTGCTGGTCCTGTTCAAACCTGGACAGACAAAAGAAACAACACGCACGTGTGAAGCAGGAACTTTTGAGGTCTTCTGAAACCTAGAACCCTTGCTCAGCATGCTGACTGGGATATAATGTTGATGTGAGAAATGTTGTGAAAGTTAAAACTGAAGTGGGAACACCGAGGGTAATAGTTTCCATAAGGTAACGTGATCTCTTTGTCAATAACATTTTTCAGGTCTTGCAGAAATGATACCAGAGCAAAACAATCAGTGTCAAGCATCTTTCTGCTACATTTAATAAAAATCAGATCAGCAGCTGTGACCATATAGAGGTAAAGTTCAGCCACCCCTCCATCCAACACATACTCATCTTGTTAAAATTGTTTATATATATATATATCAATGTGTNTAATAAAAATCAGATCAGCAGCTGTGACCATATAGAGGTAAAGTTCAGCCACCCCTCCATCCAACACATACTCATCTTGTTAAAATTGTTTATATATATATATATATATCAATGTGTGTGTGTGTGTGTGTGTGTGTGTGTGTGTGTGTGTGTGTATACAATAGCACCTTTAAAAAAACCTTCAACCAAATTTGGGCCTACTCGTCTTTAGACCTGCAAATCACTTACAGGGTGACAATTCCTGATTTAACTTGAGAATCTCTAACCTGCATACTGTAAGACTGCTTGACGACATGTTGCATTTTAATATTTCTTGCAGTGTAGTTGCGAGATCAAAGAGAGAGCGGCTCTGTTGGCGTCCAGGTGTAAAATGCTGAGCTGCTGCCTTCAAGAGGCCGAGGCTCCTCTGAAGGGGGCACAACACTGTGACACATACTCGCATTCAACAGTGAATGAGTCCTCTCACAAAGTGACTCACAGTGTGCTCACACACTCAAGTCTTTCCACAAGACAACACGGTCTTACACACACACACACTGAAACATGTGACATTCAAGTTTTATCACTGTTATCTAACACCCCGACACTGTCCATCAGCCACAAACACAGAATCATGCAGTGTGTTGCCCTGCACTGACGGCACCATGCCTCCATTGTGCTGCGGCCGGAAAAAGAACAGGGGGTGCGATCCTCGCTGGGTGAAGCAAGGGGTTGTGAGAGAGGAAAAGGAGGGAGGGAGGGGTGAGGGATGATCACTGGCTGCTTGGGTGAATGAACTGCTCATCAGGCCATCTCGAGATTGCGCCACTTGCCCTTCTGTCTCTTTCCTTCCCCATCAGCAAACTGCAACACAACATCCCCTGACCAGCTGAAAATGTCGGCCGACAGGAAGAACTCCTGAGCTCGTCACAGCTCTGACCAACACTTTTAATGTCAGCTGGGAATGACACCGTATAGTATAGTGTATCATCCATTCAAAAAGTATTAGGACTGTGACTCACTGTGCTTTTCATAGTTTTGTTTATGTGCTTCAGCTTATTGGATTTAAGTATCATATTCACTGTTGATTAAGATACTAATTTCTTGATAAATTTCATAAACATTTGGCCTGTAAATGTTACCAAATAGTGAAAAATACCCATCACAAATTCTAGGTTATGTTTTCAAGTTGTTAGTTTTATCTACAACAACCCAAAATGCAAAGATATTCAGTTTGCACATACACGAGACAGAGACATGTATCAAATCCTCCGATAAGAGGAGAAGCAGGAGCCAGCGAGTGTTTCCACATTCTTGCTTGATGAATGACGCAAACAGTTCAGTACTTATTGGAGTTGAAATGAAACTATGAGGTTAAAAAAGCTGACTTCAGTAGGACAGTGATCGTAAACATGCAGTCACAATGGATTTTGGGGATTTTAGGCCCAAAAAGCAAGAACATGAAACAGAACATGAGGACTTTCTTTCGGTTTATGTTCACATATGCAATTGCTTTCGGCCCTAAAATTGGCGAACTAGGAATAAAAGGGGTTTTCCTACACTGTCCGTCAGATACGGATGGAAACTCAAACTTGAAGGTATAGGGGCATGTGTTGTCCATGATTCCTTACTGGTTCATGCCATTTCTCTTTATGGGCCTATTGAAAGATTATTGTGTTTGCCTTGGTTTGGACCTGTCTTCTGCCAGAGCAGCTGTCCATTCCAGACATGTGAGTGTACGTTACTGTCAAATGGGTACTGGTCAGCACCAGGCAGTCTACTCTGATGATTCAAACCAGATCCTTCAACCGACCGCTGCCGCCTGCCTCTCCCTCCTTCAGTCTGACTCAGCCTGCTCTGCCTGTCCTCCTACTACTGGACTTAATACAGGCCAGCTATCTGGCACGCAGCTGTGGTTTGCATTCAGGCGGTAACAGACCCCTCCTCCTTTTTATATTTCTCTCTTTTATCTCTCTATGCCCTCAGCCCATTTATTTTCCATCTCCCAGTAGTCCATCTTGTGCATGCTGCTCTGCCTTTACCCATCAACCACACAACCACAAGGGACAGTACATCCTCAATGGATCCACTGGCACTGTTCCAGCCAGCCTGCTCTCTCTGGGGAGGGTAGTTATTTGGTGGTTTTGTTTAAACCATAAAGGGGGGGGGGGTTTGGAAGTCTTTGAAACTATAGAAGATGGTTGCTGTGTAGCTTTTGAAGGAGTACACTATAATCAGCCTAAATGGATTAAATGAAAACCAAGGATTTTCAAATTGTCTTCTTTATAGTAATTTAAAACTTTGCTACTTGGGTCCCAAACTGAAACCAACTTCACCCTCGACTAATTGTGCTGAAATGAGAAGTCGATTAATCAGTCAGTTGGTCAGCAATGCCAAACATTTTCTGGTTCCAGCTTTTCAAATGTGAGGCGTTGCTGTTCTTTTGGTTGGACTACAATAGCATGGCCAGCCCTGTGTCCCTGACTGACTGACTGACTGACTGACTGACTGACTGACTGACTGAGAGAGTTGAGTGATCATAGTTCCATCATTGGTCAGCCGAATGCCACATGACTGAGTTGGAGTTTCTCCATTGACCGTTGCTCTTCCAAAGAGCTTGGCGCTTACAGGTTTAGGGGGTCTTTACAGCCTGCAGTGCTGCCAACTTAGCACATTTGTCACCAGATTTACACTCCCCCCCCCAAAAAAAAACATCTAGTGACAAATCTAGTGACAAATTCTTTGGAAAAACCTTGGCTACTTAGAAGAGAGTCGCCAGTAATGCCCTCTCTCTGGCGCCTATTCTGTTATAAAGTGGCAGATAGGTGGAGCAGCTGTTTGTTACCCAGACAGAGGCTGAAGAAGACAGATATTCTGTTGTTTCTAACTTTCTCTCTGAGTGATCGTTTTACAGTAAATACAGCTGAAATCACAGCACAGTCTTTGTCTTTAACTTATGTGTTTGGTGATTTTGCCAGACAACTTTGTGCTTATAAAAATCAGGATTTTTGCAGCATCAGAACAGCAGCTTGGAAATGGCTTGTAAGTTAACGTGTAGTTTTAATGGGCTGCGTTTCAGTCACTATATTCACTGTTTTTAAATACTGTATATGTGAGCACAGAGAGTAGGAGAGAAACAAACAGATAAAGAGCTGAAACCAGCTGACACTAGGCTGACTGAACGCAATGATGTAACAACACAACATCAGTTTTCAACTCCTCAACTTTGCACCTTGACCGTACATGGTCCAGCCATATACGTGGTTTTGACCTAGTCTTCTTGTATTTAATCTGACCGTAAACTGAATATCTCCGTGTTTGGTGGTTGGAGAAAAAAATATTTGAAAAATATCACCTTCAGCTCTGTCAACATGTACTGGACATCTTTTTAAGTAAGACTAAAACATTTGCTTCCCAGACTTATTTATTGATCACTGAATATTGGGCTGTATCAGTGCAAAGTGAGTATGTTACAACTAAGCTGTCCAAATGTGTCATTGAGTGCTGAGGTAATAAGAATCATAGATGATACCTGTGAGGTTGAGAGTGGAGGGTGACAGGGCCACCGGGTCCGCCAGGGTGTTGAGAGGTGCACCGTCCTGCAGCCAGATGACCCTGACTGGCTCTGGAGGTCCGTGGGCCACGCAGCTCAGGCTCAGGGATACGTTGGCCACTACAGACGTGTGATGGGGCTCCACAGAAAAATGAGGAAGGCCTGAGAGAGAATCAGCTGAATCAGACCCTCGACTCGTTTAGCAATCCAAATAAAACAGAGTGTGCTTGTCTTTTTGTATGTCAGGGAGCTGGAGATAGACTCACCCTCCAGCTGAATGCTCCCCTCCTCAGACAAAATCTGCCGGCTTTCTAAGAGAACAGCACATCGATAGGAGCCCATGTCGGGAAGCTGGACCTTCTCAATACTGTTGTGCATAAAATGGGATGATAAAACATCAAGCAATGACAAACCAAACTGACAAAAGTGGGAGACAGAGGCAGAAAGACAGACCCCGATTACTTTCCTTCCAGGTTTTGCCATCCAATCATACTGGGATTAAACACATTAAGCTACAGCAGGAGAGACACATGGGATTTTGCTTGGGTTATATCATTTATTCCAGACTTAATTTCAAAGTGCTCCACAGTGGCTGGAAGTCAACAAGGTGATGTAATACAGCCACAGAACTGGTTAAGCTAGGTGAAAGGATAAGGTGGAGGAACAGGAAACAAATAGAATCATGCCTGACATATTTAGGTCAGGTGTGGCCGCCTCACAACATTCATCATCATTAAATCTCATGCATCAACTAATGTAACCGAAGCAACTAATAAGTGTAGCAGACAAAACTAAACTGCTGCTTACCTCAGCGTGCTCATGATGGTCCAACTGTTGCTGCCAGTGTGAACTTGGAACTGGTTTGTGTCTGCGTACTGAAGTGGCACGCCGTCTCTCAGCCAGAGCACATCAGGGGGGTCCTCTTCCTCACCCCCTGTGCCCTTCAGGGAGCAGTGCATCGTAACAGGTTTTCCCAGTGAGGAGATGACAGTGGCGGGACTCCGCTCAAACTCCAAATCTTTGATGAAGAGAGGGAAGGAGCAGGAGTAGGGGTTGGTTTACAACACAATAAAGTTTTTCACATCCAGAAAACTCCATCCAAAAAAATGCAGTATTCCTTATTTCCTTGTAAAAAATAATAAACGATTTTTTTTTACAATAGAAAGGACTCTTTAAAGACAAAAAATATTAATCAAAAATGCTCTTGTGAACACAGCAAACGTAACCCCACTAAAGGTAAATACATAAAAGTAGTGCAATTATTTGATAAATTACTCATCTAACTACACAATTATTATGATTAAATACTAATTAGCTAATAATTATTATTGAATAATAAACAAGAGTCCAAAACCCAAAGATATTCAATTTATACTGATACAAATCACAGAAAAGCAGCAAACCTGCAACTAGCGCTGTTTGGTTTAATGAATGATTAAAAACTTCATTATTGTTGACATATCAATTAATCAACTAATTGTTTCACCACTAAAAGCTTCATTTGGCTGTGTGCTCGCTCTGATAAACATGTTCATTTACGCTGGACTTGATTTTGCCGTCGCTGTGATATGATAACGGCAGGTAACGCCAGAGTTTCTCCGACACTACACCGGCTTCTCAGTGAGTCTGGTTATCTTGTGTCTCTCACTGATAGAGGGGTTGACCTGAGAAGGACAGAGCTGATACTGGGACAAAAGCGTCCTTGTTAGAGGACGGCTGCTCCGACAGAGCACAGAGAGCTCAACACAAACACTCAGCATATTCAGGGTTTCTCTCAAACAGCAGTAATAGGCCTGCAGGTTGTCTGCCAAGATGTCTGTGAATCTGTTCAACTTCCAAAAAACTGACACGAGGAGAATCATCATAAATATGATGATTATAAACTTCTCTGGCCTGGTTCTGGCTTTGCTTACTTTCAAGACATTCAACAGACGTGAGAGGATGATTCCTTCCTGATGATGCTGAGGGCAAGGCATGCATGCTGCTTGAAAGATAGGAGGACGGTCACACCCTTGAGCTTTGTTGAAACACAAAGCTGGCAAGGACACCTGCATGCAATGGGCATATGGATCGCTTTTCTTTCTTTTCTTTCTTCTATGGCATCAATTAAAAATGAGAAGCATCCATGAAGCTGGCCAAGGCAAGGCATGAGTAATCACTCCTTCACTTGATAAAATAGATAAAAGATGAAATCATTTGAGAATGTTCCAACTTGGCTTGAGCTGTTGAATCTCAGGGCAAGAATAAATCACACTTGTTTCACTGAGTGATGCCTGTAAAGATTTTCTCAAGCTTGTCAACCCGCCCTCCTAGTCTACTTCATGGCAAACCTTCAACCTCTGACCCCTTCACTGCGACCCCAGAGGACTCCACTGCGACCCATCCCACGTAAACGCACATCGTTCAGCTACTGAAAACACATCTGTAAAGTAAGACGCGCATACTGGCAGCACTTATTTTACTCTTATGTCGAACATGCCCTTGATTCTTTAAATGGACATGTAACACACACACATGCACACACATAAACACAACCCAGCATTCAAAAAGCTTGTTCTGGGAGTGTGCAATAAATGAAGGGGCCCGCAGAGTCTCTGCTTCACCGCCTCTCTGTCTCTGTGTGCTTTTTGGCGTTAAAAGTCATTCCTCCCTTTATTTTTAAGCTTGGCTGAGCCTTTTCAAGAATCTGCGTGGCCTTGACTTGTTTTGTTTTTTTTCAGTGCCATATTGAACAAAAACAGCCCTACTTTCTTCCTGTGTCTCTTAGTGCTGCATTCATAAAATAATACGCTCGTAAACCTTTTATGAGAATGCAGAGGTAGAGAGACAGAGCAGGCTAGGTCAAACTGTGTCCGTGTGTGTGTCCGTGTGTGTGTGTGTGTGTGTATGTGTGTGTGTGTGTGTGTGTGTGTGTGTGTGGCCTGTCTCCACGGATTCATTTGTGCTTATCTCCTCCCTTTTGTCCCTAAATTCGCTCGAGGTCCCACACTTTTTGCTTTTCATTATCTGTCTCTTTTCCACCCTGCCTCAACTCCTACTCTCTCTCTCTCTCTCTCTCTCTCTCGTGGAAAACGCTCAGATGTTAAATGTCAGTGGACATGCACATACCAAAAATACCCAACACAGTCCCAGCATTTATCCTCCTTCTCACTCCCTCCTTTATCTTTCTGCCTTTTTAACGCAACATAATTCAACCCCTCCATTCACTGCCGCGCCTTTTGCCCTTCTCTCATTTAGCCTCCTTTTCATGCCATTCTTTGGATTCATCGCTACACATTTTGCCACCTCCCCTCCCTACTCTTTCTCCTCCACTCTTGCCCCCTTACCCCATCCATCATTCCACTGCTGGAGTCTGAGTCAGACCAGCTCTGACTCACAAACCAAAGCATTCGGCCCCGTGAACCCCTCCTCATCCCTCACATCCCCTCACTCCTGGGCCCCTGCCATACCTACATCCAAATAGGAGCTGAGACATCGGGAAAAATTCTCCTTTGAAACCGTCAGTCTGAGCTTATAAATCACAGCAGTGTCTAGTAATCTCTGTCCCTCCTGGTCATACATCTACTGAGGGCAGAGGTACAGCTCCCAGAGAGACAGCGTGACTATAATGGTCAAAACACATGCTGACAGGTGGAGGCCCCTGTAGGGACTCCATGTTCTCATCCACTGGCTGCAGTAGCTAATGGACTCAAAACATTCAACAGTTAAGTTGATTTTTCAAACAGATAAGGACTTCTGAATGGTGACTTGTGGCCCTGATGTAAAATGGCCTTCCTATATGCTTTGGGTAAGTTTCATGATTTTCTCTCACTTCCCAACAGGGTCTATTTAAGCCCTCGCTGCTACCCTGTCTGGAATACATCTCTAACATCTCTCAGTTTCCTGAAAAACGCCATGGCTGGTGGTAATCGTGGCCTGGATACCTGGTTTGGATGAGGTCCCAGCAGGAGTAGAAAATTCTGCAGAAGGGTGCCGCTGCACCTGATCTCAAAACATGATCCTTATCCTTCCTTACTCTACCTTTGGATGCCAGTGAAGAAAAACATTTCTCCAGAATAAAACCAGACCTCCATCACCATTTACCTGCTGTCACTGACTCCACATCAGCAGAATTTGAATCCAAAGCACTAAAATCCTGAGCCTGACTGCACCAATAAAAGTGATCTTTTATTTGTTTTCTTTGATACCCTTGTTTTAAAAAGCCTTTTTTTTTTTTTTTTACGAGTGTAATGAATTCCTTCATGCTGGCCAGATGTTGGAGGCACTTGCAGCTGTGGTTGCACTCTCCACTCCAGAGCAAATTGCTTTAATGAGCTAGGAGCAGAAAGCTGACTGAGCTAATTGCTCATTACGATGTTTTCCTCGCACTCGAGTTGGCAAACAACAGTGAGATTGGATAAAAAGCTGCCGCTGCTGCTGCTGCTGCTTCGGTGCCAGTTCAACTTACCTGTCAGTGTACCGGCGGTTACCGGCCTCCAAGCGGAGAAAATGACGGCGAGGAGTAAAAGTGACCATTTAAACCCGCTCATGGTTCTTCTTGAAATGAGATCACCTTTGAAAATAAGCATCATGAGGAGAGGAGTCATCTTGGAAACATCACCGGACTCCATCACCGCATCTCAGCTGCTCACAGATCCACAAGTTGAGCGCTGGAGAGGAAAACAAAAAAAAAAAAGTTTTGCTTTGTCTCCGGCAGATAGTGAAAATGTGATTATCCGCAGATGGGACCAAAGCAAGCCGAATCCGATCGTTTCAGTTCCCTTTTCAAAGGAGACAGACCGTGAAAAAAAAAAGAAAAAAAGTCTGCGGACGCTCAAAAGTCTTGCTGCTTTCTCCCCCTGTGCTGTTGTTTTGGTTTGATCCCAACACGGAGAGCTGTCCGACAAACTTTTAGTCACCCGGGAAAAGCGCGCAGCAACTTTTTAGCAGCTGATTAAGTTGTCCAAAGCCGAGTCTATTTGTAGAAACAGAGGGAGTATTTTTAATCCAGTGTTTCCTGCAGCCTGTCGTCCAAAGTCTCCCTCCTGCCCACCGGTTCCCTCAGACTCACTCAGACATTCCCCTGGCTTTTTCTTCTCCCTCTCTCCCCCCTTCAAACAGGATTCAAATTCCTCAACTCAAGTTCTTTCCACCCTCCTCCTCCTCCTCCGCCTCCTCCTCCTCCTCCTCCTCCTGAGTCTCCCTCCTTTTCTCAGAGGATGAGAAACCCTGCGGCATGCTGATTGTCTTAACACAATCCCCCATTCGCTGTTTAATTACACACGGGTCTCCAGAAGTTGTAAATAGCCCAGTAAATTATCCGTTTCCCGCTTGAAACACTGTCAGTCCGTGACAAACACAGACCTGTGCACTGCTTATAGACAACACTGTGTCCAGGCAGACTATAAATGAGTCCGTTTACTTATAGATACACAGAGTATCATTGTGATAAGAGAGTAAAGTAGTGATTTACTTACGTTGCTTGATTATTAAATTAATTCCCACATGAGATACATTAATGTCAGAGTTACTTGTTTTCCTATCTACCGCTGGTTTAATGCTGCAGGACAGCCTGTGGGCCTGTGTTTCGTCTTTTTGTCTTAAATCTTTTGCATAATGTGTTTCACAGCTTTTGTATTTTTGTTAACAAAATCATGCCCAGAGTCAATTAAACTAAATCACACAGCCCCATCAACACCATAGTTAATTAATTTGCATTGTTTATGTAAATTGATTAATTAAAAATCAAGAAAATCAAATAGTTCCTTGACTTCTTGGAAGGAAAAACTTCTGCCTTCTACTAATACAATGTGACTTTTAATAGCTTGCTGCTAAATGTTTCATCCTTCATTTATAAACAGGCATATCAATGTCTCATTTACAATGACAGCCAGCCAAGAGAATAAAAATGTATTAAAGCAACAGTAAAAATACTCTGATTATTGTGTTTGTATTTATTGCTACTCCACATCGCTAGGGTTATGTCATCAGAGTGTCTGGGAATTTTTTTTAAACATGTTCAGCCATAACAGACTGAAGCATCATCAGCTGCAGTCTAAACAAATGCCGCTGTCCCTCATTCCCATCAGATGTACAGAGGAGCTTCAGAGCGGGGTTTATTGTGTTGTTGTAGACTGTAATGTCTGAGGGTAGGTGTGTGTTTGAACAGGGATGATGCTGGTGCTCTCTGCCTACATAGGAGACGGCCCCACAGAGTTCACATACCATTCATGAATAATTGATTTGCTGTGTAGATTTCTTTCTTTCTTCTTTTTTTTTTTATTTTTCCCATGAAAACGATGGGAGGTACTGGGACTCAGGTTGCGAAGACCTGGGTCCCACTGGCCCTTTAAGAGTGGCTCTGTGGACAGTGTTGTGTTCCCAGGGTCTTTAATGGAGACAGAGAGGGACTGAGAAAGACCCCATTGTATATGCACTCTTTTCAATAGGAGCTTGAGCAATGGTGCTCTCACTGCTCCCAGATAGAAGCACAGAGAGAGAATGGCGGGGAGGGAGGGGGGAGGGTCACGGAGGGGGTCCTGTACAAGAAAGAGGGGTGTTCTACTCAAAAACACAAGGTTTGGGGGCTGCATGGACCTGGAAGGAGTGAATGTTTGGAGTCTGGGGGTGGTGGGCATCAGCTGCAGGACTCGGTTTTTAGGTTTAAGCAACAACAAAATCCTGCAAACCTGATTCGCTGAATACCGAGACTTAGAGGTTTTTAGATAAGGCTAAAGTGGATTAACAGAGATGAAAGCACATGCTTCCAGTCACAAAGCCACTTGTACCAGCAAAATGACTTACATGGATACCAGTTATTATGTTCCTTCACAAAGGCAGACACAGTGCAGTACCAACACAGCACACACCACCAATATCCTTGTTGGGCTGCACTGTCTGCAAAACATAACAACCTGTTCGTTTCAAAGGAGAGTTCTTATTGGCTGCAACACATGGGAAACACCTTCCTGCTGCTCTCCCAGCTACAGGGCCACCCGGGGGTGCTAATAATGAGTTAGCCTTTTCTTCTTCTTCATCCTCTTTCTGCAGCCTGGATGCAGCCGAAGATAAAGTGCTTCCCCCAACCTGATGATACATCACAAGGACTATAATGGACATGTGACTGCTTAATGTTTGCAGAGGCTCTACTACCCTCTGCTGGTAACAAATGCAAAGCCCCCATTCTGTATATGGAACCAAATACTCCTTGTTAGATATTAAAGCGATTTAAAGATATTTTTTCACTTGTATGGTTTTACGTGTGCGATGTATGTTGCATGACTGTGCAACATGCAAAGACAGGGCAGCATATGTTAATCTAGATAGTCCCTCAACCTTTCATAGCAGGATCCTACCTCCGGTGATAGATCATGTAAAAGCGATTCATTCAATTTCTTGTTTTACCTACAATCCACAGCGTCAGTGGGACTGGGCTCTTCCTGATGTCCACAATCATCTCCACTGCCTTTAGTGCATTGAGCTCCAGGTTGTTCTGCCTGTGTCAGATCACCAGATGGCCGATCTGATAAAGCACAATATATATGCTACATGTATATATTTTTCTATGTATATTGAGCGTTTCAGAGGAAAACATTTGTGAACATCCACATGTTCACTCATATGATAGCACACATACATACAGTATATATAAACTTTGTTTTGTTGTTTTGTTGCACATGCATGGGTGTATTGGGTGCATCACACACCATGATGAGGTTGTACAGTGTACAGACATTATTTCTAAGAAAAGTCACCGTGATGTCTAAAGTGATTTAGACAAATCATCAAACAGTACGGTGTTGCAAAAACATTGGCCAACAGCCAACTGAGTCATTCCTGTTAATGAAACTGTTAAATGAATTAAATACTTGCAGAAAATACTGTTTTTATTTGTTTATTTTTTATCATTTATATTTCACTTAGTATTGGCATAATCTTAGGTGTTGTGGTTGCCTTTTTAATTCTTTCACAGAGGTCTGTAAAGTCAGATATTGTGATGTGGGTGGTGATGATATTGGAGACTCAGGGAGTGTTGTTTGAATGTTTCTTATCTCTGCTGTGTGTGGTTTTCCTGCCTGCTCCTGGTCAGCATTCTAGTGTTGTGTAGCATCCCAATGAGTCCTCTGCAGCTGCCTGTGTTTGTCCATACCCGGACGTTGCAGTCCAAACCTGTAGTGATTATGTTTTTACAAGTGAGATCACATACAACTCTCACCATCTCTGTAAGACGAGCTTGCCAGGAGTGGACACAGTGACACACACACACACACACACACACACACACACACACACACACACACACACACACACACACGGCACTCATTAATATCCTCAAATGGCCCTTTGTCCACTTGTTTTTAAACCTAAATCCCTGAATGTCCCACAGACTAATCCTTGTGGTACTGTCCCCTGTCAATAGTATCTGTTGATTGACATCAGTTGACATTGTGCTAATGACTGCACCTTCATCATTCACAGCCCTGAACTTTCCTAATGAAGTATAGATGTAGCCATCTGCAGCAGTCAGCGGTGTGGCAGTGTCAACAGTGACCACCCTTCACACCAGTGCTTTTCTCTGTCAGAGCTGTAGATTTTTCATGTAGAGGAATTTCCCCAGTGTCTATGACACTTGTTGGCTTCTTCTGAACAGCCTGACTCTCAGTCCGGCCTTGAGCATGTTTATCTGCCATGTTTGCTCTCACTGGCATTAAGCCAGTAGAGAACCTCAGCAGTGTCGGCGTCCCAGATAACAATATCTGCATTCCCGACCAGATCTTGTTGTGTGAGAAGGCTCACACATAACTGCAGCTTCAAACATCCACAGGAGACTGTAAAAGATATTAAAAGATTGATATTGTATTATTCAAATGAAGATCGATTTGAGTCAAAGAAATTTTTTTTTTTTTTCAACGCAGCCCCACTCATATCCCTCCATATCTAGGTTCAAAGTGATCTTTGAGTTCCTTCCTGACCCAAACATACTATTGTTTATGTAGACAATACCTGTCACCTCCCTTGGCACGGTCACCAGAAGAGTAGCAAACTCTGCTCCACTGTTTAGGTTCCACATTCTCACTTTCCCATCCTGGGAAACTGTGCTGCAGTCCATCAATGCGTGGCAGTGAGCCCAACACGCTGAACTGGCGTGACCTTAAACTTCATGACGGCCTTTCCTGTTAAGATATCCCACACTGTCAGCACACCATCCTGGCAAACAGATGACCTGTTTGCCAGGATGGTGATAGAGTGCAGAGCACAGAGCTAACATTATGGGATGTTAGCGTGTTTTTAGAAAGGTCTGCTCCTCTGCCAGGGCATTTTGCTATATCTGAATTAGCCTGGACTAACTAATTGCTATGTTATAACACATACTGGAGATTGGGGTCCGTCTGATACCAGAACTGGAAGCTTTGTCTACACAGCCAGCCATCCTTGGATCAGACACCTATACTCAGTGGTGGGGAAGCTACTGAATATTGAATATAGCATAGCTTTGCAAGCTATCAATTACTTTACATGGGAAGAAATCCAGTTTAGTTAACTAAAGCTACTTAGAAAAATTTGTGAACTACTTTGTAAAAAAATAATCATATTGACAGTGTACATGTGATATGAAATTATAACAAAATATAACACAAAAAGTCACAAGCCAGTTCATTGCAAAAAGTGCCTTCTTTTTCACAGGCCATACATACACCAAAAAATTCATGATTCATGGAAAAGTGCTGGAATGTCAGCTTTGGTTTTATAAAAAAATAGCTGTTTAAGTCCGACCATGGTAACTCTTCCTTAGGCTGGGATTCATGATGATGATGTCGATCGACCACTGAGCAACACCTGCCCTTGGCTTTTGCACATGCACTACACAAAGGTTGAGTGTGTGGTGGTGGCTGCCTGACAAAGGCTTTGCCTGGGTATGACTTCACTGCAGTCAGGACGAAAGAGAGAGAAGCAATGATAAAATGAAAGACTAAAAAAATCATTCCTTTCCTTTCATGGCATAAAATTGTTGTAGTTTTTGTAGTTTTTATTGTTAACTATAGAAAAATGTCAAAAAAGTAATTTAACTACTATGCACATATAGCTGAACTAGCAGCAAGCTACTGCAAAATGTAGCTAATCTACTAGTTTAATTACATGTGGCTCACTGCTCTCCAACACTGCGTATATTCATATCCTCAGATAAACTGACAGATATTTTGTCCTTATGACTGAACATAACGTGGGTGATGGGTTTGACATGTCTTGTTAATGTATGTTAGCAGCACATGGTTTTGTTGTGAAACCACACCCGCATTAAACCGTGTGCACCACCAGTAACGAGACGCTCAGTTCAAGGCGAGTATTCAACGCACATGGAAAACTCATGATCTCCCCTGGTCTCGAAGAGCTTTGACTTTTGACTTGGTCTTCTTGACTTGACTTGGTGACCTGGGGAGGGCAGTGAGGGCCATAGTCTTGCATGAACTACCCCAGATGGCAAATGAGTCAAGCGACCGGATCTGCCTGCACATGTCATTGCAGATGGAGACTTTTAACACATAGAAAGTCTTCAGTGTAGTTTGATTTGTTCCTTTTCTTGAGCAGGGATCATTTCTACTGAATAAAAGTGTAAATGCATTAAAATGTCATCAGCCGCTATCAGCCTCTGACAACAGCTGTAGGACCATTGTCTCAGTAGCCTAAAGACCAGCATGACTCAACCTGAAGTCCCAGATTTGAGCTCCTTGTTGGCAGGTTTCGGGCCATCTGAAGTTTTCCTTTGCAAGTCACTGAACTGATTCTAGCTGGAGGTGGGATCTCTGAGGTTAGCATGACCTTTGACTTCCCGGATTGAGGACAAAGTGAAAACCGCTGTGTCTCTCTGAGATCCATCCTGTTATATAATGTTATTCTAATTGTGATAAGCGAGCTCTGATTGGACAGTGACTGGTGTTTAATCCTGCGTGGATATATGACATTGAAAAAGAGATAATATCTTGGAGGTTGTTGCTTTGAGAAAGATTGTGGAGGTATCCCAGGTCTGGGCAGATTGAAATCTTGGTTGGGCCTATCCACAGCACTGCATCAACAGGCTTCCAGCTGTGCAAGAATAATAATCCCTCTGTTTTAATCTGCTTGAGCGGGAGGTGATCCAAGCCCTGGCTCGGAGGCCATCCAAGGGCAAAGCGATACACTGAGAAACAGGTTTGATGACAGTTTAATGATAAGCTATTATGAATCGCCCATATGTTGTGTGCAGGACCGCAAATAGAGGCTTAAATCTGTGCGTGTTCCCGAGAGAGGAAGCAGTATGGGAAAGTCCAACATGACATCTGCTGATGGCCACGATGAAAATCAAAGGATCTTTCTGGTGGGATTTATCCATCGCTGTTATGATTATTTGGGCCTCTTACACTCATATGATGTTTCTGTGCACATAAGCAGGGGCCAGGCTCCAATTCCACTCACAACAGCACGGGTTTAAGGAAGGAAGGCCTAAATAGTGGGGATTATTCTCTCTCTCTCTCTCTCCCTCTCTCTCTCTCTCTCTCTCTCTCTCTCTCTCCCTCCCTCTCTTACCCTATTTTTCTGCATCAGATGCTCTGCCTCTCATTTCAATTCCTATTGCTATGATGACCACAGGCATGAGCACAGCAGGCGTTCACCGAGGCTTCCTCAGGAAATATGGTAGGCCTGTTTTGATTCCCTCGTCACTATGCAGTTCTCTGCCATCACATACAGAAATGTCAGATGTGTCTCTATTTGTCTGAATAAATCAGAGGCCAAGGTCATACTAATCATCTTTGTTTAATAATGCACTGACATAAACAAAGATAATTAGTAGATTTCTTTGCGCTTGCTTGAGGTCACTGACACACAGTTCTGTTTCTTTAACATATCCACCTGCAGTTTCCAGACTGCACTTTACTTGAAATCTGTGCTATGCTTAGCTCTGTATGCCATGCTGTTTGTGTGTCTTATACTGTACAACATCTGTTGAGCAGAGTTGATGTCATAGATAGATAGATAGATAGATAGATAGATAGATACTTTATTCATCCTCTAAGGGAAATTCAGGTGTCCAGCAGCTCATTAGTAATTCTTTAGTGTATGTGGAGAGTTTTGACCATTCAAATTGTTCAGAAAAGCAAAAAACCTTTGGAAATGATTGACAATCAGAATTAAAACCAATTATTTAGACTTATTTTACCAAATGATGAGCTTTTGCTTGTGATATTTTCCCCCAAACGGTAATAAGTCTTAATATTTACTCTATGAACAGCAGAGCTCATAGGGCTGCAGAGGAATACTGTCGACAATCCAACTCTAAGATGAGTGACATCAGTCTGAGAGTCACTCTGTGCGATATAATTGCTGCCAGATGTGTTTTTACAGAATGATGAGATGTTCATTTTCAAAGCCAAGTTATGATTGCGGACTCAGCCAATGTTTCATGTCTTTGTGCTTATGTTACATCTGTTTTATATCTCCCTCGATTTCATTTGATAGTAGAATCATGCTGGCTCTGGGGACTGAGGCAGAGGATACTGTTTACTGTTTACTAGCAATGTCAGCAGATCAGATTAATTTTTTTCTTTTCTCTCTCTCTCAACTGTGAGAACTAATGATAGTAAATACCTTTACAGTAATGCTTTGTAGGGTCAAATCTAGTGTTTCCAAGTACATGCCATGAACAGGCAGTCCATCTAAACTCCTATACATCTTTCTCTCTCTCTCCCTGTCCCTCTCTTTCTCTCTCTCTCTCTCTCTTTTACAAAATCCACCTGTTCATCTTTAATCCTCTGTATGGAGAAATAGAGCAAGTATTCCCCGTCCATCAACATGTGCTCTGCATCTATTATCGTTATTACACAATGGATGGCTGTCTGGGACACTTGACAGTCTAGCGCTGTCATGTGCGTCCTGTCCTGAAAAAACTCAGTTTGTTCCAAAAACAGAAGCTTTTCCTTTTGTTTCTACAGGTGAAAGGTTAAAGGTTAAAGTTGAGTAACTAACAGTGGTGCACGGACAGGCAGAGTTACATGTTATAATCATTTATTCGTAACTTTTACACATTTATGCTGCGGGGTGATTTTCAGGCCACATGCAATTACATTTTTTCCCTTGTTTGCCTTATTTGTCCTTGTTGACATTGTGTCAACGTTAGAACAGCTCTAATTTTAAATTTCAATGGTGTTCTGTTAAAGACAGCTCTCCTGAAGGGACATGGATTTGTCAATGCCATTTAAAGATGCAGTAATGTACAATACTGTATTTGCGCAATGCATCTGTTTTTTATTATTGTTGACAGAGAAGTGATTATCCATCTCAAAGGTAATTTCTCAAGGCTGGAGTTTTTTTCTGTTGTATTGAATTGCATTGTGTTGATGCTGTTGTATTGTTCTGTATGTTGGTATATTTGTAATATTTCATTGTAATATTAATCCAATTATATCAACGAGTTGGACATGATACTGTATTAGAAACACCTTTTAATAGAGTGCAGTTCAAAGCACAACATGAAAAAACAAACATCTAAAGGAGGACTCAGCATTAATGGGAAATTACACAGGGGAATTAAATATTAATAGAACAGAAAGGGTGACAGGCTTCATGTTTACGCCGACAGGCGGTCTGGCCCAGGAAAATGTTGTGAAAATGACAGCTGTTTTTCATGCTGAACAAAAATGAATACAAGTGAAACAGTCACAAACTCTCCACTGTGCTGACAAAATGCAGACAGCTGTACAATTGGCAGTAATTTCAAAGATCATTGGTAGTATTAATAAAAAACTCTTCTCTCCATATTTTCTCAGTTTGGGATTCTCCACTCTCTCCTTTTATCTTCTATCTTTTACCATTAATCACTCCAGATAATTTATTACCTGACTACATCAAAAACATAAAAGGACCACCTCCACCTACATGCCTTTGTCTGTTCTTTGTGTGTCTGCAGGGGGCTTCATGTTTAAACAGTGGAAGGAGAAGTACCTCGTGCTGACCATGGAGGGAAGCCTGCTGGTGTGCCGCGATGCAGAATCCCCTCCCGATCAGGTGGTAGCACTACAAACCAACTGCGAGTCCATTGCAGAGGGGAGGGAAATCCTTGACCTCCCCAAGTTGCCTCCAGGGGGCAGGAGGGACTGCTGCTTCGCCCTCATCCTGCCGCAGAACAAGTTCCTCCTGTTGCTTACAGACAATCCTGATGACTGCAAGTGCGTCTCTCTCTCTCTTATACAAACACACACACTGGATCACAAATGCCCTTTGCCCAACATCAGATGTTTAACTGCACATGGTGAATTTAGGTCTCCTTTGTCCCACATACTAAACTGTCATGTTTATCTTTCAGTCTTTGGTTGAACTTGATCAGAAAAGTAAGAGAGGTGAGTCAGCAGTTTTGGCAGTCTGGTTGTGCCGTGTCTTCATTCAGTCCTGTTTAATGTCTTTATCTAAACACCTCACCTCTAATTTCTAGTACTGTGTTTATATGTCTAATAATATCTGGAACAGTGAAGAATATGTAACTAAAGGACTTCTTTGTGTGTTTTCAGAATATATTATTCTTTTGTGTTACTGTTACACAGTTACATACCTCTGCGATGTGTTTGTGTCACTGCCTAGGGTGTTATGTCACCCCTGACTCTTCAGAGACAGCGCAGCATCACTCCCTGCATCACCGACAGAGACCCCCTGCCCGACTCCTCCAGCGACAAAGACCCCGGGTCACCCAGGGTCGGTGAGGCCACTCCTCCTCTGTCTCGGGTCACTGAACGGGGAGGCTCCTTCAGAGACAGAGGCCAAAACCAAGGTCCGCTATCAGGTCGTCCGTAGTTACGTAGCAGTGGTGCAAATCACAAGTTGAACTGCATTTGAGAATGTAGTACGATGCCTGAGAGCAGGTGCGAGTCTAGGACTTTTTAAATTAGGTGGCACATGGACTAAGATCCAGGGGGGCATGGGAAATCAGAACATTTATCAGAAATAAACACAGCTGTGAAAATTGGCTTAGAAGACAGTGTAAACGATTTTCAGGCTCTTGTAAAGAACCCTGTGCCCTGATTAGAGATGTGCGGATCACAGTTATATCTGCAGGCACCACAGTTAATCCTGTTTGTGTTTTCATGAGGCCTCAGTGTAGTGAGATGATGAGCGTGAAGTCTAGAAAAAAAAAAGTCACAGACACATCTGGATATAAAGTCGATAACATCAAGTTATTATGGTTAACATGTTATCAAGTAGTTTTCTGCTAACACATCCAGCAGACAACATGAGCATCTCACTGGAGTCATAGCATGTTTGTTTCCATCTAATGAATTTAAGTCTAATCTTCATAATAGTCTTTGAGTTCTGGTCTGGCAGACCAACTGCTGTGATAAATATCTGTGTGGAAAATGCCTGTCACGCCTCACCAGCCATTTCTTTCTTAGTTTAGTTCTCTGTTGCTTTGAGTTAGACAAGTTTAAACAGGGAACAAAAAGAAAAATGCAAAGACAGCTGCAGAGAAGGAGGTTTATAGCAAACTGACTCAGTGTTATTATAAATCATATTGCTTTAAGGAGCTATTTGTAAGTTTATGCTATTGCTACATAGCCAACGTTAGCATTAACATCAGTCTAGAAGATGAATAAAGAGCAAACAAGTAAAAATCTCCAAAACTTCAAGCTACACATTAAACAGGGAATATGACAACTATCCAACTCTTCTCTAATTAGGGATGTATTAGTATTCTGTATTCTGTATTTATTCTATATTGCAGCATGTTGTTTATATTGTTATTCAAATGACTTTACTTTACAGCCAGTGGACCACGGCGGCCTCTACGAAGTGTTTCTGTGGCCCCCCCTCATCGTGTGTCAGATTGTCTTCGCCACGGCAACAGCAGCGATGCACGGGCAGTGAGGGCGGTGTGCCTGCTGATGGGGGGGGCAGCGGCCTCCTCTGCTCTGGGCTACCTCAGCTCCTGCTCCCCGTCCTCTCCTCTTGCCAGCAGAGGCCCGGAGATCGCCCACGGCACAGGAGGCTTCTCAGAGCTCCCGGCAGGAGGCTCCTTCCACGCCTGCAGCCAGGACGTCGACTCCCCGCACTTCAACAGCTTCGACTTTGAAGGAGACTCCGACTTTGATGCATTCGACTGTGGAGGATTTGCTTTTTAGTTGTGACTAGAAACTGTTGCAAAGACGTTTTGTTCTCATAAAGATCCCTGTGTTGCTATTCCTTTATAATATAAAGGCATTGTTATTAATTAATCACTCGTTGGGCTATCTATATGTCTAATTTATAAATTAATGAAGGTGTGCTTCTTGGCCTTATGCCCATGCTCCTCAGGTAAATCATTCATGATCCTGACTCCTCTGAACACTCTGTCTGTGATGTATCACTCTTTCCATGCCACAGGACAGCTTGAGGTTGAGGGATAATGATTCCACACAGCAATGCAGTCATTTATGAGGAAACTTTAGTCTAAGAATGATATAAATAGTGTTTCTCAACTGTTTGTCTCATCACTGTGTTCATTTTCTACTTTTTTAATAACTTGATCTCTGTGAATATTTTCTCCTCATCCACATTCTCTCCATGTCACTTTGCTTGAATTCCTTTTGCCCTGCTTTCAGAAATTGCCACATCATCAAACAGCCGCACACACCAGCATCGTACATGAAATTCAGTCCAAAGGTGAACTCTTAAATAAATCCCGCTGTCACCATGACCGCGTGTTGGCTGGCGCGGAGCAGCAGCGCAGACAGCGGGCCCTCGTTTGGAGAGGAGGGATGAAGGAAGGAGCAGATTTGCAGACGAGGGGGGATATGATGAGTCTGAATGGCCGTGTGTGCTTATCTGAGATTTTGTCTCACAGCAAAAATAAGCTCATGGGCTGGATGTGGAATTGTGTACATGTGTTTGTGTGTGTTCTCAGTGTTTGCACCAGGATTAGCTTTATGTGCTGAGATCAACATCCAGCACCTGCTTACAAACCACTGAGGGCAAGGAAAGCGTTGCGGAATATCTGCATGATCACATTATGCTTTCTTGCTGTTTTCCTTTGTCACATATAAAAAGGACTCAACTGACTGTGATCATGAAACTATAATTGATAAGAAATTGTTATTTTTCACTTATATGAAAATAAATAATTGATATCCTGGAGAAGATTTCCCCTCCAAATGTGAATCTTTCTGCTTAAAAGACCAGTAATCTTTCTTTCTTTTCTTTCTCTCTCTCTCTCTTAACCACAAACAGCACTCAGTTTTTCATATTATGAATACTATAATATAACTTAAAGCCTTGTTGCTCAATATTGGCATGACTGCCAACCAGACCAAAGTCTAACAAAGTTTAGAGCTTTTTTAAAGTTTACACTGAACTTATATTTTTATATATTTTGTGTAGAATTTAAAAAAAAAACATGCTGTTATTATAACCATTACTATTGCACACCTCAGTTCACCTCTTGCAAAATGCTGTGCTCCTGCCAACTTCCCGTTAAATATAAACAAAACATAATGCGAATACTTGAGAAACAGAGATATAGTAATTCAGCATGACAGAGACTGATGAGAAGACAACAACAATACCAAATGTAGAAAACGTTATGGGATTGGGGGGGAACACATTATGGACCACAAATACATTCAATTCAGCTGTTGTTGTTAATCCGTATATTTCATATATACCAAGGAAGAGGCTTTGAAAGCTTTGTTGGATTTGCACAGTGCATTTATCCTTCTCTCACTCTGATAGTGGTGCAGGCAAAATATACATATATTACATAACTATTTAAAGCTGGTGTAGGCAGAGAAAAAAAGAAAAACAAGATATTACAGGGAAACTAAGTTATCAGCCCGTGTTACCTGTCCAGGAGAAGTTCTCTCCATCTCAAGGCACGTGCGCACGCTTCTGCATTTGTAATACAGCCAATACAGCCAACGCTCTCTCTCCCTGAAAGGAAATAGTGACACCAATTATTTGTTACAAAGACTGGATTGATTAGTTATAGGGCATGACAAGAAGGGGAAGGTCCTTTAGATTTCAGGAGTAGAACAGTGGTTGTTTACTTGCTTTGTATGCAGAATGCAATTATGCTATGTACACAATGAATGAGAAAGTACGGAGAAGTTGTGTGTGTGTGCGTGTGTGTGTGTGTGTATGTGTGTGTGTGTGTGTGTGTGATTTCTCATTTGGGAAACAATGTCAGCATGACAAGTTTCTGCTTGTGGGTAATTCAGTTCAAATGTTGAAACAATTTGCTTCGTCCGTCTCACTTCACACCGGCTTTAAGCTGATGAAAAACAACAATCAGGTGAAAGTGTAATAAGGTACACAGGAGAGTCACATGGTTCACCTGTGGCCTAATGCAGCACTCCTGCCAGCCCCCTGTCACGTATAAAGGCAAATATTCAGGATACCAGAGACAGTCACAGAGTGACAGGTGAAGAGACACGAGCAGAGCGTTATGGACTTCACTGCAACAGTGATCTTGGCAGGGCTAATCTTGGCTCTACTGTGGCTTTTTAGTGTAAAAAACAGTCGAAAGTATCGTTTGCCTCCAGGACCCACTGCACTTCCTCTCATAGGAAACCTGCCACAACTGGACAAACATGCACCTTTTAAAAGCTTTCTCAAGGTGAGTGCAGGAACTCTCTTCGGCATTGTTCACATTGAATAACAGAAATCTGAATCAGAGTGTTTATTACCCTAAAAAGAATGACGTCTGTTTGTAGTTCAGTGAGACCTATGGTCCTGTGCTGACAGTGTACCTGGGCTGGCAGCGGACGGTTGTGCTGGTAGGGTATGATGCAGTGAAGGAGGCTCTGGTGGACCAGGCAGATGACCTCACAGGCAGAGGGCCGCTGCCGTTTCTGCTCAAAGCCACCAAGGGCTATGGTAACACTTCAAATCTGTCATCTCTGTCCAGGCACCAGTGATTTATTTATTTCATGTCTCTGTATCAACATGGCTGCTCTCACATGGCTCCAGTTGGTCATCAAGCACACGCTTCCATTTGTCAGGTTTGGGGATCGGTAACGGGGAGCGTTGGCGCCAGCTGCGACGTTTCACACTGACAACCCTGAGAGATTTTGGGATGGGACGCAGAGGCATGGAGGAGTGGATCCAGGAGGAGAGCAAACACATGACGGATCGTATAGGAACATTCAAAGGTGTGTGTTCAGCTGTTGTTGTAAGCGCACGTATTTCACACAGGGGTGATGTGAAAGAGGATTACTGCAGAACCTGTCAAGCAGAGTTTACTTTGTTCAGCTCTAACTCTTACATCTGATGACTAAGTGAACCTGAGAATAAAGAAAAGTTTAATCATAAACACCTCTAGCAGAAAAAAAAAAAAAAAAAAAAAAAAAAAAAAAAACTTATTGTGTCTGCAGAGGACAAATTGACAGCAAATTGGAACCTTAACAAAATAGACTGAACAGACACAAAATAAGTAGGTGATACATGAGATAATTGGTCAGCAACTGAAAGGAGAGTGTAGAAGCTCTGTTGGGTTGCTCTGTGTATTTTCCTCTGTGCAATCTTTAATCTTTATCTCTGCCTGATAGCACTGTGTGCAAAGTAACCACTGAGTATGTTACATAACCAGCTAAAACACTGAGGCTTCGGTCAAAGCCTTGATTTACAAAGATAACAAACAGGGCATTTTAAACTGCATTCTACTGAACAAATAGCATGTGTGGTGAATTGTCTCACTGGAGGTGAATTTACACATTTGATTGATGTTTTAACATTTAATATTGACCAATAAAGGTCAATTATTAAATTAAATGATTAAAAGGCAGAACCCAAGTTGTAATAAACCAAACATCTTTTTAAAGATGCAAACTTTTCTCCCAGATCACTGTTGATGCTCTGAGACTGATTACAGCGGGTTGTTGAAATGTCCAGTGAGAGAGTTTGCACGTCTTGCTTTTGGTGTTAGAAAAACCTGTGCATGTTGGGTAAAAACATGCTCTCAGTGAATTTTGTAAACTCTCCAATATCACCTTTTTCTTTTGATGAGTACCTTTAACAGACCTTTCCCCTCCTCAGCTACACCATTTGACCCAGCATTGTTGTTGAGCCGGACAGTCTCCAATGTGATCTGCTGCCTGGTATTTGGCCAACGCTTCAGTTATGAAGACAAGCAGTTCCTGCGCCTCCTCAACATCCTATCTGAGATTTTAAAGTTCGGTAGTAGCCCTCTGGGTCAGGTGAGCGGCTGATGGTCCTCCAAATACAATGTTTTTATTCTGCTTTTCATATGGTGTTCTCAAGATATATTAAGAGAGAGTAATAATTTCCCAAAATGCATATACAGCATTTCAACATCCTGAACGCATTTTCACATTATTATCTCCTGAGAGACAAAGCTGTGGTGTGCTGTCGGCTTCCCTCCCACAGATGTACAACATCTTTCCCTGGATAATGGAGCGTCTCCCCGGCCACCAGCACATTGTGTTTGCCCAGATTGAGGAGGTGAGGGGGTTTATCGAGATGAAGATCCAAGAGCACAATGAAACACTGGACCCCAGCTCCCCGCGGGACTTCATCGACTGCTTCCTCATCCGAATGAATCAGGTTGGAAAGAACGTCAGGATCATTTGTTTTGTTTGGGGAACGTGAGCAATATCTACTGAGCAATATCACTTTCATCTGAAGGGTCTCATCAAAAAACATTAAAATAATTCCTTAATATTATCTTGGGTACTAAGAATTGTTTTCTTGGTGTAGCTGTGACTGATTTTGCTGTTTAGTTATTCAAATGATCCAATAAAAAAAAAAGAGACCTGCTGCTTGAACTGCATTTTAATAATCTGAATTTTTGCTCTGCGGTGCATCTTATAGCACTATTACCACTTTGTCCTCTCAGGAAAAGCACGTTGCCACTACTGAGTTCCACTACGACAACTTGGTGTCAACAGTGATGAATCTGTTCCTGGCAGGAACAGAAACCACCAGCTCCACCATCAGATATGCCCTCAGTGTGCTGATCAAATACCCAGACATACAGGGTAGGTCCCCTGACAGAAGACACGGTCATCCTATTTTACCAGTTGTAAATACAGTGTGGTCAAGAGCTGAGTAAGCCTGTAGATAAACCGCTCTAACAGCATTCATAACAACAGAGAGTACATTTTTGCTTTGCCTTGTTTAGAGAAAATGCAGCAGGAGATTGACAGTGTGATTGGAAGAGGCCGTTGCCCTAACATGGAGGACAGGAAGTCCCTTCCCTTCACAGATGCCGTCATCCATGAGGTGCAGCGTTTTCTGGACATCGTCCCCTTCAGCCTACCTCACTGCGCACTCCAGGACATCTCTTTCAGGGGTTACACAATTCCCAAGGTATTCTCAATTCTGAGATTTCATATTCATCAGAGTCTATACCCCGCAGCGTTGCATGGATTAACATGATGTTGAATGGGAAAAAAATGCTTGACATCTTATCTCTACAGGATACAGTGATCCTTCCCTTGTTGCACTCTGTGCTGAAAGATGAAAAGCAATGGGCAACTCCCTGGTCCTTTAACCCCCAGCACTTCCTGGACCAGAATGGCAACTTTAAGAAAAATCCTGCATTCTTGCCGTTTGCTGCAGGTAAAACACAGTCCATAGTTAGTTTATAAATCACCAGTTAACGTGCTATTAACTTGCTGGCCAACCATGTTAACAACCATGTTACCTTGTGCTATATAAAGTATCTCACTCACTGCCCTTCACAATCACAAGAAAAGATTTTTTTTTTATCATACAGTGCTTTGTCTGTGACTGTCTCTTCACAGGAAAGAGAGCCTGCATCGGCGAGTCTCTGGCTCGTATGGAGCTTTTTATCTTCATAGTGTCGCTGCTGCAGCATTTCACCGTATCCTGCACTGAGGGCCCGGACAGTATAAACCTCATCCCAGAGTACAGCAGCTTTGCCAATATGCCACGCAGGTACCAGATCATCGCCACGCCACGGTGAAAAGAGGAGCTCCACTCAGACCGTCTGTCATTGCTTAAAGCACTCTGAGTCACACACAAGAATCTCTATACAACATACGTGGCTTTTGCTGTGATGAATATTTGCTGTTACCTCTGTGATATAGCAGACAGCCCATCAGACTTAGAATTTAAAGAACAGCTACTCCCCAAGCACAATTTTGAAGGGTTTTTAAGATGGTCTTTTCATATGTATTTTTCTTTTTGTATATATTTCAATCAGTTATTGGTGCCTGTATTAATTGTATTAACATGCTCTCTTACACAACAAAAGTAAATTACTTCTATAAAAATGTTTTGTTGTTATTATTACCACATGTTCTACTTTTTAAAGTTATTTTTTGGGGGGGCTTTTTATGCCTTTATTAGAGTAGCAGTGAGAGAGAGTGACAGGAAGGTTGGGGGGGGGGGCATGCAGCAAGGGGTCATGGGTCAGATTCGAGCCCAGTCCTAATGGTACACTCTCTACCAGGTGAGCCACTGAGGCGCCCCTTACATGTACCACTTTTACACAAATGTAAATATCACTATATACACGATTGTTCCTGCAGAGGAAAAATTCTATACACCTCTTTATACTACATATACTGTAATTCAACATAGAATCTGATTGGAGGAAGAGCAATTAAATAGTGAAGAGCACACACTCCCACTGGCCTGCAAAATAAAGTATTAGGGCCAAAACCTTTACATAGTAGTGTGTGTATATAAATAAATAATAAATTACCTTTGCCATTGGAGTCAACCACTAGAAAAGCAAATGTTCAGCAAAGTTGAAACAAAGTTCTCTGCAGGAGAGCATTTAGGAATAATAGACATACCTGCATGTTACTCCATTCCAGGCTCCAGTACTGACATCAGTTCATTCATGTTCCAGAGCTTTTCCACCGCCTGGTTGGTTGGTTAAATGCACTGATCTGTCTCAGGACGCTAAAGCCTGGGAATAAACCAGCAGCAACAACAGTTTTTTAGGGCTCTGCATGTGCTCAGTACTCCGAGAACTTGAGTTACTCTGGGTAATGAGAAGGTCGAGGCCAAGATGGCGGCTGAATGGTTATGGCTCCTCCAACTTACTCAAAGAAGCACATCAGAGACATAATCTGCTGAATTGCAGTAATATTACATCCCAAAGCTAAAATGAAAAGTGAAGGCCACCCACTTGTTACTCCTACAAAATTGCCTTTATCACAAAAAAAAAAGGAAAAAGGAACAAGCAACAGCAGACAACATTGTAGTCTGTTGTGGGGCTCAAATCTTCAATGAACTTTCTCTCCGCAGACATGCAAGACATAAAAGCTAGAATACAAAGACAAAGAAAAGGTCCAGCTTTTGAAAAGCAAAGTTTTGGAGGTGGTGCGCTTCAAAAAAAAAAAAGGAGGGATCTGTGCCTACTCGATCTGCCTGTAAAAGAAGAGGAGGCGAGAGTGAAGGTGAGCGATATGTCAAAACATAGCTCTGGGCTATAAAGAGAAGTATGTGGGATTAACTTTTTTCTATTCACAGGCTTGGCAGAAAAACACCCAACCAAAGCACAAGTCTTCAATGTCAGCCTTCAGTTCTCAATGAGACATTTTTCTGACATGGTCTGGAAGACGTCCAAGCACCGAATACCTGAAGCAAAGACATCTCTGCTTCAAGGAGGATCTTACTCCAGAGGATTGTGAAAAAACTGAAAGGGAGCGCCTTTGTGGGTAACAAGGAGAAACACTAACTGATTCAGCTAGAAGGATAAGTTCTGCTTTCTACACAAAAGCTTTCAGGTTACAGTGACAGTTGTTCTGTTTAAAGAAGGCCCTGGACAATACATGTAAATACATTATTCCTTTATGCAATAAAAGGGAAAATCATTCTGTTGATGAAGATTATAATCACAGTGGAGGGAGGACTTGTGGATGTTGCCTGGAAATCAGCACTCAGCAGAAACACACAGATTCCGTGGGAAGATCATCCTCACTCAAGCTGACCCACATGGACTCTACATTCTCATGGTTCTTTCTTACAATAATCTAGGTTTTTCTAACTGGCAATGTTTGTGGTGCTAACAATGCTAAGAAAAACAAGAAATTGTTTGAAACTTTATGAAGGGTATGAAGATCATGTCGGGAGGAGATTTCAATATTACTGTAAATGATCATGTTGATAGATGGCTAATATAAAAACTCTGAAAGATTTCTGGTTAAAGCTTACTGGAAGCTCAATAATTCACTCTTACTTAACGTATCTCTAAATTTAATTATCAAAACTAACATAACGGTCATGGTTTGTCCCTGGGCTCTCTTGTTCCCTCCTCTGGACCTGCCATCTCCCCCTACCCCGTTTCCCTCCAGTACTGTCAACTGTCATACTCCATCCACCCACCAGAGGTCTCCAGACTTCCTTTCTGTCTCCAGATCCACTTGCTCACCTGTTCTCTATTTTCTTAATCACCTGAGTTTCCCTGCTCCACTTACCCCCCCCCCCCAGTGTGTTCCCCTACCCGCGAGTAGTTACCTGTTGTCTGTACCTGCATGTTCATTCATCTGACTGTTAGGCTGGTCCTCATCAGTCTATTGAAGTTCCTTCATTGGACCTGCCTGTGCTGCAAGTAGCACCAACCTTAACAATAAATTAGTATTCAAAGATGGCCCGAAAGTGAAAGAACTGATGGGAAATATTGGAAGTTTTTAAATTTTGAGTTGAGGAAACTTTAAATGGAAACAGGTGCACTTGTTAAAATCATATCTGAACACATTAAAATACTGTACAAACACTAAAACTGTGAAAACTAAAGCTTTATGTAATGAATGTTTTTATTTGTACTTGATTGAACTTTCTTTATTATTGTTTTTTATTTTTATTTCTTTATTTAAATTTTTTATTTTTTATTTTTTTTACGTATTATGATCTGTGCACCTCGACCACACATTTCCTTGTTACTGTTGTTGGAACTTGTAAGGTCCATTGTGTAAATAAAGTTTTCTAAAAAAAAAAAATTAAATAAAAAAAAAAACGAGGAAAAAAAAAAAACAATTACTAACTTCTATTTCCTACTACGCCGCATTCCATAAATCAACAAAAAAATGAGGCTAAAGGTTCGGCGGCTGACACGGTTACATAATCGGCCCACAACAACTTAGACCTGTGTGAGGACACAGCTCGATGCCTCCTGTTGTGCAGTATTATGGAGTTCTCTGGCACGCTGATTTTAGCGGGACTAATCATCGCTTTGCTGTGGCTGTTGAGCCTGAAGAGCCGCAGTCAGCTGTGTTTACCTCCGGGACCCCCAGGCCTGCCT
The DNA here is from genome assembly GCF_002260705.1 of Seriola dumerili. Taxonomy (NCBI): domain Eukaryota; kingdom Metazoa; phylum Chordata; class Actinopteri; order Carangiformes; family Carangidae; genus Seriola; species Seriola dumerili. Next base: position 317,328 of record NW_019174291.1, read on the forward strand.
GTCGTAGGGAATCTGCCTCAGCTGGACAAAAGAGCTCCGTTCAGATCTCTGCGAAAGGTGACAGTGAGAGGTTTGACTGCTCTGTCATGTTTTTCCACCTACTTGTCTGCACATAACAATATTGAGCTTTGCTGCCCTTGGTTTGGCTTTAGTGTATTGTGTGTGTAACGTGCTGTATGTTTGTTCTGGCCACTGTCTGTAAATAGTCATACTACTCGAATGCCTAAATTACTCTGCTGATTCACAGTTCAGTTTTTGCCATTCTCACTTGTCAAAAGAAATATATGTAGTATATGTATTTCAAGTGTACTTCAGCTCATTTATTTTTCTCTTACTAAGTCTCGGTCATAGTTTTATGTTTGCATGACCTGTGTGTCAGTGATATGTGTTTGCTAAGATTCCCAGGATTCCCCTTTTGCTCACTGCTGTGCACTTTGGGTGTGTTTGCTTTGTCTTGCTCGTTGCATGCCCTGTCAAGAATCCAGTGCATATTTATTGCTTTGTTTTACCTCCAGCTCAGTGAAACCTATGGCCCTGTGATGACTGTGTACCTGGGCCGTCAGCGCACTGTGGTTCTGGTGGGGTATGATGCTGTGAAGGAGGCACTGGTGGACCAGGCAGATGACTTCAGTGGCAGAGTTCCTCTTCCTTTCCTGATCAGAGTCACCAAGGGCTATGGTAATATGGGATTTTTGTGATGATATGTGTACCACGTCAACATGTTTGAGCAGGACTTTCTCTGTCCTTAATACTGGGCTGCACATCATTGTTTCACTGATTTCTTCTGGCTTAAAATTTGAAGACAGTGACCTGTTGCTCCTTACCGCCCCAACAGTGTTACTGACTGTATATCAGTGCAGACAGTGGAACTGCCTGTTTCTTTTGTAGGTGGAGGCCAGATAGATAGATATTTTATTGATCCCGAGCACAGACCCAGCCTTTCTTACCAGCTTGTCCAGTCTCCTTGGTTTCGTGTCTGACATGCTGCTGCCCCGGCAGACTGCAGCATAAAAGAGTCCACTGGCCACCACTGACTGATTAAACATGTGCAGCATTTCACTGCGGACGTCAAAGGACCTGAGCCTCCTGAGGCAAAAGAGCCGGCTCCGTGTTCAGGGACCAGTCCAGTTTACTGTCCAGGTGCACACCTAGGTATTTATAAGTGTGCACCACCTCAATGTCCTTCCCTCGAGTGTTGACTGGCTGAAGGGTGGGCCCACACCTCTGAAAGTCCATGACCATCTCCTTGGTCTTGGAGGTGTTCAGAAGGAGGCAGTTCTTGTCGCTCCATTCACTGAAGGCCATCGTCAGATCCCTGTACTCCTCTTCCTGTCTGTTCTTGAGCATTTCTCGATGTGGCAAGGGTTGTTTATCATGATTTATAATGAGTTTCTACATTTTTTTCAAAGGTTTGGGGATCAGTAATGGAGATCGCTGGCGGCAGTTGCGACGCTTCACCCTCACAACCCTAAGAGACTTTGGAATGGGACGGAAGGGGATGGAAGAGTGGATCCAGGAAGAGAGCAAGCATCTGGTGGCCCGCATAAACAGTACCAAAGGTATGTACGTGTGAGAATGACTGTGCAAGCCTTGTGTGTGTGTTTGCTCTGTTGATATATATACAGCCCCGATATACAGATTTAAATGTGCAGGAACAGATCTCTCTCTCTCTATTCTCACTGCCAAAACTCATCTGAGAGCAAGCTAATGTGTGTGATACCACGAGGCAAATTGGGGTAAACTGGGATGCAGATTCATCCTGAATGATTGTATCTCAAATTTTGTATTGACGGGGGATGATGTTTTGCCTGAGACCAATTCATCATTGCCATCCTTGTAAACAGGAACTTTGATGTAGTTGAGACTGAAATTTAATTTGTTACAATCTTATCACAAGGTCCATTTAGTATCTGTCCTGGAGCTTTCAATCATACTTTTATCACGTACATAAGTATTTGATGGTTGATTCCCCAAGCTGAAGTTATTCATTCAAGCGTGCTGATGGTGTAGTAGTATATGCTGTCTAAATGGAAAGTCTATGCAATACAGTAGCACATTTAAGGCATTGTTATTATGTAGTCAGAAGCCTGACTGTTAACATCAGGTAGTTTCTGCAGAACATGTAGGAGGATGAAATGTCATCTGTTCACTGAAATCACACTGAGAGTTTATGAATATGTGATTATTGATGGTATTATTGATACCACAATTGATCCTTTTCCTCTCTGCAGGAGCACATTTTATTTAATCATTTAATATGTGTCCTATTAGTGCAGAAAGAATGCTAAATTAAATTAGCCATCTTATAAAATGTCTTGTAAACCTATAAAATCTTTTAAAACACTGAGGTTTACCTACAGTTTTGAATAAGTGTGAATGATCGCATCAGTTGCTGATTCTCTTCCTAATGATGGCAGTATTATATGTTTATGATATTTTAAGATTTGTTCCCAGGCAGTGAAATGATTTTGATTAAGTTCTCTTTTCTAATTGTCCAAAGCCACAGGTCACACTGAACATGTAATGAGCACTTTTTTCTTCTTTTTGGTCCAGCTACACCTTTTGATCCAACCTACTTCTTGAGCTGCACTGTGTCCAATGTGATCTGCTGCTTGGTGTTTGGTCAGCGCTTCAGCTATGATGATGATCACTTCCTCCACCTTCTGCAGACAATCTCAGAAGTCCTGAAATTTATCAGCAGTCCCTGGGGTCAGGTAAGAGGAGGAGGTGGTGCAGAGAATGTGAAGCAGCGTGTTGGGTGGGTGGGATGGTGGTTAGGGTGAACCTTTGTGCTTTTGAGCAAAATCCTCCAGCATTAAATGAGCAATTAATGATCTGATATTTACTAATACTGAAGGAACCTCACCATTAGCTCATTTATAAGTGCAATAACTTCTATAGCTGATTAGAAAGAGATGTCGCATGCTGCATAAAGCACAAGCAACAAGCACATTCACCAATCATTCAGATACTGTTGGAGATACTGGCTGAACACCTGGCATTACATTTTTATTAAATCCTTTTGTATTAAGTCTTTTGTGTTTGAAGCGCAGCATCGTTGTAGGTTTGTGTTTGCACTTGTCAAATTGGTAATTTTGTTTAATTTGCTCAATTTTATTGCAGTTTTTTTTTTTCTAAATGTGATGTTCAGTATATGTTAAACTAAATAGCATGTTTGCTTCACTTGGTTGTGTTTTGCCTGTTTCTGTTTTCTTTAACCCATTATTATGTTCAATTCCTCCTGCAAAAGTACAGTTGCCATGGTACAGAAAAACTCTTCTTTCTTTTTGGTGGTGATTTATTTTCAGTCAGACCCTTAGGGAATGATTTGAGGTTTGCATGCAGTGAGGGTCAGTGCTTCTTTTTCTATGTAACACCTCAAATACCAAAGGTTGGCAGGTACTTCTTACTCAGCTAATACATTATTCAGTGAGTCCCCCCCCCCCCCCCGACATCACAGATGTATAATATCTTCCCTCGGCTGATGGAATGGGTGCCGGGTCGACATCACAATATGTTTGCCAAAATTGAAGAGGTGAGAGAGTTTACCATGAAAAAGATCCAGGAACATGAGGACACGCTGGACCCCAGCTCACCCAGAGATTACATCGACTGCTTCCTCATGAGACTCGGTCAGGTATGGCAGAGAATTAACCAGAATAAGCCTCTGTGAACTAACAGTCAGCATGCTAACTCACATAGAGTATATAATGTAAGAGAGTTCTGCAAATGCTGAGAACTTCAGACCACTATGTGCACAGAGGAACTCTCTTGTTTTAACATCTTGAATGTTGATCCTGCAAGTTGTATTGTCATAACGGTCAAATGGTTTTCGTTTTGTCCTTTAAGGAAAAGCACATTCCCACAACCGAGTTCCACTATGACAATTTAGTGTCTACAGTGTTGAATCTGTACCTGGCAGGAACAGAAACCACCAGCTCCACCATCAGATTTGCAATAACTGTGCTGATCAAATACCCCAAAATACAGGGTAGGTCTCAACCAGTGGAAACCAGTCTAAAAGAGAATCTAGAAACTGGTCTAATGACTTTTTACATTAAATACATTTTTTAACCTTCTTTCTTTTAAACACATCTTGATTATACAATGATCATTGTAGGTTCACATAAATATTCTTTAATAGACTCAGGACATTGTAGCTCTTGTCATTGGTTGCATGTAATGTTGATGAATGCTGATGAGCATTTTGAGCTCTACAAGTTTGACATTGTGCTCTGTTGTTACATACATTCACTGTACTTCACTCCAGAGATGAATTTCAAGCATGTGTGAAATATAAAAGCTAGAATCAATTAATAAATGTTGGCAGGGTGTTTTTGCTTTATGAATCACTTAAATGATTCATGAGAACTGATTTACTAATTGATTAATTAAGTGTTTCTGCACTAGTTAAATACCTGTGTTTTCCTCATTCTGAAGAGAACATGCAGCAGGAGATTGATGCTGTGATTGGACAGGAGCGTTGTCCTTTTATGGAGGACAGGAAGTCCCTCCCCTTTACAGATGCAGTACTCCATGAAGTTCAGCGTCTAATGGATATTGTCCCCTTTAGCGTCCCTCACTACTCCCTCCAGGACATCTCTTTCAGGGGTTACACAATCCCTAAGGTATTCTAGTTTCATCACACTGTTATTGATACAGAAAACACAACATGTTCCATCTGATATGACGTCTTGTCTCAACAGGATACAGTGATTATTCCCTTGTTGCACTCTGTGCTGAAAGAGGAAAAACAGTGGGAAACCCCATGGTCCTTCAACCCCCAGCACTTCCTGGACCAAAATGGCAATTTTAAGAAAAATCCTGCATTCCTGCCATTTTCTGCAGGTAAATTATTTAGTAACTGCCCTTTTGATTTTGCTCAGACAATGTAGCTGTACATTGGACCTGCTTGCTTAGCAGATTTTAGTGTTGTCATGCTTAAGCTCCGAGCTGAAGAGGCTAATTATAAACCCAGTCCCTACAATAAATTTTAATTTTCATTCTCATTGGTTTGTGGTTATCTCTCAGGAAAGAGATCTTGTGTCGGGGAGTCCCTCGCTCGCATGGAGATCTTCCTCTTCTTGGTGTCACTTTTGCAGCGTTTCACCTTCTCTTGCCTTGGAGGACCTGACGGTGTAGACCTCAGCCCTGAGTGCAGTGGCTTTGCCAATGTGCCTCGCAGGTACGACATCATCGCCACGCCTCGGTGACGGCACGGTCCGCTGTTTTCAGCCTTTCATCTGACCCTCAACCTCTGAAAAGTGGATTATTTGATATCAAAGGACTTAATTCCAAACAATTTCAAACACAAATATTTCTTTCTCCTGTGCTTGTAACTTTGACATATGCCATGACTTCACCAAAATAGTCTTGTCTGACCACCTTCTCTTCGCGTTTACACATATTCTATGTGCCAGTGCCTTATTTTACAGTGTAACAGTCACATTTGCCAAATGTTAAAAAGCTTTTCCAAAGTTTTTTGAAAGGTTGTCTCACTTAATACCTCGCTTCCTGTTTGTCATTATGGTGCTTCTCTTTTTTTCTCACCCAGAATACACAGTGCACATACATTTGACTGCATTTACTTTTTCTGGGTTAGTTTGCTTTTGAAGAAAACTGGATGAATCACACTATAAATCAGTATACAGTTATCTTCATGCTTAATTTACTGATAAAACAAGAAATACCTCATATTTACTCAAATTCCATCAATCGTCTTGAGACCAGCTGTAGGGCCTTAACCTGCAGGTTTACAGCCCTCAGCACAGTGAGGTATAACAAGGAGTTGCGTCAGTAATTTGATAAGTTCAAGGTCAGGTGATCAGTCAAGCGGTGTGTCAGGCTGTCAGTGTGTTGATGCATGTTCCAGTGTATCACTGTCTTGTGTCTGAGCAACAGAGTGGACATCCATGTCAGACTTCAGGGATCGTTGTCGAAGACTAGGGCTGCGATTTGATTAGAACCCATCAAATTACGTAGCGTATCAGCCTTCATGGCAGCTTGTATTAGACCTTAACAAGACTGAGTCAGGAAGTTACACATCAGTTCCTTTTTATAATACAAAATGAAAAATATGTTTACTGAACCTAAAGCTAAATGCATTTAATCATCATATTTTTATAATGAAACGTATCAGAACATAAATACAACTGAAATGGTGTTTTATTGACTCGCTTGTTGAATAGATTAATCCTACAGTATTACATTGTACATATTCGATGGCCAGTATGAACCTGTGTGGGAATCAGTTGCTGCAGAAAACAATAAAACTCCGGTATTCATGTCCAAGTGATGATGGCACACTGGTGATTCTAAGAAGATATTTTATATGATTCTTATAGAGGTGTTAAAATGCAGCGCCCATTGTGTTTGGTGCAAACAGTGTTCAGCACTGACCACATGGAGTGTGCATTCTTTGGTAATCGTAGTGTGTTGCCTAACCTGCAGCTGCCCCCTAACTGTTGTTTGTTATGTAAAGAATATAAAATGATGATGTCTGTGGACGAGTGAACGTGATCACAGAATTAAAAATACTTTCTCATTCACACCCAGTGTATAAGTATATTCAAATTAAACTGTATTCAGATAATTGCACGAAGCGTCCATGTTCTTTCAGTTCAGGCACAAACTTGTAGACCAGTTTGTTGCTTTGTTAGATGTTGGGCAGGTGATATTTATGCTTCACTTGCTTCTTGACATCTGGTGCTGGTGAGATATTGCTGTTTGGTAACTGAGGCAGGTACTGCGCCTAGAAAGGGAGAGAGGGAAAGATCCCATGAGTAAACCACATGAGCTATCCTCTGTGCACATCTCAAACAATTTTTAATTGATGATGCTCCGACAGGGTGGCTAGTGATAAAAATGCAGTAAGAGGAATTGTCCTTGTCCTTGTGGCTGCTAAAAGCTGGTAGTTTCCTATCTCAGAGATCAGCAGCTGTGATCAGTCTGAACTCATGCAAGTGACAATCTATGGCAATAGTAAGGAAGTAGCTTGTTGGAAGCAGCTCTCACATTACCGACAAATGTAAGCTGTGTATCATACTTTAACAGTTTGGAGCATAATAATATATAATAGATAAAGAAAAGCTGATTTTGGATGGGGTACAGATGGATGACCCAGGTTTAAAGCAGGTGGAGGTTAGGTGTAGGTTTGGGGTTTAGGAAATGATTTCTTACAGGATTAACCCTAAGCCACCATGTTTCATACTTACCCCTGCCTGTCTGCGCCGGGTGCCTTTGTCGTGTCGTCTTCCTGGGCGCTCACCCTCGCGGACCCAGTTGGGTCCTCCTTCTTCCTGGAAATAGTGCAGCTCCAGCAGCTCTTCGCAGGACAGCCGGAGAGACGGGTCCATCACCAGGCATGACTGCTCAACACAGAGATGTACAGAGTTAGCATGACGCATTGGCAGATACAATACCCAAATACTCCTTTATTAACCTAAAAACGACTATAATATTTTTCTAAAAGGATACCTTAATTTTGATTATTAAAGTATTGTGACTGACAGTATGTAATGGCAGTAGCTTTTCTGTACTTTTTTATTACTTATTGGCCAACATATACTGCATACCAGTCATTCCCAGTGGGTTCGTATCTATTAAACATAAACATAACATACCTTCATAACCTGCAGGGCGTGAGGGGACACTCCATGGAAGCGCTTTTCCAAGGGTTCCTAAGAGCACAAACAAATGGGGAGTAACTACACCTTCACCACACTCCATCACCTCTCCGGTAACAACATAATGCCTTCCCAGTTGTAACAGTGGGTTCGTACCGTTGTGTCAGGCTCAGGAATACTGACTCCACTGAAGAAAACGTTAGAGCGGAAGACCTGCTGGTGACGAGGGATCAGGTCACCTGAGGTCAGAAACGAGAGAATCAGAATCTTCATCCGCTGCCAAAATTTGCATCAGTGGCTGCATGTGGTAAATGGTTTACAAACCTTAAGCGAAAGTTGAACTAAGATCTAAAACATCCATAGTTCATGTCACTGGTGTACTCAAAATAAAGTAGCAAGGCCTGATTTCTATACTGATTCAACAAACCCACAAGAGAAGTTTTGTATTGTAAAAGGATTGTAAAAGAGTTTCCTACCCATGTTTCTTAAAGGCTCTTTCACACCTAACCTTACTGGTCCAGTTCAAACAAACTCTGCTGCATTTTCCCGTTAGGTCTTAGTTAGCTTATGAAAGCTGTCAGGTGACCAAACAACGGTACAATGACTGCTGGAAAAGGCAGATCTGCTTTCAAGCTAACTGCTGCAGTTTGTTTGTGATGTGAAAGCAAAAGAATCAAACCACAGCAGTGTGTGATTATTTTTTCGTGATTCTATCATGAATTTAAAAACTGAGCTATGAGTAAGTCCATCTGCTAATCTTGGGACCTGTCAAGTAATGTCATGTGATCTGTATAGTGACCTTCATAATTATGCATTTAAATTTGTGCAAGTGCATCCATAGGTAGATTATTCATCGGTGTACCTAGAGTTTTTCGGATGAGGTAGAGCTGGTCGACGTCAGACTTCCCGGGCCAGAGTGGATTCCCGTGGAGCAGCTCAGCAAAGACACAGCCCAGAGCCCACACGTCCACAGGAGGCCCGTACTGAGTATCTCCAACCAGCAGTTCCGGGGCCCGGTACCAGCGGGTCGCTACGTAGTCCGTGTAGTCATCCTCTGGTCCCGCTGAGTATAGCAACCACACACACACACACACAGATGACTTGAATGGACACAATACACACTTAAGATACTGAATAATGAACACTAAATAACAAGTACATTGTAGAGGAAGGGATTACAAGGCATGCTGATTGACTACATGTTAATGTATGGTAACATAACACTGAAACCTAAGGCAGGGAGGGTAAACAGAGACACGCTACACAGAGACGCACTAACTGGCTGGATGCTCCTCCTTTGCAATGCATTTATTGAAACACTGAAAGTGAGGAGGAGATCAGTAGGAGATGATAAAGGTTCCGTGCTGAATAAGTCATTAGAGGAGCATTAACACTAAATGCACATAAAGCACTGGCTCTCTGGATGACCTACTCAGAATGCGGGCGAAGCCAAAGTCGCAGAGCTTTATGACTCCGGTTTTGGTCAGGAGGATGTTCTCTGGCTTTACATCACGGTGGATGCACTGCAACATAAAGGCTTAGGGATCAGGGATTTAGGCAACATGATACACAGACTCTTAGTGACACAGAAAGAGGCTTATATTAATGCTGACTAGAATAGGAATTAATGTGGAAGAACAATAGCAACTATACACATTTTAATACTGAAACCTGGGCTCCTGATGGACAGCTTCAGTCAGTTCTCAGAAGTTTTCCAAGCTAATATTTTGTTTTGAAAAAAGAGCCTGTCAGATATGAGCTGGTTTTGCACGGCCCTGGGATTTAAACATATTTCAAGCAAGGAGCCACAGTGAGCAAGTTAACTACCCACACAGAAATGTAATATATGATATATACGGCCCTATAAGGGGATATGTTATTATATGTACATATATTACAAATATGATGAATTTTTATATGGTGTAACATGTTGTGACCATATATGTTAACAATATATATTTAATTCATATATGCAAGTTTATTAAAACAACATGTATATAAAAATTCTATATGTTTATATATATTTTTCTTATTAATTCTCAATCATTTTAAACATGTCTATGTTCCCATTCTGGCCTGAAAGTGGTCTGAGACTTTTGGACCCTACTGTATATAATATCAACATACACTCTACACTAAAATAAGATTGCTCTTGCAAACAGTATTACCATGATATAATAATGATTAATAGTAATTTCACTGATTCAGCTTAAAAGTGCTCAGGTAGTTAGATTCTATTATAAAACAATAATCAGATGCCAAAGGTAGAGAGTTATTTGTTCCTAGAGACATTTCTCCTTTTCAACTGCTCTGTAAAATATATTGGACAAAATTCACAATACTTGCTCTTTAAAAAAATGCATTTTAAAGTCAACTTCGGCTAACATGAAGCTGTGGACTTTGTCCCCTATCTTTTACTGTGTAGTCACACTAGAAATGGATAACTTCATGGCCAGTATGGAGAGGAGGAAATGATTACAGAGACCAGTAACTTCAATGTAATGTCATGAGAGTATTATTCCAAGTTAGTCCTGAAAACCCCAAACCTATATTACAACCCCAGAGAATATAAAATAAAATATACTGACATTGTGCTTATGGCAGAAGTTAACAGCCTGCAGAGTCTGCCACACTATACTTTTCAGCTGAGCCTCGGGTACCCTGCAGAGAACAACAGGCAAAGGAATACTGATTGTTGTAAGAGAAACAAAACACAAGTTTTCGTCATCTATTATTCCCACAATTTAAAAAAAGAAGTGGTGCTTTACACAACCCTCTTGTCACCTAGGTAACTCTAGTCCTATCTCTAACAGCAACAGCGCCTTTGTTTTCAGGCGCAGCTAGAGTTTCTGCTGCACAGCCTTGAGAGAAAAAGGAAAATGGTCAGACAGCAAGTAGCCATTGTAGCTTAGCCTTGCTATGTGACTTCACATGACAAAAACGAAACTAAAATCTTATCTTATGACCATAGATGGAATGAGGTGTGCTCAAAGCATGGAGCAAAGAGAAGAATCATTTTCCCTAAATACTTTAATCTTTTGCTTTAGATTGAGCTGCTCCTCCCTGACTCTGCTGCTGGCATTTCCATGTCTTTGAAATCTCTTGGCAACAGTCTTTACTCCCTCTTTGTAATTCAGCCTGCTCCTTTCTGCTGCTGTTTGGGCAGTGCCCATAATGAATAAATGCAAACAGTGAGTTCTTTGCTAAATTGCAGGGTAAACAGATGAATTAAAACTAGATAAAAATCTAAAGATACTCCATTACTACTAAAGGTCCTGCATTAAAACTGTATTTCAGTACGGATGCAGAAGGGTTATCAGCAAAATATAATTAAAGTATCAAAAGTAAAAGTACCACTTATGCAACAGCAAGGCTGCGTAAAGGCAAAAGGCAAAATCTTAGTTGCAAAGTAACTAGAAGTTACAGAAAGGCAGTGGTCTAAAAAACTGAAATGTAGCCAAATAGAAATATAAAGTAGCATAAAATGATAGCACTCAAGTAAAGTATAAGTACCTTTAGTACTTGAGGAAATGAGCTTGGTTACTTTTTACATTTTGTCATGGATTCTCAGAGAGGTTACCTGATAGACCTCTGAGAATAAAAAGTGAATGATTATATTCAGCTTCTATGTATATGGCCCTTCAGTATCTCCCAGAAGTCACTGCTCTAATGAAGAACAGCTTACAGAGAGTGAACACGTACAAACATGTAAGGAGGTGACAGTTTTGTTGCACACAGTGCTGTGTTGCCCCTGACCTACCCTCGTGGGTGTTTGTCCAGCTCATTGAGGACCGTCTGCTCACAGAATTCAAACACCAAGTGGAGCCGTCTTTTCCTCCTGAAGACCTCCAGCAGGTTGACCAGATTCACGTGTTTCAGCTGCTGCAGGACCAACAGAGAATATGGACACTGTGTCAGCATTTATGTGTACCTGTGTGCCTGCACATATCCACCTGCAGTGTGAACAAACCTGATAGTAGAGGGTGATAATAGTCTCTGCTCACCTTCAGCATGCGTATTTCTCTCAATGCTATCTTCTTGATGACCGGGTCATCTTCAGATTCCACAAACTTCTTGATGGCTACTATCTGTCCAGTATCCCTGTGTCTGCATTTGAACACCACTCCATAGGAGCCCTCACCGATTTTGGCCAGCTTTTCATATTTCTCCATTGGGCAGTCAGAAGCTGTCACCTGTCAAAAGGCAAAAAGTTTTCTCAAACTTCATTCAAAAAAGTAAAAGTAAAGTAAAATAAAGTAGTATAACATCAATAGATGCACTTCTGTGGTGTTTATTTCCACTGGGACACAGTCGCCTTAGAAAACTGATCGAAGGATTTTTTTTTTTATTATTCTTCAAAAGGTGTGACAAAACCTGTGACACCTGAGAGATAATCCCACAGTCCAGAAGACGCGTGTTGTTTGTATACAAAACCTACTCACGATCACAGCCTGAGGCTGGTAGGCTCACTCACCTGTCCACAATCTGACAGGGTCTTCATGGACAAGTCAGCAGCGAGTCTGCGGGTGATTTAAATCCACCAAAAGTCCGCAAAGCGACATATATGTGAGCGTAGCCACGTATAACTTCAGTAACTTCACTGGGGATTATTGTTATAGAGGTCTCTCACCCTCTCTCTCTCTCTCTCTCTCTGCTACTGTTTACTCACTTACTCTCTCCGCTGTCTCCTTGTCCTGTGCGTCGTCACCCCTAGTAACCCTGTCTGCTTTAGTATTTCCCTTCAGTACAGTCCACTCACTCAGTCTCAGTCTTCATCTTTACTCACTCCTCATGCTGAAACTCTGTCTCCTACATTCGCACACACTGAAATAATCGGCCGCCCATTACGATGTTTAACTTACCCCTTAGAAACTGCGCAGAAAAGAGCAACAGCAACAAGACGCAGCACTGGATACCAATTCACAGAGCTGACTACGTACGTTAGAACGCATGCGAATACACGTGCGTTGTATCCATGGAGACAGGTGGCCGACAGGTGAGGTGGTTAAGCACCCCGACCGTTTGTTTTCCGACCGACTAATGTAGCCAGAAACGCAATAAATGCTGGACACCTGAATTTCCCCTAGGGAATAAATAAAGTATCTATCTATCTATCTATCTATCTATCTATCTATCTATCTATCTATCTATCTATCTATCTATCTATCTATCTATCTATCTATCTATCTATCTATCTATCTATGTGCAGTGTTACAATGGACAGTAGCTACAAAAAAGAAGAAGGTGCGCTTGATTTATTAACATTCAGAAACCTGACAGGATCCATATCTGGACAATGCATGTACAAGTTCAAACCGGACTCCAGAACCGCAGGTAAGTCTCACTCTACTACTGTTTTATTTATTTTTATTTTTGTTTGTACATGGGACCGTTAGCCTTTAAATGACGATCTGCTGTTTTGGCAGAGGTTTGCTGGAAGCGCTACAGCAAAAATGCACGTTTATGCAATAATAATCTAAGAATAGGCTCTATGATAATATAACACTGACAGTATTCATTCAACTGCTTAACTTTACATTTAGCTGATGAGACCATACTTTTACTTGAGTAAGCTTTTGAATGCAGGACTTGTACTTGTTGTGGAGTATTTTTTGCATTGGTGTACTTCTACTTTTACTTACCTAAATATGCTGGACCAGTTCTGATGTGGTAACATGACTTGTAGACTGTTACTGTTCTCTCTGTTGACTGTGAATATTTCTTCTCCCAGCATCCTCCCTCGGCTCGTCTGGCTCAAAGACTTTGGGGCTTGCCACAGCTCTGTGGGATCCTCTGCAGAATCACACATTTAGAACTTCACAGTGAATGATGGGAAAGCAGACCTTGTTGCACTCTTGTGCTCAGAGACACACAGACACCTCGAGGTGCTGGCATCAGGGCCTTGTGGTGAAGGGTATGAAATGCCGCATGGCAGACTGGTGAGACCTGTTGGTTGTACGGAGTCAGTAAGGCTCATGCCTGTTATGTTCATAGGCCAATGTTAAAAGACCAGTGGAGCACAGAGAAAATAGGTCAGAACATATACTTGGAACGTGTTGTCACAGCAAAATTTAGTACATCGGTTCCCTGGTTTCCTCTGTTCGGCTAATACAGCTTTCATATTTTCTTTGTCTGACAGCACACAGTCCTTATTTCTGTCACAGAATACATCTCTGATTAAAGGAGTGAAAGAGGAAATGCTCCTTAAGTTTAATTTCATCAAGGAAAAGCCTCTGGGTGTGTGCAAGATTTTTCGTTTCTAATTTTGCTAATGTTATTTTGTCTTTGAGACAATGTGATACAAGGATAAGATCTGTAATTATGTCTGTTGTGACTATTCTCTATCCTACTGTTATAATGACAGCATACATTTATACTGCACATGTATTTTATGTAAGCAAAAAGAATATATAGATAGAAATACGAACATGTATGAGAAAATATAAACAAAATATTTAAACATGAGTCTTGAGGTCGATGGCTGACGGCAACCACAAAAGGAAAATCATGAGCTCCTATAAATGACATCCCATCTTTGACCATTAGGTGGCAGTGCACACCCATCAAAGCTCCCACAGACACACAACAAGACAAGTTACAGTTGTAGTTGTTGACATTTGATAGCTACCCTAATTTTACTGTCAACATCTTATCATGACGGTAATCAGAGAGATAGTGCAGTTCTCACTTCAGGACAATACATTGTGTTCTGTTGTTATTGTAAGCTAGCTGGTGTTTTGGGGGATTTTTGCCTTGAGTTTCCTCATGTTAATGTCACCATTTATTGCCAGTGGTAGATGAATTGCTCGTTCTGCATAACTGTGCCAGTCAATGGACGACAATAGACACCCATGGGAAAGCCATTTGGGCAAAAGCTAAAAAAAAAAAAAAAGACTACAATGGCAATTTACTATCTTTATATCTCCGCATTGGATCATCCTTCAAACAGAGACAAAATGATTGAAACCATCACCGGTTTGTTTTAGTCTGGCCTTCCTTTTGAAAATACACAATCCAACCTCTAAAAAGCACCCAGACCAAGGGCAGTGCACCACACAGTCCTGCCCTGTTGGCTTTCCATCCCTTGAAATTCACCCTTCTACTTTTAGACCGGCTTGTCCCATAAGTGCCTCAGTTCTTTGGCCTGGCAGGCGTTCACCCTTCACAGCCACCAGGTAAATGTGGCGGTCGGTTGGCGAGACACTAGTGCCATGCAGGGCTTGTTGACATTGTCAGTCATCATTGCCTCAATCTCAGACAGGCTAGAGAGTGTGAGAGAGAACTGGTGTCTCTAAAGTCACTAATTCAGCGTGTTCAGCTCCTGGCTTCCTGATGTGGACAGGAGGCAGGCAGCACAACTCTGTTAAACAGCAGATGTTTTACACTGCGGCCGTTACCCTCATTTCCTGGGCGGAGAGCTCCTCGCTCTATTAGACGAGTAACAGGAACCAGAAAAAAAAGAGAAGAGTTAGAGGGAGAGAGAGAGAGAGAAAGAGGCAGAGCGAGGGAGTGCGAGAGAAAAGTTAGCTGTGCTCAGAGCTCCCACAAATCACTTTGTCACCAGCAAGCTCTGACAAGCACTAGGAGAGAGGGAGCCCACAAGCAGAAAGGCAGGGAGTTATACAAAGGTGTGAATAGGGAGTTGTGTCAGAGGAGGCTCAAGAGGGGAGGTGTGACGGAGCTGTAGAGGGCATAAACGAGGTGACACCGATGGATGGATAGAGGGAAGAGAGGACCCAGACGAGACAGCAATCTGATTCCCAAAACAGCGTGAGCTAAGAGGGACTATTACTCTCGCTACTGCTGTCGTTACTGCTGCTGTGTCTGGATGGTACACTCATTTAAAAGGAAGGTTTGTCAAACTTAATCTTTTGTTACAGGAGAGTTTTTCGCTGACAGAAGGAGAGTTTTGCTGTGTTTTTATCTCCTGGTAGCTGTTCTGATCTCAGGCTTGAGAAGATACACTATCGTATTATTGTGTTTGAGAATGACACAGATAGAGAGACAGCTGCTCTCTCTGTGAAGTAGGCATGAGTCGGAGGCGTTGAAAGCAAATTCTAGTGAACTGCAGCTGTACACAGATCACATGCTGTTAGTGCTAAAAAGAGGTAGTCAGAGTGGAGAGCGTACAAGTTTGTCAAATGTTTTACTGTAGGGAAATTTCTTTCTTTCTTCTCGACTGCATAGGTTTGTGACTGTTGTTGAAAGTTAGTGGAAGTGAGATCTTTAAATACTACATCATACTTTCTTTTCCTTCACTGTGGATACAAAGCCCCTGAGAGTTTTATCTCGGCTGTAAGGGAAGCCAGAGGTCATCTGATCAAACTTCAAAAACTGAGAAAAAGGAAGGCCTTTTTACACTTTCAGCACAGGACGTATCATCGCTATCTTCTCTTTCCTCGAGACATTAACAGAGGCAGTACACATTACATCTATGAACAGAATAGTCCTGAGTGATCTTTGAAGAAACCTTGTGGGTCGAAGAGGACAGGAAGCTGTGTCCATTGAAAAGCCTTAGCCTCGAATGTAAGTAAGTTAAACTCTGCCAACACCACTCATTCATTCTGAGTGTTGTACAGCCCCCTTCAGATTTGCTTGTCTCTGGGGACATGTAAAGAGAGGCTTGAAAAAAAATCAGTCACAAGTTGGTGTGTGAATACAGAACCGGCTCTGTGGAGTATTTGAGTGTTGGTAGCTTGTTTTGGACTGATGGGTGCTGTAGAGGTGTTCTGAGTCTTGGGGGCGCTGTCTGTTTGCATGTTCGGATGAGGATTTGACAGCTCCGCTCTGGACTCACTTGAATGTCTAGGACGTCATTGTGTTACCTGTGTGGCTGAGTCAGTGGCTGGCTCATCGCTCAATGTCTGTCTGCCCACTGGGATTCTCTCCACCTGCTTCTATGCAAAGAAGTCACAAGTGTTAGGTGGTTTTCACAGCAGTAGCGACAGCGGTGGCACCGGATAGTCCTGAACTTTCCACACTACTTTAATTGTTCTGTCGTGTGTAAACACTTTGCGTCAGTCACAACTCTTCACGGAGTGATTCACTATTCCCTGAGCATCCCTGGCTGGAGGCAGGCAGTGAAAGAAAAGGTGACGGAGGATTAGCCAAGAACTAAAGCACCTAAGTGGTTACAGTCAGGTTGCTACAATGAAGCTGGCACTGCTGATGCTCATGGTTGTGTACCTGGTGGGCAACGTAAGTGGTATGTCTACATGTAAGACGGTGGACCTGGAGATGGTGAAGAAAAAGCGCATCGAGGCCATCAGGAGCCAGATCCTCAGCAAACTGCGTTTACCAAAAGAGCCTGAACCTGATCAGGCTGGAGAAGAGGAGGAGATCCCGTCCACTCTGCTGTCCCTCTACAACAGCACCGAGGAGATACTGAAGGAGCAGCAGACTAAGACCCAGAGACACATCTCCACAGAGCAGGAGGAGGAGGAGTACTTCGCCAAGGTGCTGCACAAGTTCAGCACAACCAGTGAGTACCAGATAACTCAGAGCAGCAATAAGTCATGTACTGTGCACATATGAACACCCATTGTCAAGAATGGAGGCAGTTTCTGATGACTTAACTACAGCACTGAGAGTGTCACGTAATAGTATGACTGATTTATGCTCCTACATTTACAGGCGCGTAAGGCACACTGCTCAAGACACACACTCTCTCTCTCTCTCACACACACACACACACACACACACACACACACACACACACACACACACACACACACACACACACACATACATACATAGTGTTGTTTAAATCCATTTTTTAACCATGTCATTTCGTTGGCCCACGTTTCAGCATAAGTAAGCCTTAAAATAGTTGCTAACATAGAACGAACTTAGCAGCTACAGCCCAAAATAATCATCATTTGCCTGATGACTGGTGTCAATTCCAATCTCATCCATAAATTCCCTCAACATGTGTACCTCTTCTGATCTCCACCCAATATCTTCAGGCAGCTCGAGGAGTTCAGAGATCACAGGCGTTACAAGTTAGCAGCACTGTGTGTTGCATCTGGTCTGATGCTCTGTGTTGCTTTCGTGGTATCTATGGCATTTTTACTGCTTTATTAGCGCTGTTTGTTTGGCTAGCCTGCATATGCTGTTTGTTCAGCCAAATGGTTTTTTGGATTTAATTGCGCAATGACTCTCAAACTGTTATGATAAACATATTTTTTTGGTTTTGTTTCTTTGCTCCATTGTTCTCTACATGCCTATACTCCTCACTCCATCAGGCAGGCATCCACACTATCCCTCTTTCATCCAGCACTTCAAAAGAAAGACTTGAGTGGATGGACCCTGCTCAGGAGTGTGCAACTGCACAGGGAGAACAAAGGAACTTTGAGAATGAAGGGCATGATTTTGTTCTGCTTAGATGACAACCAAAGAACAGGAGGGGAAAATAGAAAAATAAGATTAGAGAAGACATGAAATGTACTCCTTCACCGTCACCCTGCCTCCCTCTCTCTTTCACCCCCCCTCTGTCCCTCAGGGACTGGGGGTTTCCTGTAACTTGAGAATTGGGTTCTCCCTTATTAGCTTATCCTGTCACCTGTTCTCCATCATATCTTTTTCTCTTTCGTCCTGACCATTTTCCATTTAATTTCCATGTCTCTCTGCCCTTGATTACCACGTCTTCTCCCCCCCCCCCCTCTCTCTCCTCCCCTCTTGCTTCTCTCTGCTGGGTTTCCTGAGCCTATTATCAGTGTGTTTGCAGCGTGTTTGTGACAGGGCAGCTTGGCAGGAAGGAAGGCAGGCTGATGGCCACTGAGATCTTGAGTGACTCAGGTCCGGTGCAAGCGGTGCCCATGGGGAGCATGTGTTTCCTACCTCTGTGGAATGCCAGAGAACACCCATCCACTGTCTTAACCCTCGCTGTGGCTCCGTAAAACAGAGCCAGCCTCCAGACACTGGGAAAGGGTAAACGCCAAGTGTACGTGTATAGGCCTAGCAAGAACTGTTTTGCAAACACACTCAATACAAGGGTGTGTGTGAGACAAGCCAGCTTCTGCTCTGTATTTGAACAAAGTAATTAAAATAGAATTCCACTGGAGAATACGTTTTTTTCAATATTCATTATCAATTCGTCATTTCAGTTTGTGGTTCTTTTTACTGCACGACTCACACTTTCCTGATTCTCCAAAACAGCCTACAGGGATGCATATTTGTGTGCAGAGCATTTTAGAGCTTAATACTAATAGTCTCCATCATGGTAATTGTGTGGTGCATTAGGCTAACTTCCTTCAGCCAGTTAGAAGTAACATCCTTCCAATAAAGCCCACACAAATTCACCTCTTGCATTTAACATGGTTTTTGGTCCAAATGTAATTTGGCTCGTTTTATAGAGGGAACTCTTTCCTTCTTTGGAAACCAGGCTAAATACTATATTTAAGAGTAAATAAAGCTGCTATCACCCTACGATGGAGAAGAGTAGCAACAGGCGTCAGACACGGTGTGTTAAACACGGTGAGGTGGGGAAACAAGACATTGACGAGTGGGATGTGGGAAGGTGGAGCCGAGCATATGAAGGAGGCAGGTATTTAGCCTTTTGCTGGAATCTGGTTCCTCCCACTGGTAATTACAGGCCTGTCTCTCTACCTGTCACAACAGCTGTCCCCAGCTTACCTGCGGATAGGCCCTGATTCAACACACAAATCCCCCCCCACACCCATGCTAGTACGCCGACTAGGGTGCTATCTTTCCTCTTGTCTGGAAGAGCGAGGCCTTATCTTATCTTCTTGAGAAGGAATTTTCACACTTTGTTCCCTCAAAGTGTTGTAATTTCATCACATGAACAGTTTGGGGAGATAATCCGCCAGAGGCGATACAAGCTGTGTTAATTGGAAAGTAGAAGTGAGGATAGAGCTTCACCCTAATTGTGGTGCTGCAGCCAATATGCTTCTTAGGGGAAGTGACTTAATTTCCTGTTTTGTAAACGCTTCTCTAACCCTTAACACATTTATCTCAGTTTACTGAAACTAGCTGGAGACTGTGACTTTCTGTGCTTGGTGTTGCTTGGTACATCACTTCCAGTTCACCTCTCTCCACATACTGTACAGGGTTGTGACGCTCTGTGTTTCAATTCATGCTCTTACAGCTAAACATTTGACTCTGCTCTGGGTGGGACCAGTAAAATGTCATCTCATTTCCCTTTGCACTCCACACCAGCTCTTTTCGGTTTCAGTTTGGCTTCAATACAAGGGGTGAAACACTACCTAAGCAACAACACAGATGGTCATAGTGGTAAATGATACACAAGCAGCCGTGACATGGAGGATCCTGACGCAGCCTGGATCCACTATGCAGCACAAGTATGCGAGGCTGGGTTGTAGCTGCTGTCAAAGAGTAATTCCTGGACTTGAGAGTAGTGCTTTGGCAGGCTCAGGCACAGTAGACGGTCAGTAGGCCCCAGGCTCTATTGATACACATCTCCAATTTCTCCGCACCCCCGCTCACACCAGCCCTTCCACTTCCACCCCTCACAATTGTGAGTTATATTCATATAAGTGCATTCTTCACTTTGCTGTTTTCTTTGCATTTGGCCAGTTACACCCCACCCCCTGCACCTCCTCTCAGTGTCTCTTTCTACACAGCGTTTCACTCTCGATCATCTGCCTTCCTGCGCTTATCTCTGCACGTCTCCGCCTGACTTAATCCTTTGTAATGTAACGCTGCTAGATTTATGGTGTTAAAGCCTTCAGTAGCTTGGCTCTGTTTTCTGTTGAGCTCTGCGTGGGGAATGTTCCTGCTGTCATGATATGGGCAGGCTCAGGAATAAAAGTTGCAAATATGGGCAGCAATACTGTAAGAACACAAAACGCTCTCTATGGTCAACTTTACAGCAGCTGGAATAGATGAATGTTTGGCTGCAGTTCAGATTATTGAGTAACCCTGTGAACTTGGCTCTTCCATTTTATTAATGTGCATGCAGAATCAGGAAGATCATGTCTGAAAGAACTTTTCATGAAGTTTACTTATGAAAAACGGGTTAATAAACATCTCAGAATTACATTATGCGGTAAATTACAGTGCGGTTTGCAGCAAGTATACGTATATAAGAGGCTAGAGGTAATATAGTAAATACTAGTTAATACAAAATTGATTTTGAATACAGTGTAATACAGAAAAATAGCTAAAAGAATCTTAACTTATAAGTTTAAAGACTTGATTGACCCTCATGCCCATTAACTGTTCCCCATTTGTGCCACTGCCATGTTCCATTATTTAAAAGTCATACTCTCTTTTGCCAAGAGATATTACCATATGTTTTTAGTGTTTAGTGTAAAGTTTACAATATAGACCATAATTGTGGTTTTCCAACTATCAAAAACACACCAGAGCTCCATGATCACAAGCTCACACGAACTCCACCACCCCTCCATGACCACGGAAAACCTTTCAGTACTGTTTTTCTTTGTTTTTTGGAGTGTAATATGTAGTATCTGCTGACAGATTCCTGACCCAATATTTATATTTTCCTACATAATCTAGCTGGACAGTGCTCAGTAGTTTTATCTTTCTTACAGTTTTGAACAAAAGAACAAAAAATATAGCTCTTAAAAACACATACCACAGTGTTCACACTTAAACAAACATTTGAATTACAATTCCCCTCCAAAGTGGTTCCCTGTCTCCTTTAAGATTGGTCCAAGACACTGTATTATATGACAGCTGGTACGAAATACACAAAGGATCAGAAATTGATCAGCTATAATATATTAATTAAAAGCAGATCAGCTCATAGGACACTTCTTTTTTCGCATGTGTCTCTCTCATATGCATTTATTCAAGTTGCTTTGTCTGAAAAGGTTGTTTTAACTCGCACAGGAAGAAATAACACCACCAAAAGCATCCCGATGTTCTTCAACATCTCTGAGATACGGCAAAAAGTGGGGGAGAGCCACCTGCTGACCAGTGCGGAGCTGCGGATGTTAATCAGGCATACTACAATACCTTCTGAGCAGCGTGTGGAGCTGTACCGGGGTCTGGGGACCTCGCCCCGCTACCTCGCTTCCCGCTTCATCACCAACCAGTGGAAAGGCAAATGGTTGTCCTTCGATGTCACTGAGACCCTGCAGGAGTGGCTCAAAGGGACTGGTGAGTTACATCTAATACTAATGACCTGTCCCTCTGTTTACTTCAACCCATGTGCAATCCTGATGGTACATTTACCTTCACAGATGAAGTAACCAACAAGATGTGTTGTAAATTTCTGTCTCACCAGAGGATGAGCAAGGTTTCCAACTGCGGCTGTTCTGTGGATGCAGCGAGAGCGAGCAAAGTTCTGAGAGTTGCTTCAATTTTGAAATCTCTGGGACCAAGGGTGTTAGAGGAGACACAGGACAAATACAAAAGCAGATGGAGCAACCACCCTACATCCTGACCATGTCCATCCCTCAGAACATTAGCAGCGTCAGCTCACGCAAAAAACGCGCCGTGACGACGTCAGCGACGCCGACGGATACGTGTACAGCGTAAGCGATCTTACACATAACACATTGTGCTGTTGTATTTTATTTCACTGACATTTTTAACGCTGTACAAGGCAACATAACCCATTTGCAGCTACCTGCCACGATGAGAACTCTTAAACTATTCCCATTTATCCACCTTAAGTCTGCGGCCACTTTAATAGCTGCATGGTGAATGGACTGCATTTGTACAGAGAAACGCTTAGCAGTTTGCCTCTCATTCACCCACACACCAACGCAGGGCGAAGCTGCAATGCGAGGCAGATGGCCTGGCCATCAGGATCAATAGAGGTGCTCTGTCTTGCTCAAGGACACTCAAATGTGTGGACAGTAGGAGCCAGGGTTTAAACCCCAAACCCTCAACTACAACTGCACTGGAGCATTAGCTCAGTGCTGTAAGACAGACTTCTTTGTGTTTTACACTGAAGTTTGGATCCTCGGGAGCCTCAGAACAGTGGCTGGTATATCAGACAGCAGACTTTCATTTAGGCAAATGCTGGAACTCTTAGTGGCCTTGTTTAGGATGGGAAGACTGCAATTTGTACACTGATGGGATGGAACTGAATTGAGCTGATGGGTGTGAATTCATACCTTAAAATTATCCTCAGTGCAGACTGCTTTTAAAAATGTACCTTCTACAGCAACCAGGCTCTAAAAGTATCTATGGCGTCTCATCACACACCCCATTTCACAAAAGGTGTTTTACTGTTTTCTCTTATGCAGCCAGACGGAGACCTGCTGCGTGCGGAGCTTGTACATTGACTTCAGGAAAGATCTGGGTTGGAAGTGGATACATAAGCCCACAGGCTACTATGCCAACTACTGCATGGGGTCCTGCACCTACATCTGGAATGCTGAAAACAAATATTCTCAGGTACAGTGCAACACCTCACTGCAGCATGCAATGATCCACATCTGATCATGTGGTTGAATAAGGCACTCGGGAGTGGTTTGGCAGCTCAGACCAAAAGAATTCCCTCAACTTGATTTTCTCCGGTTCCTGGCTACCGATCTGACTGCTAGTTGGAACACATCAAGTGGTGAAGTCTGTGCTGTATGAGAGAGAGGGGGCTTGGGTTTAAATCAGTGCTGAAACAATAATCATTGTTAATAATTGGTCACAACTGGAAGACGTCACTCTGGGCACAGGGAAATTGAGATTAAAATTTTTCACAATTTCCTGGAACTTTAATCAATTAATTAGTCAATAATCAGAATAATAACATAATAATGGCATACTAAGTATTAATGACAGTTAGAATTAGTTGCAGGCCTAATTTTTAGCCACGCTAGCAGCATGGCTCTGGGGAAGACAGTGTTGGTGTATCTCAACAACTGTTGGATGGATTACCATTATATTAAACACATTCATTACCCCCTCAGGATGAATTATAATCACACTGATGAGCCCCTGACTTTTCTTTTGCGCCACAATCAGGTCAAAGTCACGAGCAAAAACCTGCACAACTAATTGTTTTCCCGGCAGCCTCTAACATGGTGAACATTATACCTGCTGAACATCAGCATGTTAGCATTGATATATTTAGCTCAAAGCACTGTTGTGTGTATGTACAGCCTAACAGAGCCACTAATATAAAGTCTTAGGCTTGAACTGAAGTCATGCATTGATAACATTTTGTGTGAGTAATGTGTGTCTGAAAATCTGACAGTTATTCACAGTGTACTGAAATATTTATGTTTTCGATGGAATAGCCTCTAAAATATCACTTCCTATTCAACTGTTAAGGAAACTCTGGTAAACAGTGTGCATCAATCAGTAATGAATTTATTACTTTTACTTACTACTTTTCTAAACAATTACAAACACTGTTCAACAAACAACACTTGCTGTGGCTAATACCTGGATTTTAACAAGCTGAATGTCAACAGTTGCTCTGGCACATGTCAAGCTAAGTTGAGCTAAGTTCATTGTTTTCTTGTATTTCCCATCATATTAATGGTTTACAGATTTTGGCCCTGTACAAGCATCACAATCCAGGAGCCTCTGCCCAGCCCTGCTGTGTCCCCCAGGCACTGGAGCCACTGCCAATCCTCTACTACGTGGGCAGGCAACACAAGGTACCTATACTTCAGCCAAGTAACCTTCATTATGAGGTGAAATGTTTACAGAACATTTTATGTGAACACTTACAGATGATTTATCACTGATGCTGATTTTTACTTTCAGGTAGAGCAGCTGTCCAATATGATTGTGACGTCCTGCAAGTGTAGCTAAAGATACAATACAGCACACTGCTCTGCCTCCCCTCAAACATGCACACAGATGGAAGAAGTCATGTTTGAGACTTGAGAGAGGAGCATTTGACAGAGATAAAGGAGGACAAGAATAATGTGGACAATGGGAACAAAATATTCAAAGTAATCAGGATCTCTGTGGTCAAGCTTCCCCCCCCCCCACCCCCCCGAGCGCTGCCATCATGATGTTGGAGGCACACCGAACCATGGACTTCTTATATTGATAGAGATAGATAATATTTTTTATGTGTATATACTTTTCCCCTGCAGTACTAAACTATCTGTCTTGAAATGAATTAATTTATTTGTTGGATGGACAGATTTCCAAAGAAGTGATACACGTGTAAAAGTGTGTCAGTTTGACAATGGAAAAGGACAAGAGGACCAAAATGACCTCGATGGAAGAACATTTGTGTTTTTACAGATGACTGTCTGGGACATTTCTGTTTGCCACATCATCTTCCTAGAGAGGTCGTAGTTAATGGTGCTAAATCCCAGGTATGGAAAACAGTGGCTGGTGGGGTTTTCCTGGACAATAATGCTGCAGGTGTTTTTGGAGAAAGCTCCAGCGTAAAGGACAGCAGACAGTCACAGGGACAATCCGACCTGGGGATCTCCCTCCGACTGAGAGGCTGGAACTGTCAGCCAACTGAGGAACATTTCACAGGAATCGTCCATCAGTTTCACTTGCTGTTGTTTGTTTGTTCAGCCCACATGATTTTTTTTTTTTTTTTTTTTTTTAACAATGCCTGTGTTTGTGTTTTATGTCAGTTTGTCCTTGGGCTGTTAAAGCCATGAGTAATATCAGTGGTTGTAAAAGTGATGACACCATGTTTTTCTCCCTCTTGGGATTTACAGCCAGCCTTTAGATGGTGAGGGTCAGGGGATGTGGTTGTGGTGTTGGTTTTACACGTTTGCTGTTTTTTTTTTTTTACCATAGTAAATTAGGGGCAATTTATTGCCTTTTATTTCGAAAGTTTTTACTTTAATCTGAAGTGTGATGCTTTTTGCACAACAAATTAATTCAGCTTCTATGATTTGTTTTAGCAATAAAACCAGCCCATTTTTTTCAGTTTACCATATTTTATAGCACACTTACCTTTTGAAATTTGTATCTGTAAATATTTTCAAAATCTGAAATAAACATTGATGTTAAATTATCACGTCAGAGTGGAAGATTTTGTGAGCAAAATAAAACCACATGCAATGTTTCCACTTGTCAGAGGGCTGTGTTGTGTAAGTGTGTGTATTGCACTTGTCAGTGCATGCATGTGTATGTGTGTTTTTGTAATTTCAGAAAATGAGCACACAAGCAAAAATGTGAATGAAAGGTCCTCTCGTTAGTTTTAGGCATGGTTTGGTCTATGAACGGTAACTGCAACTAGTTATGGGTATGGTTAGCTTAGGTAAAGAACCTTTGCTGAAAACGTAACTTTATTTTGTATAAAACTGAGATATGAGTGGGAAACTGAAAGTAAGCCAAAGTAATTCAAGGCTGTAGTTCAATACAGATACCCCCCCACCTTCTCCTCCCACACTTTTTCAGTACAAGGTCACTCTTCTACTTAAATGTCTCTCATTACCTCTCCCAGCATGCACAGAACACACATGATGCTAAATTTTTACGAATCCAGGTTGTGCTGTTAGCAATGACTGTCCAACATCAGAAGAGAGACCTACCAGTGGAAAAGGGTGGCTTGTGCCAGGTACGTGTGGTCTATTTCTGGGCAACCACTGGACGCCTGTTTACACTGGACGACTGTAGACTGACTGAAGACGAGCAGCAAGCCCTGCTGGGCTTCACAGTTGGCTGAGCCAGCACCAGAAATCCCGGACGCACAGCCCTGTTCTTGGCACTGCCTTCACCTGAAGGGATGCACACCATGTTTTTTACTATCTCAATGCACCTCATCCACCCCCACCCCCCACTCTGCCAGCCCCACCCCTCTCACTCAGTACTCAAGGGATTACTGGCAGCCCATGAGACTGAATTGGGAATGAGGAGAGCAGGTCCAGACCCGTTGGTAAGTCCCAGACTTAAGGGCAGTGACTACATGGAAAATTAAACACACATACTGTACACATGCACATGAAAACACTGAACCCACTGACACACAGCCGCGGCTCTCACATCAACGTCAAATGCCTTACATAAGCTTTGTGCTAGTGAGTGGTGTGGGGGATGCTTGTGATGCTAACAAGGTGACAGTGATCTGTGCTGTCTTGTTCCAAAGCTGGTCGTGTTACCCAGGGTTCCTTTGGAAAGTGCAGGAATTTTTCTCCTGCGAGTCAACACAGAGAGTGCTTGTTTGGAAAGTGCTCATCAAAGGCAGATAAACAAAGTAAAATGAAACATGATCAGCATAATTAAATCTCCTTTTGTCTCACCTCTCAAAATGATTTAGACAGATCTCTTGCCAGGTCTTGATTTTTTAATGGTGCTCAAGCACAATATGTACTGTGTTATCTTGGCAGGGCAAATGTAATCGGAATGTTAAAAGGTTTTTTCTCTCCAAGAAAACAGCACCATTACCGAACCTAAACAAGCAAAACATGAGGTTTGTTGGAGGAGACAAGATCATTAAAATTAGTTTCTAAAAACGCCAGCACTTCCACCTGTTTTACTTTCCCTGTAATGACCAAAGAAAGGGTATGAATGTCAAGAGGCCCATAAATCTATCATGGTGTTAATGGAACAGTCCCAGAGGGAAGTCAAACTCAAGTAGGCTTGTCCTTCTAACCAATGTTCATTTCTCAGCAGCTGCTTCCTTTCGAGCCCTCGGGCTTTTTATGGGACTGAAACAAACTGCTGACACCTCCTGCCACGGACTGAGGCACATCCCAGAAATGCTCCATCCACAGAGAAAAGAAAAAACAGGGGGCACTTGAATTCATGTATGAGTGTTATACAAGAGAAAGCGTGAAGATGGATGCCTGAAGCATTTCCAGGTCAAGCAGGTGTTCTTTTACCACTAACGCAATCCACGTGCCGAGTTTATACGACTGCATGAGTAACCAGAAAATTGTTCTGTTGTTGCACTTTATCAGAGCAAGTAAGTCATTCAATTTTGACATAATTGGCCCTTTAATTGCATCCATGTGCTGTGTTTCATTCTTCTCATTTCTTCTTTCATCTGCAAAAATGAAAGGCCCCTTTTTCATGTAATGCTGCCTGAAACATTTTTTCCCTTTGTTGCACTTTAACAAGTTCACAGTGAAAACTGATCGTGCTGGATGTAAGCTGATTTGCCACGACGTCGGTCTCGAAATGCTATTTTGGGTTCTGTCTTATTACAACATCTATGACATTTGCAATTATACGTCCACTGATCTTTTGCCACAACTGGTCATTAAAAGTGGAACAGTGAAGCGGCCTGGTGTAATTCCTGTGGACTCAGACGGAGCTGACTATGACCTTAATAACACACCCTGGTGTCCTGCTGCTGCTCAGCTCAGTTTCACAAACACACAGCTGCTCAGAGCCATTGTTGCTCCAGGTGCTGAATCTTTGTGTGTATTTGTGTGTACATGCACACACAAATACACACGCATCAACAAACATGCCTTCCTACTCCCAGTTATAACTGTAATGTGATTTCATTTATTTCATATTAATTAACATTTTGATTAAAGGCTCCCATTTCTCTTTACCTTAAGACTTATTTTTATTATTTATTATCTATTTATTAGTGAATTGTCTTTAAAATTACATCTCAACAATTTATAATATGTGTTCACTGTAAACTTTTCATTGTGGGGAAATCTACCTATTGATATAAGGGATCTGAGTAAATGCCTCTATTTTATACTTTGTCTTTTCTTTATCCTGGATTTTGAATTTGATATTTGTTCATTTTGTTCAAAGGAGCTATTTGTAAGTTTTCTATTGACGTATAGACAGAGGTAGCATTAATAGCTGTTCACTTACCAGTGTAGAAGAAACGTTGCCAGTTCAGCATCAAACTCCATTCCTTTACTCACCACTCTGCAAGACCGGCAGGTAGCCTAAACAGCTGTTAATGCTAATGCTGGCTATATAGCAACAGCAAAACTTACAAATAGCTCCTTCAATGTTAATTTATTTATCTATTTAGGTTTACATTATATTATGTAATTACATTTGAATTTGTTTTCAGATCTTCACCCTCAAACAAGCTCTTTGAGGACGTGAGGACCAGTGAAAATGTCCTCACTGTCAAGGTCAGAGAACTTCACGACAACGCCTACTGATTAATTGAGTACTGATATGTTTTCAGGAAGGCAGCACTGCTGAATATACAAAAGGTTATTGGTGAGTTGACAGGTTTTCCCCTCTCCACCTGTCCTCTCTTTACTGCCATCCCTCTCACTTCACACCTGCAGTACAAGCCAAGATGGTTATCACAGTCTGACTCAGCCTCTTTTCTCTCGTTTCCTCTCATCTTTTTGTCAACCCCTGCTGGCTCTTTGAAGACCCCCTGGCCGTTTTGAGTTATCACCTGAACTAAACAACAAGGCATGTGATAGGGGAAGAAAACTGATGTGCGTGAGTGAATGAATGAGGGAGAGGTAGAATAAAAGACCACACACCTCTGCTTGCTAGGTATTCAGCTAAAATGTTTTAGCACATATGTCTTGGGAAAAACAACATATTTAAAAATGAGAATCTTTCTTTTCCTGTTCACCAGATGTGCTCTATTGTCATGCACATAACCAGTAGCTAACATCATAGCTTAATACATGGAGGATCAAAAACAGAGGAGAAACTTAAACCCTCTTCAAAGGGAAAACTACAAAGGGAAAGTATGATAAACCATGTGAGAGAGCCTGAGTGTGGCTATAAAGCACGCTGCGCCCTGACTCATTTGCTGGACCTCAGTAAGTAAGAAATGTTTTCTAAAAAAGGAAAGGTACCAATTACATCTCTGGACTGGCTCCTTCTCACGGTACCGCCCCTCTGTTTCCTTCCTTCTCAGAGTCTCTCTCTTTCTCTCTTTCTGTCTCTATCTCTGGATGCAGAGGGGCAAATCTGTCCCTATAAACAGCAACTATCTCCCTGGGTAATAAACAGAGGAATAAATTTTACTCTGGGGTCTGAAAATGACAACAACATCCATAGGAACTATACCCAGAGGAGAGTCAGCCCCTAAATAGCAGTTTAATCTCTCAGGAACATACCCCTGTGGGTGATGGTGATGGTGGGAGGGGGGAGAATTGGTAGGGGTTGAGGTTAGAGGGTCTCATGATTGTGCTATGCAGTCCCTTGCTAGTCTCTATTACATTAGCATCTGTAACTCAATGAGTTATTTTTAGAGGGTTTGTTTTTGTAAAAACTCTGAAGATCTTTCTGGGGTTTTTTGTCCATATTAAAAACTGAAAATGTCCATCAACTATTATACATATAGATGTGCATAATTTGATTTTGCTTTGGTCACCCGGGAGTCACTCTAAAACTGTTAATGACTAACTCTAGGCTAAGTCTAACACTCACTAACCTGTTTGCTCTGTATTGCTACATCCACACTTCTATTTTTTCATTTTAGAATGAAAACGATCTCTGTCTAGATGTCTTAGCTCCGTACCAGAAACTATCTCCATCTATGCTATCACACCTGAAAATGCATACATACTTGAGCAATCACGCACACCGGTCCATGCAAAAAATACAACGAACAAGGAACAGCAAAACAGTTGTATCATTAAAATGCAGAATTCAACTCCTCAATAATATCTGCAAGCAAAGACAACGAGGTCAGTAACACTTGTAATTCATTAACCGTGTTGTATTCACCACTGGAGAAACCATGGGTGTCTACGTCATTGGTACCAAAAGTCTCAGTTTTCATTGCTCAAAAATTCTGGAGTAGTGTGGACAGGAGGCGAAAATGTAGCAAAAGAGCTGCGTTTTTAAATGAAAACGTAATAGTGTGGATGTAGCCTTAGTTTGCTGAAAACAGCTCCCTGCTGCTGAACACAGGGTTGGTTAAACCAAAGCTCAAAGTTCAAACAGGCTAAAAGCCTGCGTACAGCTTCAGAGTATTCTCAGTGGACTTGTAACTGTGATGAAACCCTTTTCACATGACGTCGTCTAAATGAACGGTCAATTAATTGATTAGTTCATCAACAGAAAATTTATAGAGGATTTGCTTTTTTTTTTTGCTTCATGTGGAAGTAAACTGCATGTCTTTGGATTGTGGGAGGAAGCCAGCACGAAGAGAACATGCCCCAGCTGGTTTGCGGGGCAGGTTCGAACCCAGAGCCCTTTTGCAGTGAGGCAACAGTGCTAACCACTGCACCAGCATGCTGCCAATTAATGATCATTAATTGCATGTTATTATGACCTGCTGTAATACTGTTGTAAATATTAAAAATATATTGGTCAGCGGAGATAAATACCTTGAATGGGACATTGCTGGATCCTCTGTGTCGTCTACAAAGGGTACAATAATTCTAACTGGACATTTGGACGACACTGCAAAATGTTACACTCCATAGTGCACTATACAGTTAATGGTGAATTATTTTGGACACAGCCGTGGAGAAGCCACATAAGGCATGCTTGGAAAGGGGGCGGGGCTTCAGCTCTCTATAAACCCCTAGTGAGCTTGGCTGAACCGAACTGAATCTTATGTTCAATCACACTCTATTACTCATTCAACTGCCACCTTTGTCCATACATGTATATATATATATATGTGTATAACTAAAAGTGTGCATGCTCTCTCACACACACACACACACACCACACACACACACACACACACACACACACCACACCACACACACACCACACACACACACACACACACAAGGAGTAAAAAGCAGGGCCACGGCTGCTGACTCCAATTAAGAGAGGTGTGACTAAAGTCACAAATCACACACACACCGGCGTTAAACTTACACAGTGGACAGGAAGAAATATCATCTTCCCATTCCCAATATGCACACGCACACACACACACACACACTCTTTATCACATGGTAACCTGACTCTTCTCATTGGATAAATGGGAGGTTAGGGAGGTGTTAAGTTTTCGAGGGTAGCTTGGTGCTGGGTCTGTTTCAGATTAGTCAGCCATGATCTGTGGCCTCCTGTGTCGGTGGGGCTTTCAGCTGTATTGATGGCCGTACAAGGGTTATGACAGCAGAGAGAAACGCTCGGCAGCCAGTTCCTTCTTTGCCTCCGCTGGAGAGGGACATTAGGTCAACGTGCCCCCACCCCTCCTCCCTCTCCCCACTGGCTCTGAATTCCCCAATGAACAACACATTCCTCCTTCCCAGTCCCTCTGTTTATGACACGCCATCCTTTGAAGCAGCATGGTGGGTGTTTGTGTACGTGTATGTGCATGGGTGCACAAATGTGTGCGTGTGTAGTAGCCTTGAGCAACTGAGCCTTGGTGAATACATAAACGTTTCAGCATCACACTATCAAAGTTGGAGTGTGTGTGTGTATGAGTGATGTGAGTGTATTCTGGAGATCGGACGCACCTGAACAGGTATGATAAGGCCATGCATCTGTGTGACAGCTGTTTTTTACATCTCTGCACCAAAGGCAGAATCTAGGCCAATCGAATTACACAGAGACAGGGAGAGTGCATGAGAGCGATGGGTGGAGGAGAAAGCTATGAGTCATCACCAAACTTGGGATGCGCTCATTTTAAAAGGCAGAGATCGAGAGGGGCTAGACTCGGTGTTGAGACAAAGAAAAACAAACGAGTTGCTTTTCTAATTAAAGCAGCCCTGAAGGAGAGGGTGGGGGTGTTAGGGAGCTGGGGGGTTGGTGTAGGTCAAACCCAGCTTAGTCATTCCTTTACACCCATTTCCTGTGATCGGGGCACTTTGGGAGTGGGCAGCAGGGTGAAATTATGTGTTTGGTTTATGCAATGCTTCCTCATTTCTCCTCCCATTCAGTGCACTCTCACACGCAATCACATTATACATGTACACCCATGAGAACATATTCAAACACACTCATGCATAAATGTTCAGTTTATACATGCACACACGTGCTCATGCATATACATGAACTCATAACTATATTGGCAGCCGCACACGCAATAGGTCACTTGCCACATCTGTACTGAGAGAGAATATCGACTTTCAGTGTATTTTTGAACTTTACTATTACTCAGTACTTTTTCACTTCATCTGATATGTTCTTTCATATCTTAAAGTATGGTACAATTTTGAAATACCTGCACTTTACTTGAGTATTCTATTCACAAATACGCCTCATTAGTTAGATATCAGATCGTCCTTTTTTTTCAACTATTTGCGTAATATATGAGTAAACTTTGCGGATTTTGCCTATATATTAAACTACAGTATACAAAGTAGGTAAATTATCTCAATCTGTTTCTTTGTGAATAAAAATGTTCCAAAAATAATCCAAAACCAGATATAACACAGTATAATCCCGAATGTTACTTTTACTTTTGATAGTGAAGTTTTGAAGCTTGTTTCTGCTGATAATACTTTGGTAATATATTTATAACACTATAATTATAAATGCAAGACTGAGAGGTAGTTGTAATTAGAGTATTCTGACATTGTGGTATTGCTACTTTCACTTAAACTAAAGCATCTAAATACTTTTTCCACCACTGCTTTTAAACACCGTGCCTCCTGCATTTTAAGGCACCGAATAAACAAATCAGACTTGGCATACACGCTCACACATACACACACTTATAAATAGTAGCATATGCTCAACACACTAACACAAAGGCAGGTATAATAGAACTCAGACTTCAAAACTGGGCTGTTATTCAAGCCGGTCAATCTCAGCATCGGTATCACAGTCTGGCCCACTGACACTGCTGAATCACAAAGCCTAAAGTTCATTACACTGGAACGGCTGGGAGCTCCACACACAGCTGCTTTCCCTAGTGGGATCTGAGCAATCTCTAATTCATTTTTGTGACCACAGCGATGATAAGGAGAGAGATCAAAACGTCTACCGCCTTCCACTGAGGTCCAGTGAGAGTTTGGAGGTTGGTATATCTGCGGTTGATTTCTGGTTCACACCACCTGATGAACACATGTGCAGAGTGTGGTCCTCATTTTCTCTTAAGATACACCCGCTGGTCTCTGCCCTGCAAAGAGGTGCAAAGAGGCTCCACAGAGTACCTTAGATCTGACGCTGCCTCTCCTGCCTGGCCACCCAAGTGTACAGGATGTGAACTAATACTTTACAGTAAAGAATTTTTACTCCCTAGAGATAAAAAAAAAAAAAACTCTGGGATGAGTCTGGAAGGCACCCAAAGGTCTGTCAGTAGTTAATGCTAACTGACAGGAAAGTCCAACAGTAAGAGCAACAGGAAGAGGAAACTCTCCCCCACAACATCCTGGATGGCCTGCCTATGTGTGACTGGATATTTTCAGACACTGCGCAGGGTATCTAGAGTCTGTATTTGTGCTCCACAGCTGGTAGTGACATGGCAAACATTTTAGTGTCTCATTAGTAACTTTTAAAAGCATCTGTGTTCCAGCTTGTGTGTATTCACCATTATGCAGTGGTTGGGAAAGTAATGTTGTAACACTGACAGATATTTACAGTTCGTCGTGAACACTTCTGACACAGTTGTCTGTCTGCTGCTTTGCTTGTTTGTTATTGTTGTCTTGCCACATCAGATCTCAGCTATCCAAGCCACTTGAGACAATTCAGTCTCGTTATGAGAGGCTGGGCCGGTTCTCTCAACAACCCGTCTCTCTTTCCACCTTGTTTGCAGAGTCCTATTTAAGTCTGCCTTCCCTTTTAAGTCCCATAGTCATCTAATGGTCAGAGTGTGTGCACCCAGACATCCTGAGTCACTTATGATGCGGGTTCCTTTCTGTGGGAAATCTTGACCATGTGTGCTGTGCTCGATCGCTCATTGCTCATAAACAGTAGGAGCGCAGCCTGTGATGTAAAATAAACCGGCTGCCACAACATGTCGTCGCTACCGTTAACTGGCGTGAAAACAACAACCACACTGCCAGATGAGAGGGCGGCAGCGGGTCACACAACTGCTCTGCTTGAGCACCACTGTCGCTTTGATAGTATAATCCCGGGGCTTCTCCCCTTCTTTGCTGCTGGCTTGCACGTTGGCTGTGATGCAGAGCCTGTCTGTCACAAAAATGAGCACTGAAAAGGTGTAGCTGAAGAAAAAAAAATAAAAAGGCGTACTATGACTGGACGAGATCCCATTTACAGTTAAATGGAAGTCTTTGTCACTATTGGTGGTTCAGTAGGATGGTTGATGTCATAGGGCGATGTAGGGCTGTGTTTGGGGTGGTCACTGTCTATAAATATCATACCCGGGGTGTTCCTCCTCTCTCTTTACTCATGCTCACATACAGTATGAAACAACCTTTTCACCTTGAAAATGTACAGCCTCGTGGTTCAGTGTGTCTATTTCACATCCTCCACCGTCTGCTCGGCTCTATCTATCTACATTCCTCTCTGCGAGTTTCTCTCTTTCTCTCCGAGGCACACAGACATGGGTCTATTTGCTTGAATTTCTCATTTCCTGTTTGGGGTGTGTATCCGATCCCTTGTTCTCGTGCCCAGCACACATCAAACACTCACGCTGCTCAAAATGAGAAATCGAGACAGCCAGGAGGATGCACAGAAAGCATATAAATGAGGGAATGATGGCAAAAGTAGATGTGAATGCCAGAGGGGGGTGTGTGGAGACAATCAGGCTGAACATGTGAGGACAGTGGAAGGGAAAATCCTGACTGATGACACAGTGAAAACCAAAGGAAAAAGAAGTAGGAAATACAAAGTGGTTAATTATAATAATGTCCACAGATATGGCCAAATAAGGCCAGTCTCATGCCAAACACTGAGTTCATACTGCAAGATCGTTTTTCCTCCTAATCTAATTTTTAAGTAATCTTTGCTGTTCGCACTTCCCATAGCAATTCGTTTTTATTTAATCTAATTATCTGTTTAGTCGGTCATTTTCTAAATTTCCTTTAACAAGGCTGTGGTGCCAGTCGATCAGGAGGGGGCTGCTTGGTATGTGCCATAAAAAAGAAAAGAACAACCTCCCATAGTCTGCCTCACATTTCCACCATCAAGAATTGACTCCACTTAGGCTGTGTGTGGGCTCGTACTCAGGTATGGAGTCGTGGTTTCAGTGGCCAATGCAACTATTCTTATTGTATTAGTTCATGAGTCAAAACTGCCTGTTTGATTGGAAAATCTTCTAAAAATAAAACCACATGCCAGTGCATACTCACAGTCTGTTCTACCAGCAAATATGGCAGAAACACTGCTTTTGGGTATCAAAGTTACAGTGCTGAAATCAAAAAATAATATATATGATGAGGGATGGCAGAGTCATTTGAGACAGGTAATTAAAAAGTAGTGATTCATTCTATTGCTAATTGCCAAAAAGGTTTTATGAATCCTCTTTTTATTGGAGAAACAGCATGTCAACAGAAACAGCCTCTGCAACAGTCACTGTTTTCTCAAGCTGTGGATAAATATCAGCAAAACTTATATTTTTTGTCATTATAATCAAGTATAGAAAATAACTGAGCGGTTATTTAGGATTTGGTAGACACTAGACTGTAGCAGCATGCACATCTCCAAATACTCCAGCAATGTTATGCAATGCAGTGTTGTTATCTAAACAGAACGAACAGAATACCAGCACTCACAGATAAACAGTCTTCCTCTTAAATGTGGGGTTAAGTTATTGAGGATTGTTATTTGTTAGACTTAGTTAACTTTAAGTTCACCATAGAGCATCAGTCACTACCGCTTAACTAAGATTGTATTGAATAACTTCATAGTTGTCAGTCTAACTATGTTGTGTGTTTGAATAGAAACGGTAGAAAAGAATTTTAAGAAGTAAATAAAGCAAAAAAAAAAAAAAAATTGTTTATCTGGATTCTTATAAAATCATATCTGCTCACCAGCACTTTCACTGCGACTGTGAGTGACTGCGAGCACTGAAGGTAACAACTTTACTTTAAACTTAAAGCAGCCCTGCGAGAAATGTAAACAGACGCTCAACAAAATATAAACACAATTGCTTTCTATACCCTCCTGCTGTCCCCACCCCTAACCACCCTGGTTACAAGTCCAAGAAACACAGGGGGAAATAGAAGGGGGGGGGGGGTTTAATGTGGAAAGGTAAAGCCAGCAGCAGACTTTTTAGGCAGGTATGCATCACGTTTCTTTTTCCACTTGCATGAAATTTCCAACTCCTCACTCCCCCGTAGCGCAAACAACTTTCAGTGAACATGTGATGTGTCATTTCAGGACGTTGATTTACACACTGGCAGATGGCTATACTGATCAACAGGAGGTTCCACTAGGTCATGAACGAGAGGCTTTGTAATGCTGCCGTATAATGTGAGCAACCCCCGCAATTCGTAGATGACTCAGAGACCATCAGCCAAAAAAAAAAAAAAAAAAATGCCAGCTTACACTTGAACCAAATATCTGAAGCAAGCACAAGCGAGATAGAGGGAAATAAGAAAAAGGAGGAAGGGTGGGGTTCAAGAGGATGAGTTTTTTTTTCTCAATTTATCTTTGATTTAGCTTGAAGTCCTTTGCTCTGCCCACTAGAAAAACATGTGGTTCAAATAAGTGCGACCCCCCACAGACCCCCTCAAGTCAAGCTCTCATTAGTGAATTATTTGGACAGAGTGGAGCAGAGGAGGGGAAACAAGACTCTGTTGCAATTTCAGCTTCTACAAAACACTGGCATGACAGTTAAAGGGGTGGAGAAGACTAAAAGGGGATGTTCAAAACACTATGCAATGGTCTTACATGCTACAGGATAATAAATAGTAAGAAGGTCTGGATCAGGCCTATGTAACATATACTCCACTCACGCTGAGGCCTCATCATTCATTGGCTCGCGGCCCTGGAATGTCACTCACATTCTCCCTGACCTTCATCTGTCTCTTTCTCTGGTTGCTCGTATATCTCTGCACTCCTCCATTTGTGTTTGTTTTAACTTTCTCAGGACCCCTCCAAAGCCCACGCTCATGCATCGTACACCCAAGAGGACAGCAATTTCCCTCCTCCGTCCTCCTCGCCTCGCAAGCCAGATTTTCTCTGCCTCTCTCCCTCCTACACTGTCTCTCCCACTCACTGTCTGCGTTTACTCTCATGTGGGGCTGAGGCTGTAACGTCAGCTCGTTCTCATTCAATCTCACCGTGTTTTTTTTTTTTTCCCCCTCCCTCAAGCACTACTAAAACCATCAGAGAAGTAGACGTAGACGCTCAGACAAAGAGACGAGTCATAGGTAATCTTGCTAAGAGAAAGTGAACTCACACTCTGGGGTTAGTAAGTGCTCGACAAGGGTCACAGTGAGTCACCCGACTGTTTAGCCTCTTACTCTTCACTGCGGGATGTCGCTTGTGAGTCAGGGCAGCAGACTGGACTGGGCTGTATCCTCCGTGTCATATGGTTCTCTTGAACGTCTCTTATTCTGTTGAACTTCTAACCCTAACCATCTAAAACCCAAACATACCAAACCACAAACCAATTCCTCAAAGGGTTGACTTTTCCTTTCTGGTACACAAGACAAATGTCCCTCTCCTGACTTCACCATCCCACAGAACTTTTTGACCACAGACAGTGTGGAGTCTCTGGTGAATGAAAGGTGTTTCAGCTTGGATGTTTTCGCTTAAGGTTGCGTGATGTTTTTGCAAACCAGTTATGTGATGCTGGGGTGCGTCAGATGCCATGTGTGAGTGAGTAAAGTTGTGGGGATGTGCACCTGTGCCATATTTGTCCCCTCACTGGTGTAACTGTGGTTTTCCGGAGGCCGACATTGCTGTGTTTAGATGGAAGGAAACTTGCCTGGAGGCATCTGGAAGAGGACCAAGAAGAATTGTAAGTGGGGCTGTAGGTTTCTGTTACACAAGCCTACATTTTAATTAATTGGAAATTTATTGCTGCTCAGTGAGAGATGGAGACTCAAGAACAGGCTATTTCTAAAAATTAAAACCATAATTCAAGATAAGCCAGGGAACTTTGGCTTCATGGATCACTAATCTAATCGTTAACTAATGATTCAATGACTCATTACTCACCATTTGCACATTTTTCTGGTTAACCAAACATGAATGTAATTCCCTCTATCAGCAGCCTCATTGTTGCCCACAAATTCAACTGGTAATGCTGCCCAGTTTCATGAGCATTTCATGGGCATATGAGTGAAAGTCTATACTGACCCCTGCTGGATAATAAATCAAAAGAACTTAAATGGAAATATTCCTACTTGATATTTTCTACCTTTCTTTTTTAAATGACATTGTCAGTGTCCCTCACATACATACTTTTAATTGAACTAATGGGACACCAAAGAAAATAACTGCTAGACAGGGAAACACGGAATATAGCCACAGTCAATATGAAAACATACAGTCTTCATCTAAGGCGTAGAAACCTCAACACAAGATAACAACAGAAGGGTGCAGTTTAATGTAACCTGGTGTATTATTACCGTAGTTTAGCATTAGGCTTATTAATTAAGAAAGACTCAACTTTGTCTTTTGTTTTTTGTCTTTGTATTGAAGTTTCTTTGTGTTGACTACAATACAAGTTATATTTTTCAAGTAATAAACGTTTTAACAAACTTTAAAAAATTACATGTAATTACAATTTTCTTATGGCTGGAAAATACTTTTTTGTGTCTTCCATATATTTAGACATAATCTTCCTCTTGCAGTGACATTTTTTCATCCTTTAAAGTTAACTTAGATTTTGCGACCTTTGCGACCGTCGAGCCAATGGCGCACGAATCAGAAAACGGCAGTGAGAAGAAGATGGCGGAGGGAGGTAATGATGCAGAGCTACTCAAGGAGAAGGCGAATAAGTACTTCAAAGGTAATTTGGCAGACCTGTCAAGTCAGTGGCTGTTGTTTGCGGTTTGTAACAGATAAAGATGTCACCGCTAATTACAGGAGGACATGATTGTGTTGCAACACGCTCCAACGGGAGCCGGTAGCTAACGTTAAGCTAAGCTAACATCGCTCAGAAAGCATGCTAGCTGTAAACCTCATTCATTGGATTAGCTAGTTCAGCTAACGCTAAAGCATCGTTGTTAACCCACGGGGTCACCCGTGTCTTGTATTTGTGCACTTGCTCAGATTTGGTATCTTCTCTGGTGGCTTCAGCAGTGACCCCTTTATTTTTATTCGGTCGTGCTGTTGGGTTATTGTGTAGTTTTATGGGAGGTTCAGATACAACAACTAGAAATTTCTGCCGCCAGCGACGCATGTGAGCAGCAGCGAGGCTCGTAACGTTCAGTGTTGTATTGCTTATGCCTTTCAATGCATAACATTTCAACTTAGATGTATCCGTTCTTACTAGACGTCAGTTCATTGGGAAAGGGGCAACTAAATGCTAATAGTCACGTTGAACTCCCATTTTGGTCCAAGACTTAGTTTGACTGAGGAGCATCGATAGCATAGTCAACTTCTCTGCCGTTGGTGCCCTGTAACTTAAACTAAGTATATTTCAACCATATGTTCTCCCAAAAGCAAAACACTGGAGTTTTTTGCCAGTGGCATGTTATAGAGTGTGCCTTCATGACATGCTTCCTGTAGGGTGAAGTTTGATGGTTTTAGAGGCCTGGGCATTACCAGGGCTGACGCCGTGATGAGTCAGAGCAGATGTAATGGAAAGGCTGTCTGTAGTAGGATGGGCAGGATTCTTACCCTCCGTCTACTACAGTAAAATAATAAACAGAACAAGGTTAGCTATTTATTAATAATCATCCAGAGTCGTTGCAGTTTGAATGTGCCATCACCTATCCCAATATAAAACTTATTTTTTTTATTTTACATTTTTCATCATGTCAAACTTGAAAACTGTGCCAGTCATGCATTGCTGGCTTATTGTCAAATATTAATACATATTATAACTGGAAAATCTGATTTAGTTTGTTGTCTGTTGGTAAAGGCAGGTATATGACCTGTTCATAAAGTTATTGTAACAAAATTAGATCAACAAGTATGATCAAGTACGCCCAAGTGGGTAGAAACAAGTATTGCACATTCATTCCAAAGTGCATTATCATATTAGCTGTGTGTTGAATTTACAAATGGACTCTTGATCCAGGAAATGTCTAAAATTACATTCTGGGTTTTGTACACAATAGCAATTGTTATATTTAGCAGTTAAATTGGACATGTAGTTGTCCCCCATGCTGAGTGGGAATAAGAATAGCATGCATCACAGTGGTGATATTGGCTTCTAAGCTATTGCAGTTTTTCCATCACATACAGCAGGTCACACTGAACAGACTATATGGCTGTTAAGCACAAGTGCACTCGGTTAGCAGTGGTGTGGCTTCCTCCTTACAGTATGCTCACTAATGGGATTAAAGGATGATTTTCACTGCGTATCATAACTTCCCTTTTGTCCAAGCACTGATGTAAGTGTGTTTGGCCTGGAGCTGAAATATTGTGTATCTATTGACAAAACTATTGATATGGTAACTCAACCTCAAATGTCATTTATGATTTTGATTAGTCTAACACTGTGATATAGCTAAAATGTTGCTCCTGGATTTACTGATACAGTTTTTGTGACTGTACTAGCAGATTGAAATGAACAATCTCTACATTACTACTCTTCACAGCCCATATCGCCCATCCATACTGTAGGTTAAATATTTAATAAAAGCATACAGATTATTGTTAAATTATCCATCTTGAGGTTTTAAATGAAGCATATTATTGATATTGTTTATTTTACTTACAGCTGCAATTAAGGCATATTTTCATTGTCTTTCAATGTATACAATTCTTTGAATTAATAAAATAAATATCATGTACATAAAATATCAAACACATCTTGCTGAACACAAGTCACCAGAGCACAAAGTGTCGTTTTGTCTCAATGTCAGAAACCCAAACCCAAATTCTAGTTGTCAAATTAGAAAAACTAAAGCAGATACCAAGAAATGTTTGGTACTTTCACTTGAAACATGATTGACAGTAAACAGTGAAACTGCAGGCAGTGATTTGTGCTTTCTGCAGCGTGTTTGACATTTTTACAGGGACTTTATAGAACTACAAAGTCCGTGTTTGTCCAGTGAAGATGTGACATTTGTTTTTCAGAGAAAGACTATGAAAATGCTATCAAGTACTACTCAGAGGCCTTGGAGCTCAATCCATCCAATGCCATCTACTACAGCAACCGAAGCCTGGCATACCTACGCACAGAGTGCTATGGTTATGCCCTGGCGGATGCTACGAAGGCCCTGGAGATAGACAAGAACTACATTAAGGGGTATTATCGCCGTGCCACCTCCAACATGGCACTGGGCAAGTTTAAGGCTGCACTTAAGGACTACGAGACGGTAAGAAATGGAGGATCTTTGGCGATTAGTAGGTGCAGACTTTTAGCTGTCATGCACTCTGAACTGAGAACATACAGGACACGAGCAATGTTCACAGTATAAGTAAATGTTTTTCCCTGATTTTCTCAAAAGAAAGAGCTCTCCAGTTCCATCTGTTGATCTGTCACCTTGAGTTAGGCTCTTCATGTTGCCTTAACAGCCCAAAAATAGGGATTATCCTTTAATCCAGTCATGATGCCAATTAGATCCAGTGTAAAGACGCTGCTAATTTGGTGTCTATTGTTGTTCGTGCCGTCTCATAACAAGCAGTGTAAATATACCAGGGCTGTGACAACAAAGACCTCTAAAGCTCAGCCATAGTCATAGCAATTTATTGTACAAACTAGACAGAGCACCATGACAACAGAGAGTTAATCCTCATGAAGCTATGAGAGGTTGGAACTGGATTTATATGTATTTATAGACTGCAACTGAAACTAAATGCCATATAGATTGCCCATACATTCTAAAATATATAGGTAAGAACAGTGAATAACTGTGAATAAATGTAAATGTTGTACATTTACAGTACCAGACAATTATTTTTCATCCAGAAGAAAGTGTTTGCATAATAAAGAAATTAGATCTTTGATATACTGTTATTACCATTTACATTTGGTTCTCTACACTGAGTGAATGCCCTTATGTCTGCCTTAATGCCCATTCATGATGAACCAGTGTGTTTTAATATATGTCTTTTCTCTGTTCTGATGATAGGTAGTAAGAGTTCGACCAAATGACAAGGATGCAAGGATGAAGTATCAGGAATGTAACAAGATTGTGAAACAGAAGGCTTTTGAGAGAGCCATCGCCAGCGATGAGATAAAAAAATCTGTTGTTGACTCACTGGACATTGAAAATATGAGTAAGTCATAAAAAATATATCATCTGTAATCATAACAATCTGAAACAGGAGCTAAGGATAACAAAATGCACTGATGAGAACTATTTGCTGCTTTGCTGTACTTTGTGGCTTTTCATCTGATATTAAGCCGACCTTGTATTGCAGCGATCGAGGACGACTACGTTGGCCCCAAACTGGAAGATGGGAAGGTCTCAATGAAGTTCATGAATGAGATGATGGATTGGTTCCAAGACCAGAAGAAGCTGCACAGAAAGTGTGCTTATCAGGTAAACAGGTTTGTTCATATGAAATACAGCACACTCACTGAGGGAAACCTGCTTGTATCTGTAATTAAACATTTTTGTACTCTTTCAGATTTTGGTGCAAGTTAAAGATGTTCTATCAAAACTACCAAGTTTGGTTGAAATCACATTAAAAGAGGTGAGGATTTGATCTTTAGTGAAGTGAATGAAAGTTTACATTGAACATTGAGTGCAACATTAGAATTTCAATCTTTGATTATCAACTTTGTGGTCGGCCTGTAAGAGGACTATAGACTCACAGCACAACAGCAAATAAATACAAAATATTCCTGTGATATTATTTCTGTTATCATCTTTTGTTTGGACTTGATTTAAAGTCTTCTGTTTTTCTTTGCCACAGACAGAAAAAATAACAATTTGTGGTGACACCCATGGGCAATACTACGATCTCCTCAACATCTTCAAGTTGAACGGCTTACCCTCAGAGACCAACCCTTATGTATCCTTTCTCTTTGCAGACAGTCACACATCAGGCTTTAAATCTGTGTTGAATGTGGTTTTCCTACGTGTTTGTACTATTCTGTGTCTAATATGACAACAACAGCCAACAGCCAAAAGCCAAATGGAGAACTTGTGCGTCATA
Organism: Seriola dumerili; assembly: GCF_002260705.1. Classification (NCBI taxonomy): domain Eukaryota; kingdom Metazoa; phylum Chordata; class Actinopteri; order Carangiformes; family Carangidae; genus Seriola; species Seriola dumerili. The sequence goes on from NW_019174291.1 coordinate 360,782, forward strand.
GTTCTTAACCACAGAATTCAGCTCTTCAATGGTGACTTTGTGGATCGCGGCTCTTTCTCTGTTGAGGTCATTCTTACCCTCTTTGGCTTCAAGCTGCTCTACCCCGACAACTTCCACTTGCTTAGGGGTGAGAGCACTCACTGCCTGCATGTGTATGAGTGAATGAATGCATGTGTAGTGTCTGCAGATGTTGCTGAGTATGTCATAATAGTGTGTCACACTTAGTACATGTGTGTGGGCATTAAGTAGCCATTTTGTGTGCACATGTCACTTGGTTTCTGCTGTTGAATTACAGACTTTGTATTTATGTACAAAGTCGTTTAAACAGAATTATACGATAATAACCAAGGTTGTACCTGCAGGTAACCATGAGACGGACAACATGAACCAGATGTATGGATTTGAAGGGGAGGTCAAGGCCAAGTACACAGCCCAGATGTTCCAGCTGTTCAGCGAGGTCTTCCAGTGGCTGCCTCTTGCACAGTGTATCAATAACAAAGTATTGGTAAGCAATTCTCCATATTAAAAGTCTGATGGAGCCAAAACGTATGACATTTAACTTTACATTAAAATAGGAATTCATCATTTCCAGACTAAAACTTATAAAAATGATTAACTGTAGATGTCACTTCACTGAAAACATTCATACAGTTGAAGTTGCTTTTTAAGAGATTTTAGTTTTGTTATTTTTCAGAAAAGGTTTCAGAATAGAGTAGATGTTCTTTCTACCTCAAAGTGGTTTGGTGTAGTAAAGATACTAGACTAACAAGTCTTATCTTTGCACGCCTTGTTATCCAGGAGAGATGCATTATAAGGCAGAGAAATAGTAGACTTGCAAGTTGACTTCATTTACAATCACTGTGTCTTCTTTAAATATCACAGCTGTTACTGAAGACAGACAAACAGCCATAATTTACCTGAATCTTACTGACACTAGCTGTTGTTATATGATTTCTGCAATCTGCAGTGGTTTGATGTTTTGTACTGTTACACACACACACAGTCCTAATGAAATTCTCCATCTCAGGTTATGCATGGGGGGCTGTTCAGTGAAGATGGTGTCACATTGGAGGACCTCAGGAAGATTGACAGGAACAGACAGCCTCCAGACTCAGGTAGGGGGTCAGACTGCAAATGTACCATCAGTATAAAACTGGTTTTCAAGAAATCATCTCTAGAAAGGAGAACGGCTAGATTTCAACACCTTCCTCCACTTTTTCACAGGTCCCATGTGTGACCTCCTCTGGTCAGATCCACAGCCTCAGGTCAGTTCCCACCCACCCAGCACCTCATTTGGTGTATTTGATTTGATTGAGAGTATCCAGTAGTTTATGTAAGAGCAGCACTGAGTCCACCTCTATCTTGGATTAACAATTTCTCTTTCTCTCCCTCATGCAGAATGGCCGGTCGATCAGCAAGCGAGGCGTGAGTTGTCAGTTCGGGCCAGATGTGACGGAGCGCTTCCTGGAACAGAACAAGCTGGACTTCATCGTGCGTAGTCATGAGGTCAAAGCTGAGGGCTACGAGGTCACTCACTCAGGGAAGTGCATCACCGTGTTCTCAGCACCCAACTACTGGTACGTGATCATGCCGGCTATCTTAAAAGTGTTGAGTCAACTGTTACTGTAGCCATTCACTTTGACTATTGTGTCTTGTATTCTGCCTTCCCGCAGTGATCAGATGGGAAACAAAGGAGCGTATATTCACCTCAGGGCATCAGACCTCAAGCCAGAATTTCACCAGTTCACTGCTGTGGTCAGTATGCCTTACTGTAAAGAGTAATACCCATTAACCACATGTCTGGGAATTGGGATATCTAATTTAAAAGATGTTTTTGTACTAAGATTGGTCTTGTTTTCATAATTTTGTCAGATTTAATGTTTCTCTTCCCCTCATTCTCCTTTACAGCCTCATCCGAATGTCAAACCCATGGCATATGCCAACACGCTAATGCAGTTGGGGATGATGTAGAGGCCACGCTAATCTGTCTGTGACACTGATGACCTCCCATCTGACCCGAACCATCCCAGCCACCTCACTCCTCCAGTGCTTGGACATGCTCTCATTCATGCTTAGCCTAAGGGATCCCTCTCCCCGACCAACTTCCACTAGTTGTATGCAGAAAACGTGTGGTGTAGTTCAAATGGGAAGAGATCACTTAGACCAGACCAGCTCAGCCCAGTCCAAAACTGGACACGTCCTTCCATGTTATTAGTTAAAACTGGAAAACCCCCGCATTTCTATTGTCCTTTTACTCGCTCATGTGTTCCATCACTGGGTAAAAAAACCAACCCTGAGAATTTGAGATGAGTCTCCTTGGAGCTGCTTGGTTTTTAAATATTTGTTATACTCAGCAGATGGTATGTACCAAAGATCTGTGATGAAAATGATTGTTCAGTTTTTACAAGATGCATCTTGTGACTCTGAAACCTAGCATTGTACTGTTGGCCTGTGTACACAGCTTAGAGCATTGTAAACTGGGTTAAGAGCAGCATGTCTATCAGTGTTTCTCAAACCATCCTACAGTATGTCAGTCTTTTTATTTTTTATTTTGCAGGAATACAAAATATAATTACATGTTCTGATCCCAGTCCAAAAAAAAGAGATGGATTGTCTCTGGGTACACTCTGAAAGGTGCTGTTTGCCATTAGTGGTGTATTTAGCTGGTTCATTCATGTAGCTGGTAACATTTATTTTGCACTGCTGCACTGCTTCCTGTCAAGGAAGATACTGCTGCTCTCCATGTTTTCATCCTTGACCGTCATTGTGCCACTCACCCGGCAGCTCCCGCACAGTCTACTCTCCAAACTAGCTTTGGTGTAAGGCAAACACTGATGGCACTCGATTACTGGTGACTTATTACCCCCCCTATGTGGATGTCTTCAGTACACAAACGTCCAAAATGCAATCCTGTCTTGAAACGCACAGCTGCATTGTCCAATGGCCCTCAACTTTTTAGATAAAATACACTGATGTATATGTATATATACTGTATCATTTAAAGATTCCGTGTAATGTTTGGAGAAAATTATTGAATTAAAAAAAAACAAGTCCTGTGATTTTAGAAATAAGCTGGTATCTTTCTTTATGTTTTCACCTTCTACTTATGAAGATGCTCGTTTAAAAAAAAAAAAAAAAACTACCTAATGTTATTTTATTACACATAATTGTCATTGCCAGAGTTGCGTTTCTCCTAGTCGCATTTATTTGACGTCACGCGTCTGAACAGCTGATCGTCAGTCGTCAACCATGCGCCACGCGTTGACAACACACAGCACGAGTTTCACCTTGTTGTGAACCCAGTTGGACGCGGAGGAAGCGGCCGCAACGACGCCGACCCGAGATGCCGAAATACTGCTCGGTCCCAAACTGTAAGAATGACTCCGGGAACGGCAGCGACAGGAAGAGCTTCTACAAGTAAGATGTTTGAGTTTAAAGAAAAAGTGTTTTAGCTAGCTCACTTCGCTGATCAGGTGCCGCTGCTAGACGCATCATCTAACTTTAAGAAACGCTGTCTCACCACGTCGAGTTTTACAATAGTTTGGCCCATTAATATGAAGTGAAACATGGCAGTCGTAGGAAATTAGCATTTACCCGCGCCGTGTGATCGCTTGGTTATCGCTATCGTTATCGTTTGTGTCTTCTGATCTTTTGACAGTCCTGATTGAATCACGATATGGAGCCTCAGTTTGACTGACGGGCAAATTCAAGACATACTCAGCTTGCAGTTTATTAGGTAAAGCTGTTATCACCACCTTTGTAAGCAGTTTTTATTCAAATTGTTTTTGAATTGAGGTGTTGTTCCAACTTCATGGTCAGTTAGTGAAGCCGGAGTTTCTATGGTTTTTGTCAATGAGGATAGGCCAAATATCAGAAACACCTCTGTGTAATGTAATAGAGTTCACCAGCACCACAGTGTTTATCATCTGACATCAAACAGTTGGACAACACCTCTGTGAAACAGCTTAATAAACTGCCAACTGGAAATGTCAGTTTTATTTTGTGGATTCCAGCCACGGTTTATCGATCAACACGACAAATTGTAGTGATGTCATCATCTTAATCCTCGAGCTGGATCAGTCAAGTAAAGTCAGGTCAAATTTGATTTATTACTTAAAATCATAAATTTGCCTCAAGCTTAACAATTTAGAAAAAATTTTAAAAAAGAAATAATTAAACAATAATAAAAATAAAAATCCTCAAAAACCTGACCTGACTTGACTTGATTATAAAATGTAAGAAACCTCAGGAGGAGCAACAGTCTGTCTCTACCTCCTCCATGACAGACAGACATGCAATAGATGTCATGTGTACAAAATAGAACAACAAAGTAGATTTACACTATGGACAATTAGGATGACAACATTAAAGATTGTAAACATTAATGAAGAATATGGTCAGGGTGGACGTCGAGCAAGTCCCAGGTGGCGCCAACAGATAGGACCTGAGTCACACACTCTCCTCTCCACCATGAAGACCTGGAAAGAGGACGGCCTACGCAAACACACAGGAGGCAAGACCAAGCACATCATTCACATGTCCAGGAGAAGGAAACAAACACACAGCTGGAGAAGGAGAAACTAGGAGGAGGCTGGGAGTCCCGGAGGACGAAGATCCAGGTCCGTAACATCTGGAAGTGAAGAGAGCGAGAGAAATAGACACAGAGCCTGGACACTCATTTAGTAGTTAGAGTTTACAGTAATGTTGACGGCAGAACAACGTGGACTATACTGAACATTTAGGCTTAATGGATTCAATAAAATAAAAATGAATGCAGTAGCCAAGCTCTGCAGGAACGATGAGCGCTGTGGCTTTGTTGTATTTGTCAGTATCATCTCAAAATGTCTTTCTGATATTCTGTCAACCTCTCACAAAACACTGGAAACCTTTAACTTTTGACTGGTACTGTGTATCTAATCATACAGGGTATTATTGGGAATTGGTGGGTCTCTGTAATCAATGTTATAAAGCGTATGCTTAGACCTGTAGTTAACGTTTGTTGCGGTTTGGTGCTACATAAATAGAAATTGACTTGACTTGAATACAGCATCACTACTAACCACTGCCCTCAAAAGTGCCTGCGCTGGATTGAATTACACTCTGTACCGTGTCACAAGCCGAAATGCGATGAGTCCACAGAGTCAGTCAGTTACCCGATGGCAGCATCGGTTTTGAAGCTCCGATTTCCAAACATCTTGACAGTATTTCACTTGAAGGAGCTCAAGTGAAACCAGCGTCTCACATCTGTATCGTCTTTTAGGTTCCCTCTACAGGACCCGGTCCGACTGCAGCAGTGGCTGAGGAACATGGGACGTGAGAACTGGACTCCCTCTCGACATCAGTACATTTGCCACGAACACTTTCCACCTTCGTGCTTCAAGGTGCGATGGGGGATCCGTTACCTGGAGAGCGACGCTGTGCCCACAGTCTTCCAGGAGGCCGAGGTAAAACAAAGAGACCTACCACAGTCTTATACTGAGATTTTAGGGCTGCACAAGATTGGCAAGTAATTATATCTGTGTTATTTTGCTGAATACCAAAGTCATGAAGAAATGGCTATTCAAGGGAATTTGTTATTTAATATTTGTACCATCTGAATGCATTTTTCTCTACAATCTTTGTTTCATTTATAGGCCAGAGGACACAAAATTGTGTTTAGGTCTTCAGCCATCACCTCTCTGAAGTATTTGTGCTTTATGCAGCATGGAAGTTTCTTTCTCTGCTCAGTTAAATGTGCAGCTCTTAAACCAGAGGAGGCAGAAAAGGGTTTTTGAATGTTTTTTATTATTCTAAACAGAGTGAGTTAAAAAAAAAAATGACAGTAAATTCACCACCTCTTTTTTTTTTATTATCTGCACTTAAAATGATGTTTACATGTTGAATTGATCATTTGCAATTTACAAAGACTTACCATACTTTGGCCAATTCTGATGACGTTCCTGAGTCAGTAGGAAAGTGTTGCGCTTACAATAATAAACTCTTAAGTTGCTGCTTCTTTTTAGAAACGGAAAGCCACGGATCAAAGCGAGAAGACGCCAAAACGCCTTCGCGCTGACGGTAATCAAAGCATAATGGTGTCAGGTGACAGGACGGGGGCTGTCGACGCTGTGGAGGTGGAAAGTACGTTGCACACGGTGCACTTGTACGAGATCACCGTCGACCCATCGCAGCAGGGCAAAGCCAGCCTGGTGGAGCCGAGCGATGTTGGAGAATCTGATTCTTCTCTCAGGACAGAACTGAACACGCTGGCATCATTCGACGGATTCGAAACGGGGGCAAATTTCCCTTTAACCTTATTCCAGACAGTAGATGATCTGAGTAATAGTGGAGAGAACACAGAGGTGGTAGTGATGTCTGAATGCGCTGTTGGCGAGGGGCAAGATGAGCTTGTGAGTGGAATCGCTGCTGCCATTTTAACTCAGGGCCACGGGCTGGTCTCGAGTGACTCCACACTTGGCTGCGCCGATGAGGCTGCGGCCTCTCTCAGTGTTGAAGATGCGACTTGTACCACGGAGGAGTTCTTAGATATCCAAGAAGGCCATGAAACGCAAGTCATCGCCTACTTTGAGACGATACCAAACGTTTTCCCCGGTGAAACCTCCACCAAGTTCACCTTCTCCCCGGACACAGTGCTGTCATCCGCTCTGAGCTCCAAGCCCATCACATCCACACTGCCTATAGTGTCCAAACATGTACCACCTTCCCCCGCGTCCCTGGTTCTCACTGTGGAAAGACTGGACACAGACAGCGGAGAGGGAGATGATGACAAGTCAGAGGACGATAGCCTAGAGAGGCAGGATCACCAGCTGGAGGAGCACTGGTGAGCACCGACACAAAAAGTGAATCTCAACATAAAAGCATTGAAATTACTGCAGAAGAGCAGTTCAAGTATTCATGCTTTACTCTCCTGTATTCTCTCACTGTGTTACAGTTTTTACAGTCTCTTTGCATTTTTTTTTTCTTACATGAACAGCTACCATAAGAACAGCCTGAGTAAAGAGCAGCTGGAGGCGATTGTGGCCGAGCTGCAGAAAAAGGTGAAAGTGCTGCAGCAGCGACACCGACGACACCTGGAGAAACTTCTGGGTCTGGAGAACACGGTTAGCCAGCTGAGGCAAAGCAACCTGCTGAACGAAGAGCGACTGCAGCTGCTCGAGAGGGTACTGACACGAATAAAGTTATTTCAAAATAAAATTTCTAATCGTTATTCTCAGGTTTCCTCTAGCTGGCGGAATAAAAGTGTCCTTGTATATTTTGGTGTTTGAAAATGTCAAACTTTGCCTTGAGTCTTTGTTGTCTCCCCTTCCCCTCAGGCTTACATACAGACCAGTGCAGCAGTGACAGAGGCCGGTGAGACTGTGGCCATCATCTATGAGGAGGACGATGCTGCGTACTTTTACACTCCACTGATTGATGCAGGGGAAAAGCTGTGAGGCCCAACTGACTGTGCACATCCCATCTGTGTGTCTGTCTGCTGCCCGTCGTGCTAAAAATTAAGCGACATGGCTAACGCTGTTGAAAACAAAATGCTACCTAGTTGTGTGTGTTTTTTTTTTTTTAGTTGTGTTTTGTTTCCTCTTAACAAAACGAGCTCTGTGTATGAAATGTGGCAGTGCCTGTTGGATCTGTTGTGAGCTTTGCACAAATAATGGATGAGTAATATGGGACAATGTTGAATGTGTTTTTATAAGAGTTTTGCCTCTACCCCGCCCTTCCTTCTACCAGTTTGTGTTTGACTTATTAAAGTATTTTTTGTTTGTACATATCAAATTAAAAAAAAAACAACTTTCATTTAGGTTTGTGCTTCATTTCTGTATTTGCTATAAATTCGTATTAGTTATTAAAAGAACCAAAGATTATACAGCCAAGTACAGGCGTATGAGAAAGAGTGATTTAATTATCACTGACAGTTTTGACATATTCTCCTCACACAGCAGGATGGAGTAAAGGAAATGAATTAACAACCTGTTTTATGAAGGTAAATATTTTACCAGTTGCAGGTCTGGTTCGTGGAATTTCAGTTCTGTTTCCAGGTAACACTGAGCATGTTTCTACATAATGCTTCGATTCAACAGTGACAGGGTGGAGCTGATTTGAGCACAGCTGTCAGCTCAGCTCATAGTTTCTAAAACAGGTTTACTGTGTGCATGAGGATTTGTCAGGTAGTTCAGTATTGATGCAATCTCCATATCGGTACAATTGGCTCCAGTTTTTGCCTTTCAGGGAATTCAAACATGAAAAGACCATTTAAGAGTAGTTGTGAAGATAAATCTTTTTTCTAAATAGTATTTTTTATTCCAGGAAATCTAATGAACTTAAAACTCATAAGGAAACAGCTACAGGAATGAACTTGATACTCATCAAATCTAATAGTTTTACTGGGTTATAGATCACTGTAGTTGGGTTCATCCTCAAAATCTGAGGTAGTTCTGGACTCAGCAAAATGATCCAAATTACTCAGAAAACTTGCTTCTTGTCTTGAGTTTATGCAACAGGTGTTTTTCCTCTAATGATTTACTTTCTGTCTCTCCACTAGGTGGCAGCAGGAGCAGCAGCTGTATCAAGCTGTAAATCTCATCTGGATTACAGGAAGAAGATATTCCCCGCATCATAAGGGTGATAGATCAGCATTCATCAAAACCAAATCTGAGGCAGGAGGTGGACTAACGAGAGGAAACGTCTGAAGAGGCTTCTGTTGAATTGAGAAACCAAGCAGAGAAAGGAAAGGAGATCCGAGGTGACGAGACTTGCTGCACCCACACCCACACTGCTGGTTTATTGAACAACCATTACCATTTACACTTGTGAAATTTTTCTAAATTTTTTTCTTGCATCTTCTCAGAGAAAAAGAATTTCATTTGCCTCTCAGGGGTTGTTGATACAGATGAAAACCAAATGTGAACGACAGATGTAGCAGCTACTGGAAATGTCACCTGTTACCTTTCCACTGCCTGTAAAGTGTAGTGTACATTCCTTCCTTTGAAAAACATGGGTAGATTCAACATGAGCAAAGTAATAAGAAGAACATGGTAACAAGACATCTAAGCTCTAAGGAGTCAACATCTCCTGTCACGTCTTTGCTGGTGATTCACAGCTGTACCTCACACTCAAATCTAGGAATACAAGGACATTTAAGGCTGGATGGCAAATCATTTCCTTCAGCTGAACAGTATACAATAGAGTAGGTCCACGCACTGTTAAGCTCCCAATGAAAACTTTTATTCTCTTATAATGTTTCCACAAGAGAGTAAAAGGAGAGGACGGTCCTTTATTGTCCTTTCATCCACAGTTGACAGCAGCAGCTCAGGTGGTAAAAAGGAAGAACAATAAATAATAGTGACACAGACAAGAAAAGACCTTGGGTTTAGTAAAGAGGTCCACACAACAAACAATAACACAAATTTCAATCTACGTCTTCATATCGTAGACCATACTACAAACTAGCACTAACACCAATGACTATGTCTTCATATCACAAACTATTCTATAGATTAAGTCACTTTCTTTCCAAGTCAGGAGCTCACGCTCACCTTCTCTGTCGTCAGTGAACAGCAGCTCAGGGGTCAGAGTGAGAGACAGAGCAAAGAGTAATGATCAGTGAGACAGACCAGTAGATGAATAAGTGATAAATAATTGATATTATATGAATAAACACACATGTAGCTAATATACACATTAGTATAGATTACTGTCGCTACATTATGTTGTTGCACACTTTCTTTAAGTCAGAGGCTCATACTCACCTTCCTCATCCACAGTTTACAGCAGCAGCTCAGGTGGTAAAAAGGAAGAACAATAAATAATGGTTAGTGAGAGACAAATAAACCTTTGAATTAATAAACATGATATTATATGTATAAACAGGTGTAACATACAGTGTGTAGCTAATATTACTTTCTATGTTTTTATATTAAAGACTATTCTAGATCACTTAATGAGACTAATTATCTTAAGTAGATAATAATAATAACAATAAATATACTTAATATAAGAATGAACAGGTTCACACAATAACACCAATGTGTATGTCTTCATATCACAAACTATTCTATAGATTAAGTCACTTTCTTTCCAAGTCAGAAGCTCACGCTCACCTTCTCTGTCGTCAGTGAACAGCAGCTCAGGGGTCAGAGTGAGAGACAGAGCAAAGAGTAATGATCAGTGAGACAGACCAGTAATCTGTGAACTGCTAAATATGTGATATTATATGAATAAACGTGCATGTAGCTCGTTCTGTATACACATTATCATACATTATTGTATTTATATTATAGTGTATTCTAGGTTTATAATGAGTAAATTACTGAGATATCAGACTGATAATTACACTTAATGTCACTTTTTTTTTTTTTTTTTTACATAAAGGCATGTGATGTGGACAGTTGAGTGATTTTGTGCCAGAAGTGCATGCGTAATTACGCACGCTGAACGACTGGCATTTTAATTAAATCATGCATTAACAACTTCCACAAAAACATCTGTACTTTTGTGTGAACCAACTAGTCTCTTGATGCTGCTGTGCTGAAAATACCAAATCATATTTCAATACAGCTATGCATAGCACAGCAATAAATTATTAAAATGACATGCCTCTCTAATCAAGTACAAGCTGTAAGAGTTGATCACTGGACTGTTGTTGTAGCCTCAGTTCAATAACACTTTTATTCACTTACAACACTGATCTATTGCTGCGTTTTTGGGAGTTTGTCTGAGAATTAGTTCAAAAATGTGATAAACTGTTAATTTAAATGTCTCAGGAAACATTTGAAGCTAAATTCCAACAATCCCAACAAGCAAACTGGACCTTCCACACAGAGGAGCGGACCTTGCACTGGTTCGGCCTGCACGTTCTGACGTGCCGATGTATATTCCATCGTCTCCATGGTCACAACAAAAAAATTTTTTTTTGGCATTTTTCAAAAAAAGGCCCGGTCGCCATCTTTTTCCCTTAAAATTTCAAAGCCAAATTTGGAAACTTGGCGCAATCAAATGAAAATAACAATATTTTCAAGTCAACACACAATTGTTAACACACTCCACACCTGACCCGGGAAACTGAGCACGTTCTTACTGTGTAATAAAAGTTTTACACCAAAAAAACGTCGAGTATCAGTCAAAACTGTGTTTTCCTAACAGACCCACTAACATTCTAGTAATGTTTTATCTCTATATTCAACAAGTTACATTTATTTACTGCTAATTTTGTACACAAAACACCTTTTTTTTTAGATCCGGGAGATTAATTAATGCATTTGGCATAAAATTAGAAGATACCTGCAAAGGAGGTGATCCACCGTCTGAGGCGGGTCAAGCAGGTGCTCCTCCATGGGGGGTCCATCCAAAGCCATTTTCAGCAGATGAAATTTGCAGGAGTTTTCTGTAGGTGTCTCTTCTGTGTAGTTTTCCAAGGTTGTTTTCCTGAGGAGGTTTGCAGAGGTCTTCCAGGGGATGCGCTGTTCCAGAGTTCGACTTTTCAACAGACAAGTCTTGCAAAGGGGTTAACTCAGGTCAAGTCCAAGTGCAAATGAGAGAGTGGACAGGTCTGCAGCTCGGTCAAGCGTCACCGTTCTGTTGCCATGACTTTTACAGACGTACGTGCGTGTGCGCGAGAGACAGAGATGATGAGTGTCAATGGATGATACAGACACATTGTTGGACACCTCTGTGAAGCTATGATCTTAAATTTCCTCTGAAGGTCGTGAGGACCTGCAGCAGCTCTGCGTCTGTAATGATAAACTACAGTTCAAGATTACATCTGTATTAACACATTGGTGTTGCATCAAGTTGTTAAAGTAAAGCAGATCCAGTAGTTGTCTGTTGTATTTCAATTGTGCTATAATAAAAAGTTTTTAGATTTTTGAATGAAAAATTAGAGTTAGAAGTCATTGAAACACCTGCAGAAACTTTATAACATCAGATTATCAGATGTCAGAATCACAAAAATCTCAGCTTTCCATCAGGATGCATTAAACACACTAATGCCACTTCCTCCATCTCATCATCCCCTTTCAAAATAAATCATAATTCTTATTTTTGCAAAACAAAATGAATGACACAGAAAAAGAGATTTAGATGTCAAATCAGAGCGAGAAGAGGAACAGTTTGTGCTTTCAGTCTAAATGAATGATTTTAGTTGTGTCACTTATTGCACAACATATGACAACAACCTATAATAACCAGTGTAGTATGCTTTACATTAAACTGCTGCAACTGAAGATTTCTTGCAGATTTTGAATCCAACCACCTGAGGGCAGCAGAATATTTTCCCCTGATTGTTTCTTTGGACAAATCCCCCTCCGTGTGCCTTATTGTGAAAGGTAGGTTTTATTGCACTCTCCTCTTTTGATGCAGTCATTTTAAAATTAAGAAGAATATGATAAAAGAAATAAAACAATTCCTTTGAATTGTAACATTGAGACCTTCAAATCTGACTGAGGAGGAATTTTTTGATTGACCTCAATCTGTCAAAGTGTCTGATGTATGCACTATGTTTATCTTTTGATGTGATATCCTAACATTCATTTCATTTTTAAGGTGCCTCACTGAACTCCTCTGGGCCTGCAGCAGTTCAGTGAGTGGAGAAGGTCACTCATTAATGTGGTGGGGTTACTTTTTGAACCGGCAACCTTATAACCCACCTTTTCTCTTCTCTCCATAGATTCCTGTCTCACCAAAACGAGCTTTAACCTTACTAGTTCTACCACAAACCTGAGCGGTGGTGAGCGTGAATGTTTCTTATCTCTGCACAGCTGGACAAACACTGTGCTGGAATGTAAGGGAGGGAGCTGGATTTATTAGCAGGTACATTTGCTCACTTTTTCCTCACCAATGAGCTAATAGGCTGACACGCACACACACATGCGTGCATACACATACGGATTTTGCCAGTACAACTTGACCTAAGTAATACTGTGGCACATACCTTTCTGAACAGCCATCCTCCCTTAACTTCCTCACAGTATTTTGGTAAAGACTAATGATGGTCGCCTCAGAGATTTAATGGGGTTTTCACCTCCTGATTAGTTATAGAAAAGTTATAGAAAAACAAATCTTAATTTTCAGTGTTATATCTTCTTTGTCTTAAATTGCTTGAAAGAAAAACACCAGTTTGATAATCTGGTTATCCTGTCTGTCGCACCTTTAATTGTACTCTTTAAATTGAATGTAGAATACATAATTACTTAAATGTATTCCATTAAATAACTGTAATGCAATGCAAAACTTATTCTTATTCAAGAAGAGATTTTTTTTTCAAGAAGTGAGAGTTATTCTTACAGCATTTAAGATTTGCATAATAAAGCTAAAGACATTAGGAGCAATGACAATGACAATATTAAGGTGATTTTAATGTGTCAGAATGAATGAACAAATTACAGTGAATGGATAAAATAGCATGATATAATTCAATTTAACAACGATACCGTCTTTGTTGTGTAGCTGTTGTGTTGTTGCTGTTATTGTGCTTACAGTATTTCCTTTGGCAGAGTCACAGATCAGATTTCAAGCTTAGACAGCCTTTCGGTTTTGTGGCTGTTATAAACCAACAAACCTTACAGTTAATGTTTTAATGTTTTGAACTTTTAGTCAGTGCTCTGTCTCAGAGAGGAACAAACATGACGGAGAGATTCAAGTATAGGAATATTTGAGTGATACAGGTGTGTCTATGTGTGTGTTTGTGTGTGTTTGTGTGTGTGTGTGCGTGCGTGCGCACATAACAGTAAATATCATGGTTGTGAAACCTTCTTGTTGAATTTGTTGGATCAGTTCCTTTGTGGCTCTGTTTAGATTTGGATTCGGGTTTCTTGCGATTGCAGGCAAGAAACCTCAGTTCCCACTGAATGGACACAGTGAGCCTGTGTTATTTTCAGGGAGGTGGGGTGGGGGGGGGTTTTCCTTTCTGACTTCAGGTGCCAGGCAACCTCTCTGCCCTTCACATTCCCCAGTATCGGTCATGTGACCAGAGTTTGGCCTGAGCCAGCGGAGCATGACCACAGACACTCACAGAAAGCCCTTTACCTCAGTCACCCAGGTTTAGGTATTTGATGAGATTCAGTTTCATCGTAGCCTCAGGGACTTTTACGTGGTCACTGTTTGATTTATAGTTTTGTTGGTACATGATTGACGATTTTTGAGTTTCTTGTCAAAACATGAAAATCTCGACCTTTCTCACTCAAAAAACTCTAAACAAAAAACAACAGAAAACAGTCATACAGTTTATTAGACAGCAAACAGTAAAGATTTGAAAATGTGGAGCATTTGTGTAATTTCCAGTAAACCCACGTTTCAGGATAAGTGAGAGGAAGATTTTTTTCAGCAGATGAATTTCTAATAACTAGTAATACATTCAAAGATTGCTGCAATTTTATGCATTTTATGTTTTAGTAAGGTCACACAACCGGCCATGTTAGCATGCTATGCATTTACCATGACATACATTACAGCTTTAGACTATCTGACTTCATCTGAACACAAATCAAAAATTAACTTGTTTTGTCAATTGTCCAATCTGAAATATATTTCCTCATTTGTGATTCGGTCTTAAAGATCCCATATTGTATTACATGTGTTGTTTGATTATAGATCAGGTCTAGGTTCTATATTAATACTGTGAAAGTATCAAAGCCTCAGTCCACAGAGAAATGCACACAGCCTGTATTCAGAGACTGAGCCTTAAAACCAGCCATCAGGACTTCTATAACTTTGTGATGTCACAACTATACCTTCACTGCCCTGAACCATGCCCCCAGCACAGCCAGAGCCTCTCTTCTGATTGGCTCACCAACCTGTTGTAACTAGAGCTCTAGCAAGAATCCTGAGAGAGGAGATGTAAAACTACATTGAGATGTTGTGGAAAAGTGTAAAATATGGGAACTTTAAAATGTCTTTCTGAATTCTGAGAATCTCAGCAACGGGAAATCTTTTTTGTCTTGATGCGTCTAAATGACTGTTACATGTCTCAAAAGTCAGATATTCCATCCAACTGATTTGTTCTGTGAACTCATTCCTGACCGAACCACCAATCCTCTACCGACCTGTTGCAGTTTTCTCTGGAAAGTCGTATCTATTAAAAAAACCTTTGAATATAAACTTGTGGAATACTCATTACAATTTAAAATGAGCTCTGCTCTGTAGTTACTGTAATGATGACCAGATGTCAAGCAGTTCCTTGTCCTTGGTGAGAGGTGATACTGATATTGGAGTAAGAGACAACAGTTGGAAAGTAATGTGATACAGCAAGGGACCTCTCCCATATTTACTATGAGATGTTCATGAATTTTTTAAGTTGCTGCCGTCATCAGGTGTGACTGCATGTGTTTTTGGAACAAGACTGAAAGACTCGACTCACGTCTATCATGGAAACTCTGGCTCATAGGGTCTTTTGAATCTTCTGGAGTCTAAAGAACTGTGTGCTGCTTTGCTGCATCTCCTCATTAGAAACAGCTTGTAAAACAGGACAGTGAAAAAGTGGAGGGAAGTTACATCCAGGAATCTGCCAGGAGGCTCCAAGCTGGAACAGTGTAGGCTGGTCCCCTGGAAGACAAAGTCTTTCACTTAAAAATACCCTGTGCTTTTGCAAGGCACCTCTGATTTTACCAGTACATCCTGTTCAGTCATCAGCAGAAGTGTGTGGTGATACAGGGCAGCTCCCACAAATGAACGTGTTTAATTGTATAAATATGTGGCAGGGTGTTAGAACGAAGCATGCCAGCTCAGCCAAGCATCCAATGATAACTAAAGTCAAAAGGGTGAGAAGACAAATAAATCATGTAACCTGCCCAGCATGACTTCCACTCCTCTGTGCTCACACTTCTCACCCCTGCCCGTTAACTGATCCTGTAGCTAATTGTTTAGCGCGCATGTGGTTAAATTGCCAGTTGGAGGTAACGTGGCCCTCAGGATTGAATGTCAGGGTTCTCTTACAAAGGATAGAACGCACTCCGTCATTTTTTGTTACCGGTTTACTGACTCATGCTGAGGTGAATACGCAAAAACAAAACCCTAAACGGAGCATTATCTTAAAGCATAAGCAAATGAAAGGGTAAAAAGACAAGACAAGCAGTATCTTAAAAAAAAATCATGTTTATTTAAAAAAAACAAAAAAAAAAAACACTTGTGAGATACATGTACGGCAATGGTATATAAGACACAAAGATAATCATTGTTGTGGTGCTTTTGTGCTGCCTCAGTGCACACTGCCACCTCCCCCCCCCCTTAACACACTGCACGAAAACCTGCGTTGGATACAGTTACTGTCTGTCGTGACTGTTACAGGTGATCAATGATATTCAGATTACAGTATTTACAACACATGATCCTGTTGGTAATGCTGCTGTTCAGTTCTTCCATTTTGTACACAGAAGTGCCTTATTATGAAGGTGACACATGAAGCAGTGATGGCGATCTTTATAAAAAACTATTCAGTCGTAAACGCTCGTAAAACTTAAAAAACAAAATCTTTTGGATTTGTTTTGAAACAAACAAAATTCCACTCAAATCCTTTTCAGTCTCTGAAAAACAAGGAGCCTAATTCAGAGATACTTAACATTAAAGGCAAATTCAAACACATCCTTAATTGCGGAGTCTCCTTTTTTCCTCAGTACGCCCTCAGCTTGGTGTGGGGAGCAGGTGTGAGATTCAGTAATGTCTTTTCCCTCTTCACCTTCGTTCATACGTAGTCTTTCCTTTCTAACCCTGGGCCGCCTGCAGACCGCGGGGCAGAGTAAGCCATTCTTGAAGGGTTGTATCTGGTCTCACGTGGCGGACAGGAGCAGCAGAGGAGTCCGCCGCCAAGCACCAGGAGGGCAGCAGCTGCCCAGCCGATGTACAGCGCGGCCCCGAGCTCCCTCCGCTGAGCATCAGGAAGTAAAGGGTTGTAGAAGTCCCTGATGATGGTGTTGGCCGACCAGGAGACAGGAATGAGCTGCATGACCCCGGATACAATGAAGAAGACCCCAGAGATGATCACCACCTTGGCCTTGGATGCCTCGTCGTCAATGCAGTTGGTGCACTTGGCCCCGGCGATGGCGATGAGCACGGCCAGAATGGCGAGCAGGATGGAGATGACGGTGAGGGCGCGGGCAGCCTGGAGGTCTTGGGAGAGGGCGAGCATGGAGTCGTAGACCTTACACTGCATCTGGCCTGTGCTCTGGACCACGCAGGTCATCCACAGACCCTCCCAGATGATCTGAGCTGTCACGATGTTGCTGCCGATGAAGGCCGTCACCCTCCACATGGGGAGGGCGCATGCCACAATGGCAATAATCCATCCCAAAATGCAGAGAGAGATACCAATCAACTCCAGCCCTATAGACATACTGAAACGTCTTCCTGTCCTGCTGCTGAATGTGTGTCACACCTGTGAGGAGGTCACAGAAAAAAAAATCTGCTGAGTGGAAGAGTCAACCAGAGACCAGTAATCCCAACTAGTAATTAAGTTAATTTCAGGCTTCGCATCTGTGAGTGTGTGATGATCTGTTGCCTCGACTTCACCAGTATCCTTTATAAGGCAGATCAGGTGTGGGGGCGGAGTCTCTGAAGGAGCTGACATCACCAAAAGGGGGAGGAAGGACCTGGACACTCTCAGAAGTCTCTGCTATCAGCTTACACGGCCAGCTTCACAAAGGGCCTGGCCACAAAGAGGCCCTGTACAGCTGAAAGGGCACCGAGCTTTGCACGTGTTGTTATATCAAAACAGTTCTCTTATTGTATGATTGAAAACGTGGGTATTTCATTTTATTTAGTAATGTTGTGTTCATATTTGTACACACCTCAGTGCAAAAAGATTGGCTGATTTATCTTATAAATCAACAGTTCTCTTTATGGTGCTCATGAAACAGGTTGTGAATGGATTCTCCTCATTCGAATCGGAACGTGTTAATCACTGAAAAACTAAAGTACCTCATAGATCGCTTCCTCATCATGAGCTCAGGTCTCTGTCTGCAGCTCTCGTGATGTTTTTTTTTTTTTTAATGACTAATAATTTAAGAATGCCTAACCTCTATTTCTCAGTAACAGCCTCCTCACCGTCTTATCAGAGCTGTGTGGTGCAAACTTTACATCTCCGAAATACATCTGGCTTTCGCATTGACTGACATATATGCAATGAGGTTTTTTTAAATGTTTCCTGAGACCACGGATAAAAGAACTTTCTTAAACTTTAAAGGAAAGTGTGATAACTTGGAGTTACGAGGTCCTCACCGGACAGCTGACCTGTTATGTTTGATAGGCCCTAATGACTCTGTCTGTCTGTCTGCAGAATGCCCTTGAAATTCTTTGAGGCTGGGACTGTCTCCCTTGAAATGCCGCGCGACCTCCTTTAGCATTCTGTGGCCCCAGTGTTGACAACCCCCCACCCCCACCCCCACCCCACTCACCCAGTCTCCCCCTCTGACATGAAATGGGTCCATTGTTTGGGAGCGCAGTGCAGATAGTCGAGTGTGGTGGCAGCTGACAAAGCAGTGGTTCTTGTTATCACAGACCCAACAGACATATGGGAGACAGCCAGGTGAATAGGTGCTCCAGTTGTCAGACTAATGGCTGGGTATGCAGGGTGCACGGAGTCAGACATTTTTCTTTGCACCTGTTTCTATACAGAGTAAACATCGTCCTGGATGTATTTTGGATTGTGCAGTTCCAATTTCCCCATTGGTGTCAGTTCTGTTATGAAAAGATTATAGATGAATGTGTAACAATGTATGACTTCGATCTACCATGACCTGCTTTTTGAATTATTGACTATGGGCGCATGCAGTATAGACTGTGTAATAGAGCACTGGTTCTCAATTTGAGGGCTCAGGCCACCTATGAGGTCCCAGTAGAATTCAGGGCATAATGTTTAGTTTTTTTGGTCTTTGGTCTGATATTTCATATAATTTCTTCAAACTTTGGAATACAGAATGTGTCAGCCTCTCAGCCTTAAATGTTAAAGAAACAGACAACTTAAGTCAAAAAAAATCAAGGCCTTTAATGAAAAAAACACGTCAAACATTAAAACATTTCAGATGAACTGATTTAAAAAATGTATGGATAACAAAACTACATTATGTGGCTTCACATACCTCCAATCAAATCTGAAATTCTTCATGAAACACATACACAGTCAATACAAAAAAACTAGAACCAACCTTTCTCTAAGTGTGTGTTACAATGTATACAATTCATTTTAGTAAGTATAAAGTAAGTATAAAATAAAGGCGACAACACATCACTAACATACAGTTGTTCACTTCACGGCTCCCAACAGTGACAAAGTTGCACACAATAAAATTAAGGGAAACAAGTTTGTTCGAAGGGACATATGGTGACATGAATATCAGCTTTTCCTCCATCTCAACATGAAGACAACACGTGTATAATTTATAAAAAATGACTGTACTCTCCAGTTCTCTTTGATCAGTCTTTTCCATGACGGCAGAGGGTGTGAGAAAAGAGCAGGTGTAAGTTCAGACGTAGTTTCTCCTGTTGTAGTCGCTCTGGGCGATTGACCTGGTTTGCGAGTACATCATCTTTGACGGAGGCCCGTACCTTTTCTCAGGTTGTGGGGGGCAACTGGAGCAGAGGATGCCGCCTCCAATGAGCAGAAATGCAGCTGCAGCCCAGCCCAGGTACAGAGCTCCGCCGATCTCCCTCTTCTGTGCCTCAGGGATGACTGGATTGTAGAACTCCGCGATGATAGTGTGTGCAGACCACGAAACAGGGATCAGCTGGGTCAGAGAGGCCAAGATGAAGGCCCCCCCGGCAGCTATCATCACCCGGGCCTTTGCTGTCTCTTCGTCCACGCAGTTGGTGCACTTTGCCCCCATAATCGCCACCAGGATTCCCACAATGCCCAACACGATGGAGATGACGGTGAGGGCGCGGGCTGCCTGAAGGTCGGCGCTTAGAGCCAACATAGAGTCGTGGATTTTACACTGCATCTGACCTGTGCTCTGGACCACGCAGTTCATCCAGATGCCCTCCCAGGTGGTCTGTGCTGTGACTATGTTCACCCCAATGAACGCAGACACTCTCCACATGGGCAAGGCGCAGGACACGATGGCGGAAATCCATCCCAGGACAGCCAGAGCCACTCCAAGTATCTCCAGTCCCACTGAAGGCATGTCTGAATTATCTGTGAGTCAAAGCGCACTGATGCCCTCTCTAGATGGAAGCTGATTGAGTGAGTGGGCTCTGTGGAGCTGATTGCTGATATAAACAGCGCATTTCTCTACAGCAGAAGGTGGAGTTACTTGGTTATTGGCCAGGAACAGGCTCTAATCATCGTCTGTCCCACCTTGTTTGAATGGTCAAAAAAGCCAGTCACAGCCTCAGCTTAATCATTCAACTTGCTCGGCCCCCCCGGTAGCACTCCCACCTGTTTGGGTGAGGGGAGAGTAAACAGAGGGTCTGTATCTCAGGTCTGGAGTAGTTAAAGTATAACAGACATGGTAAAGATCTCTGGATGAATGATTGAAAGTGGAAGGCACAATATTAAGAGCTGCAGGTTTCTCATTGTACTTGCGACTGACAGATGAGTCAGATGTTTAACATTAAGAGTTGTACACAAAAGTTGTGAATCACATTTTGCTTTAATTATACCTTATTTATATGAACTATATTAACTGAAGCTGAGGAAGAAGAAAGGAGGGGCGTGATGGCAGTGGTGAAAAGGGGATAACTCTTTGGAAACCGGTGGGAGTGCTGTGATTATTCAAAGGGTATATTCATATCTGTCCTGTGTCAGCCTCTGTATCTTTCCAGTGAATTTGATAAAACTTGGCCTTCACGTTTCCATTTACTGTGGCTTACCATCATTGCTTAACGTCCTAAGATAAGAACCAAAATGTTTGGGTTTTTTTTAACTGCAGATTCGTAGGAAGTGTTCAGCTGTTATCTACAGACTCCAACTATTGCAGTGAGTGGGTGAGGACGTGTAGAAAAGTTCTTTTAGACATCTTTCAGAACCATTGTGCCCAAAATGTTTCCAGTAACTACTCTTGACCTAATTTTTTTTTTTAGCATTTGAGTGTGCTGACACGCTGCCCATAACTAGAAGTACCTTCCCATACGAGAGGATGTTGATGATGATAAACTAAACTTTTTTCTCTCCACTCAAAACAGATCTGCAGATCTCAGAACAACGCAGATGATGAAATATTACGTAATAACGTTGGGGTGTGCTGATCCGTGATGATAAATAGCTTTTCTCTGTTGCCTTGACAGTATGTTCAGTTGACTAATGTGTCTCACTGGTTACCGTGGGAGGTTAATAACTGAGACCACATGCGGTAACAGCAATGCAAACTACACAAACCCCCTCTAAATATGCAGTATCTGCACGTGGAAGGTATTCAGGACTGATAACGTATTTCTTTCAGGAAAAAGACATGCTTCTCATGGTGATTCTGGTCACACAAAGCGAGGGTGGGCCAGTGTGTTGGAAGCTGAAACAATTGTCTGTGTGCGTGCGCACATGGATGGGTGGGTTGGTGGGTCAGTGGTCTTATCAGTGTCCTTGTCCTGAAGGTCACATAGTGCATCAGGGGTTTCAACCTCAGTTTAACTACTGCACGTGCCACAGGGAAAGCTCCTCCTAAACATACACTCTCAACTCCAGTAGTTTTATCTCAGTCTCTCATGTTACTTTCACGGCATTGAATTTTGAATCGGATCGGAATTGAATTAAATCATAACGAGAGGCTGCTTTACCAACATCATGTGGTAATGGTATTCAAAAGCTGTACTTCACCTTTAAATACGACCTGTATTTGATGACTATGCAACAAACTGAACATTTGTCAAAAAGTTTCTGATAGCTACTCAAAGTCCTGAAGGAAACATGGACCTTTAAGTATCAGAACACTACTAACCCCAAGGACTATAACATTTTCATTTATTGCCGTTGCCGCGTTTCCATTGCAGTTCAGAAAAGTTGACAAAACACAATTGCGAATGGTCTGTGTTTCGACTGTGTTATGTTCGGTGAATAAAGCTGTGTTTTCACCTTTTGCAAAATCATTCCAATTAAACACGTTGAATTTCCATCATCTGCTAATTGTTGGGATGGGGATTTCGATTGCATACACCACAAGAAGGTTTTGTAGTATTTAATTGAAGGCGACGTGGGCATGTGGTGCACGTAACGACGGGAAAAGCAAAACCCTTATATTGTATATGTATCAGGGATTTATGGGAGATAATAGTCTGCAATGTTTTGGGATGTCATGTAACTACTCATGTCATGTCACTTAAATGTGGAAAAAGTGTTTCCATTTCACTTTTGTGAAATATTGCTTTTTGTGACATTTCAGAGTTTTTGCAAAATTCACGTGTTTCCATTCCTTGTTTTTTTTAGTTTGCAGTTTCAGGTTCATGGTTAATGGAAACACAGCTAAGTAGCACAGCTAGTATTAACTAGCTAACAGGGCTAGCTGGGCAGGAAAATTATTCAAACACTGTTTGGTTGGGCAGACAAAGTCTATGGAGCCAACACTAACACATACACACAGCTAAAAGTTGAACTCACTTAAATGACATGAAATGAAATGTGTAAAATCCTGAGGACTGGCTCCACCGCTGCTGCTTCCTTTTCATATCATTGTGCTATGAACTGACTAATATCTGTATCTGTGTTGTCCAAGGAATATCAAAAGACACATTATCTAATGCACAAGATGAACTATCTCAGATGATTCAGGCTTTCTTACACGGACCAGCTGCTGCCCTTTTCTGATAGATCTTGTGGTTTGTCTTCACTTCTGACTGAGCTGTTGCACTTGGACTCAGACATACAGTGCTGCAGTTTTTAGTATATTAAACGCCTGTTCTTTAGATCATTAGCCACATAGCTTAAGCCAAAGCAAGTTAAGAAAGCAAGAAATGTTTTCAAACTGTGTCTTTGTTTCTTAGATTTTCATTTTTTTTAAATATTGCTTGCAAAGCAGGAGTGCTGAATTACCAAGTCATATTTTCTATAAGTTGTAGGTAGAATGTGTTGCTGAACAAGGATTTTAAGAAGTCTTAAAAGGGATATTAAGAATGTCAATATTTCAGCAGATTGACAAAATGTTGACATTAAACCAAGATAGGACAGGTGTCCAAAAAAAAAAAAAAACCTTTAACATTGTTGGTTTCAATCACATCACACATTTTCCCCACAGTACCTGATTTTGTTTAGGTTCTCCAGTAACTCTTTGAGCAATTAGATACATGTTTATTTAAGTGAATCCCATTTTGGAAGCAAAGTAAACAGTTGCAAACCAGCTGATTAACAGGGTCTTTGTGGCTCCATTTGGGCTCAATTACAGTCCGGGATACATCCCCTTGCAGATAGTCCTTTATCTCTGACCCAGTTTCACTCTCGCAAATGGAGGACAGGCCACAATGGAAGGGAAGCATAAGGTGCTCTTCTAAAACAAGCCCACCATTGTTCCTGTGTTCCATTTGCATTGAAATAAAATACCTAATTTCGGTGTGCACCAGTACAGCTCTTATTGCTCAGACTGCGCTGAGCCCTACAGCTGGCTTACGCCCCTCTTTCTGCATACTGAAGAACTTGTGTAGAAATGGTGGTTATGTTACACTTAATTAAAGCATCAATTTCTGACTCTGTGGCATTAAAGTGCCGAGTTACAAACTGCATTTCCACTATGAAGAAGGTTTGAAAGTTTGTTTTTTATTTATAATTTCGTTAAAACTCACTTTAGTCTGGAATTACCTGCTTAGAAACTGTGTGAATTTCTGAACACCAAAGACATCTTAATAAAATAAAAATCCAAAATCTACAAATCAAATGTAGTAATAGTAGAAATGAAATATTAAGAGCAACATAAGATGCCCACCACTACAGAAAAACATAGTAAAGACAACATCATAAGGACACGTCATGAAGCATGCATACTTAATGTTCAAGTCCAATGTGCTGCATTAAAATCCATGTCATCAGGCATCCAGCCACTGACCACAGATTAATTAACGCTGGTCTGTGAATCTGCACCCGCACTCGCATGTCACACGTTTATACATAGTCTCTTCTGGTGTATCCATTGACTGACATGGTTTTGACAGCTGAGTAGTCCGCCCGGGGAGGCACAGAGCCACCACCGCTCGGTGCTGTAGCCGATTTGGGGGGGCAGGAGCAACAGAGCAGGACCCCCCCTAGAATCAGCAGGCAGGAGGCAGCCCAGCCAAAGTACAGAGCATTACCAAACTCTCTCTTCCCTGTCTCCTCCAGCAGTGGGTCGTAGAAGCCCAGGACGATGGCGTGGGCCGTCCAGGACACAGCCACCAGCAGCAGCAGTCCGGCCACCACAAAGGTCGCTCCAGCGGCCACCACCAGCCGTGGCTTACTGCTCACATCCCGGCTACAGTTGGTGCATTTGGCGCCAGCCACTGACAGACCGATGCCCACGATGCACATCACCATGGAGACGATGACCAAGGCGCGAGCTGCCTGCAGGTCTACCGGTAGCCCCAGCATGGAGTCGTGCACCTTGCAGTGCATCTGGCCCGTGCTCTGCACCGAACAGTTCATCCACAAGCCTTCCCAGATCACCTGGGAGATGACGATGTTCTGACCGATGTAGGCGGCCACCCGCCACATGGGCAGGCCGCAGGCCGCCATCACCCCCAGCCAACCGGCCACGGCCAGGATCATCCCGAGGATCTCCACGCCTGCAGAGTACATAGTTGGAGCTGGGGATGAAGAAGGAGCTGAACAAGACTCTCTTCCTGGGCTCAGTGGATAGAAGGCCTTCTGTGTCCGCAGGCTCAACCCTCCTGAGATGAAGGCGATATCGGATCTCGTTGACTCAAAGTCCTGCGTAAGACTTTTAGTGAGAGAGAAAAGAGAGGGAGAAACAGATTTCACCTTCTTTATAGAGCTTTGACGACTGAAGGTGGAGTCAGCTTAAGGTGGGCATCATGTTTACCTTCAAACTACACCCGCATTGGGGATACTTTAATTATATTTTTCTTTTTATGAAATTGCGTGAAAATGAAATTGAATCAGATGTAAAAATCCTGAAAATCACTTTTCTTGATGAAAACATCTTGTCAGGCTCCTGTTGAGTCTCAGATAACAGTAAAAAATATTAATAAATATTAAAGAAACATGGTTTCTGGAGGAAAGTGTTCTCTTTAATCCAAATCACATTTACAAAGATGACACTTACAAGAATCATCGATGTACTCAGTTCTGGTTGTACTAAGATGCTAGTTTACCAGCATTCCTTTCAAGCCTTTTGAATTTGAGAAAGAGTAAGTATCTGTGTTTCTCTGTCATGTGACAACCTTGAACAAAAATGCTGAATCACCATCTGAATGAGATCTCCATGCAGGAAAGAAAAAAAAGCAACAATGACAGGCCTTGTTTTTGTTGGTCAGCTACATAATCCTACCTGGGAGAGAAAAAACACAGGGTGTAAGTGAACAGGGCTCATTATCAGTCTGCATGCTTGAGGTGTTTTTCTGGGGGTTTATGTTTATATATATATATATATATATATACATATTCAAAAACCTAAACACGCTGACAATATCAGCCTTGTAGTCTATGATCTGGCATAAGCAGATGATACTCTTTTGAATCTCCATGGGACTCACCGTGGCAAATGTTAAACCATAAATACATACCTGTGACTTAATGGTGCGTCATGTGTGGAACTAATCCCCTCAGTAAATATCCCCTTTGTGTGTGATCACTTATTGGGAAACCTAAAGGACAGAGAGCACATTTAGTTTTTAGGCTAAAACAGTTCTGTCTGAGCGAGTCAATTAAAAAAACTCGACTAAAAATTTTACCAAAAATGGTAAAGAAGGTGCAAAAGGCCCAGAAAGCAGCTCTATCAAATATATATGTGAGCATTGTCTCTCTTAAGCATTCACATAATAGTGTATCACAGCTGCTCTGTCCATATCTGAATCCATATCAGCCTTTTATCATGTCGACCACTTCATACCTCAGCAGGTGGGAATATCTTCTAAAATATCAAGAACAGCTTCATTGTTAGACAACAGGACTACTGAGGTGAGCCCTCTGTCATTACAGGCTTTTCTCTAATTAACAGGGGTCACCGGGGGTCAGCGGTCAGAATGAGCATCCCTGCAGTCAACCTCCTCCACAGACACACATGTACACATGTACACACACACACACCCCCCCCCATCCTCCCACACAAACTTAGACAAACACACCGGACGGGATCTTTGGTATCCAGATCATTTTGATTGCAAATGACATAATATTGCAATATTGTACATCGGTAAGAAGAATAATAGGCTGCCAAAAACGTTCTTCCATCAGCTTGAATATTTTCCCTCAGTTTAGAAAATGAGGCTTTTTAAAGCTTCAGCCTGAGTGATAGTCACAGTTCTGGTAAAGGTGTTATTAACCTGTTGAGAAAAGACCTCAGTGCATCAGACGGCAGAGATGACATCGCTATGACATCAAAACGTCTGCTGCAGAATAAAGGTCCCCAGCATGAAGTACTGTTTATTTTAAAGAGCTTTGCTAAGCCGAAGAAGAAGAGGAAGAAGGTGAACACATCTGCTCAGAAACACCGCAGGCTAGACTTCACTTCAACACAATCATTTCATGGGATTGTTTATGTGCATCATAATGTAGGTGTATGCTTTTACAGGCAGGGGGAGCCACTATTGCATTATACCTTTGTGTTGTTGATCATGTTTGACTGGATTTGCAGGAGTCGCCCTGCATTAGGATTTTGGTTGTATCTGCTTGGTTCGTGTTGATTAGCATGCATGCAATTCTGATATCTGAAAGTTTTACTGTTTACTCACAGAAATCAGGTCGACTGAGACAGTAACATCTCTTAAAACATTTTTAAATCACTGGAATTGTTTGTTTGTCAGTTCAATCTGATAATTTTAAAATTTGTTTAATTTGTTGCCTTGTGTGAAGCACTTTGTAACTTGGGGTTTGAAAAGTGATTTTCAAATTCGATTTATTTCCTCAGTTATTTGTGAAAATGAATCAAATGTTGTTTTCTCCCTTTGCCTTTAGTTTGCACCTGGCAGCAGTCCCCGTGCAAGGAGTGCAAGGAGCAGTGTTAGGGAGTTCGTGCTTCCAAGGAAAAGTATTTGAATGCTGAGCGGTGGAGCGTGGTGCAGCTCTGTGGATTACCAGATAAAGTCAGAAATAAACAGATACAGCTTGTGTGATTGGCTAATGCATCTGAAAACCACTAAGATTTGGTGTCTCCAGAGGTGTGCTCTGCTTTTTTAACCTTTTATGCAGGAGCAGTTTTTCACACCCTGATAACATGTTCTCCACAATGTATCTAAAAACATAGGAATGCAAAAAAACAAGTATACAAATTACTTGCTATCAGTGGTAAGACATGTAAAGCAATAAACAAAATATCATAATTGACCCTTAAATCAGAGATGCATTTTAAATGAGGCTGGCAAGTAATAATAATAATAATGATCTTTATTATAGAGCGCTTTTCTAAACCCACGTTACAAAGTGATTTACAGAGGGCAGTGAAATCAAACATGTGGGTCATAATTAAATAATTATAACAAGCAATCAGAAATACAACCAAAACTCAAGTGTCTTTGTGCAAATAGACCAAAGGCAGTGTCACCAGCAAGAGGGCGATAGGTGAAAATCATTAAAACCAAATAAACAAATAAAAAGTTGTCAATAAAAGCAAAAGTAAAAATTAAAATTAAGTAATACCGGGAAAAGCTCTACGATAAAAGTATGTAGAGATTAAAAAGAGGCCGCTGACTCTGCTGACCTGATTTCTTCAGGCAGCTTGTTCCAGAGTTTCGGGGCTCTGACTGTGAAAGCCCTGTCAACTCTGGTTTTTAGCTTTGGCTCAGGAACATCTAAAAGACCTCTGCCCGAGGATCTCAGGCTACGAGCTGGTTCATAAGCTGTTAAAAGGTCAGATGTAGCACGGAGAGAGGCCGTCAACAGCTTTAAAAGTCAACAGTAGGATCTTAAAATCAATTCTGAAACATACTGGGAGCCAGAGCAAGGAGGCTAAAAGTGGGAGAAGTGGGAGTAAACCTCTCCACTGTATCGTTACCATAGACCACTCATCATTATGAAACATATGATAGAAACATACTGTGTGCATAACAAGTGAAGTGTTTAGTTACTCTGTAATAGTAAGGCAGAACAGCACTTGTGCAACACAGATTCTGCCTGAGGCCGGACATTTGGACGTTGCTAAGGACAACTGATAGTTTCAAAAACACACTGATAACCTCACACTAACACTGCCTTTTTACTGAGAGTGATGTATGTTTGAGTTTCAAATAAATCTGTCCGCACACACTTCACTACAACACTTCTAACACATGTAAAATATTGCAACTGGATTTGTGTTACCTCTTGTGTGGCTGTAAGATTTGACTTTTAATCGGTATTATTTCTTCGTTACTGGCTGTCAGGGTTTTGATTTGCACCTTCATACAGCTTATTGTGTATGAAGTTTAAAAAAAAAAAAAAAGACACTAGATTTACCCACATTAATATGTTCAAGGAGGCTGCTTTTGTTTTTGTTTGTATAAAGTTTCAGGAACAGCCTGTTGCATTGTTACATTAACTTCCCTTAATGTAATTTTGCATAAACTTTCTTATGGTTCAATGTGGAGCACAGGCTGTTTATCAAAATCAAAACAAATTTATGCAAACATGTATTTACATTTTAAGTAGACCACAGTTAATGTTCACTGAATGTCATACTGTATTCACTGTGAGTCATCTCATGCACGTGTTGTTTGCTGGATACAACAGATTTATACAGTGAAGATCTTTGTCTCTGAACACCAGGCCATTGTCTGATGTTCTTATCCACACCAAACATGACCATTACTGAGGGATTTCCCCACACTTACAGCAGGTGCACCTGGGACTATTACTTGCAGATATACATGTAGCTACTTGCAGAGCACCTTGCTAAATATTCACTTTTCGCTGTATGGGAGTGCGAACAGGTCTGACCAGTTTCCATTGAGTACTGGTGTCTACTGTAGGTTGTTGTTTCTTCACAGTCCTGACTACTACTAACATTTTCTTTCTCACCTGTTGTGTCTTCATTTAATTCACACCTTTCTTTCTTTCTTTAGATTTTGTAATTTGGTCGTTTGGCATTTGTGGTTGTTTCACCACTGATCTCAAAGAGTACAGGACAAGTTATTAAAGCCCACAGAGGGAAGTCCAATTATGAATGTCAATAACGACATGTATTAGGAAGTAAGACAATAATTAATAAATAAGTAAGCGAAACTTGCTTCTGTGTTTTGTTTAAAGACAGCAAAGCTCCGGTCCCTGCTGCTCGCAGTGCGCACAAATGAAGCTCAAAGTTTCCACAGGCCAAAAAACAAACCCTCAGTCACTCCCTATTTAACAACCAGAACGGCTTATATCCTGACTTGTGGGTGGCTTATGTTAGCCCATATCACAAGTAGACCACTCGACTTTCACATATTATATGGCACTCTCATTAAGAAAAACATCCAAATGAGATTTGCAGCTGAGGAGTCCTCCATCAGAAAAATAACAAAAAAAAAAACAAGAGCATTAAGAGAATTATCTGAGCCATCGTGTTTTCAGAGTAGAAAAGAACAAAACAGATCAGAAAGTGACACTATGGTGTTTGATATGTGGAGATGTCTTACAGTCTCGATGCTACTTCTCTAAAATATCTCTAAAATTCTCTCTAATCACTTCTGCAGACTCAGATTCTGGTTCCTGTTTTTGTCATTTGACAATGTGTCATGCCTCACTGAGGATCCCACAGAGATACTTACTGTGCCTAAACCACCCACTGAAACTGTGACTGTGCCTGAACAATGGCCTCAGGGCTCACAGTGATGACATCACACACACACACACACACATACTTCCCAATCTGGTACATGAAACTACAGTTTTTTTTTTCAAATTTCTTAAAAAAGACGAACAATGTAGGAGGACGATTTTCATTACATCACAAAATAATATTATTTTCATAGAGAACTGGAGGCACAGTTATGTTTCAAAACAGGATGTTCTTATAACTTTCCTTCTTTTAATTAATCAATTAATGAACAAAACATTACATTTTGTAAACTTTAGTTTCCTGCCCTAAACATTCAAAATAACTGATGTGTTTCTGTATGTATGTGCAGTACTGTATATACACACATATTTCATTCATATCTGTTGATTAACGTTATATATATTTAACCACGGGAAACTCAATAAACGTGGCTTATGTGGACAAAGCTAAACGGCCAAAATTATAACTTTGTATTGATATATGTACTGACCCAGCCAGTTTAACTGAAGGCTTGGACATCTGAGCGAAAGTCAAAGCCAGCCGTTACTGAGAAGTCTGGGCTTGCCTCAGACTACCTGTTGACACTTGTCACCTCTCCTCCCTCTGGCATTTTCTCATGGCTGCTGGAGTCAAGTCTTTTCCCTGCTTCTGTGAAGTTTGTCCTGCTCCCTTCTGCAACGTTGCCTCAGTGAGGAATGAATGCAGCATCAGCTCAACGTGACACTGTCATTGACTTTCAAAAATGCAAACACTCTCACACAGTCGCCTACATTCAGCCTTTAAGATTTTTTTTTTTTTTTTGTACTTTTTTTTTGTACTTCATTGAGTAAGAAAAAAGATTATTCAGTATCTGATATGTAAGGGCACAGAAGTTGTTGCATGTGTATGAGCAACATGTTTACTGTATATGCATTTTTTTTTTTTTAAAACATGAGGCATGTTCCTGCCTGAGGCCGATCAGGACCTTCCCATCAGGACTAATCTCACCCTGAGACCATCTCTCCTCAGAGTCTTAATTGTGGAAATTCCTCCCTGCTTCCTTGTGTGTGGAACCCAATCTCCATAGCCAGGCCACAGCAGCTTTAATGATCTTACCTTGGATAAAATAGAGGCATTATAGTCCTAACGGCCGTTTTGGCTCTTAAACACTGCCTCTATTCATTTCTGAAACAATCTGATTCTCTCTCTACCTCTCTTTGCCCCCTCTCACCATTCCCTCTTTTTGCAACTGTTTGTCAAATGGAATCACTTGGCATGGTGTTTGCCTTTTCTCCAACATCTCCCTCCTGATGTCTTCTCACTGCCGTGGAAAACTTTCAATAATTCAAGTGGGACCTGGGCTGCAGAGTGCACAATCTTCTCCAAAGACAACCTGTCAGAGAAGGCAACAAAACCTTCAGACTTTAAGGACTGACATCGCTGAAAGGTCAGTTTTGTTTTCTCTTTATTTTCTCCTGCCCTACATCTCATGAAGTATAATTCTGTGATTGGTATCGATATATAAACTGGGTTTATATGGAAACAACAACTCATTTTATTGTTGTTTTCCTTTTTAATAGCATCATTATTAAATATCTTGCGGTCTGTTTTCTACTTATAAAAATATTTTCATGGGCATGTCCTTTGGCTGTGCTGTTGTTGCGGTTCTGTTTCACTACTGTATGATAGGCCTGTTTAAATCAGTGCAGTCCGTACAGGATGTACTTCATTAGTTGTGCAATAAATACCTGAGGATACTGGGATTTATTAATACCAGAATGGTCTGAGCAGGGATCCAACCAGCTGCCCTTCTCTATTTTATAGTTTAATAAAGTCACTTATTTATGACGAACAATGTGAGAACTTTAACAATATGCTGGTTGTGGGAGCTGACATCGACAGTTATTCGACGTATATAAGTCATTTTTGTTTTAAATATTTGCAGTAGAAGAATTTAGCTTCAACTACTCTTATCTTTTTCATAACATTGAGCCTGACTAAAATTCTGTGTATTTAATTCTAAAACCAAGAAACAGTGCAGTAAGGAAGAGAATGGTATTGTTATACACTTATTCTACACATTCGGATGGAGACATATTTTCACTCGTACACCAGAAACTCCCTGAGCTGAGACCAAAGGTCAAATGTCGACAGACATTAGAAGCAAAATCCCAACAAGAACTTCTTTTGGTCTACAAAAAACTAAACTTCAGATTGTTTTATGAAAACTATGGAAATGACAGGTAACTTGAAATAAGCATCGACTGTTTGTTTCAAGTTTTAGTTGGAAGAACGATTTGCACTTTTAGGAAACATTTTGAAGGAACTAAACAAAAGCAAAGTCATCATCTTTTAGCAAAGGGTTCCTCATTGTTCCGGAAAAGCTGACATTTAATGCACGCACGATTTTCAGCTGACATTCAGGCAATGTCACATCACCTTACATTACAAAAAACATTTTGGAAAACAGGAACAAATAAGCTATAATGGCCTACACCATCATTTTGAGGGTGTGGCTGATGGTATTTTGTAAAATCTCAATACCTGTTAGTCACAGTGTGGCTGATCCACCTGTAACGATTACCTGGCAGAGACAAAAACTGACATGATGACACATGTCCAGGTAGGGAGTGGGAGTGGTGAGGGTAGTCATTACGTCACAGCTCTATGTGACAGTGTGTGTGTCTCAAGCCCCTCCTGGCTTAAGTGTATAAAAGACCTGCTCCGACCTTGCCCAAACATTTACTCTTGGGCTTCAACCAAGCAAGATTTTACTGACTTCCAGAGACACAACTTTTGGACCTTTTTTTTTTTTGACATCTGAGCAAGAAGCTTTCTGAGGAAACATGGTGTCAGCCAGCTGTCAGATGTTGGGCACTGCCCTGTGCATTATTGGCTGGATTGGGGTTATCGTTGCCTGCGCTCTGCCCCAGTGGAAAGTAACAGCCTTCATCGGCCAGAGCATCGTCACTGCTCAAACCACTTGGGAAGGCATCTGGATGAACTGTGTGATCCAGAGCACAGGCCAGATGCAGTGCAAGGTTTATGACTCCATGTTGGCCCTTTCCCGGGACCTCCAGGCTGCTCGTGCCCTCATCATCATCTCTGTCCTGATTGGCATCGTCGGCATCCTCCTGTCCATGGCAGGGGGCAAGTGCACCAACTGCGTGGAGGACGAGAGCTCCAAAATCAAGATTGGCATAGCATCTGGAGTGGTCTTCATTGTTGCTGGTGTTTTGTGCCTC
Organism: Seriola dumerili; assembly: GCF_002260705.1. Lineage (NCBI taxonomy): Eukaryota > Metazoa > Chordata > Actinopteri > Carangiformes > Carangidae > Seriola > Seriola dumerili. Next base: position 393,783 of record NW_019174291.1, read on the forward strand.
ATCCCAGTGTCCTGGACAGCAAACACCACCATAAGGGACTTCTACAACCCACTAGTGCCCCAGGCTCAGAAGAGGGAGCTGGGAGTTTCACTCTTCATCGGCTGGGGGGCCTCAGCCCTCCTCATCATGGGAGGTGCGATCCTCTGTGCCAACTGTCCTCCCAAGGATAACTACTCTGCCAAGTACTCGGCTGCCCGCTCATCTGCACCCAAGGACTACGTCTGAGGAGAGAGAAGCCAAACGAGGAAGCCAAGAGACTGTAAAACGGACTTGAGTCGAAGGCTTTGTGATCAATGATACTGATCCATATTGCCACATTTAGTATGATTTGAATTTCACACTGATGTTATGGAGCTCACAGTTTGGTTTGATGCTGTCATGTTGAGTTACTGCACTTCTGGATTTGTTTCATCTGTGCCAAGAAAAAGAGATGTGCACCACACCCAGACAACTGCTCCTGAGGCAGAAAAGATCAACATTTAACATCATGATTACTTTGATGGATTGTCTTTTCCTTTTACATATCATTTTATTTTAAAATGTGTTTTATACTTGATTGTCTAAAACTGTAAATAAAGATTTTTTTTATCAATAGTGAATCATCATGTTTCGTGTGTCCTTTGAAATTATTACATATATACATCTGAAACTAAAATTGAGCCTTCAGAAAGAAGACGAGGTTTGGCTCTTATATACACAACAAATATAATTTAGCTGATTAATATCCAATTAGTAGTGATACAAAGTTCTACACATCAACTGGTCCCAAAATAAATCCTTATTTTCATTGCCATTATCATTACTATACTCCTTTACTCATCAGCTCTGAATAATTTCTTTTTTGATGTTAGAAAAATGAAACTTTTTATTTATAGTTATTTTATGATACAACATAATCATTGAAAAAGCAATAAAAATAGACTCAATACAACAATATTACAATGTGGGTGGGAAATCAGTCTGTATGAAAAACATGCAATGAATATAGTCTCTCTCTCTCTCTCTCTCTCTCTCTCTCTCTCTCTCTCTCTCTCTTTCTCTCTCTCTCTCTCTCACACACACATATATATACACATATATATATATATGTGTGTGTTAGCTCTGAAATGGGAACTAAAGCTTTAATTTAGTGAAGCGCTTCCTGTCTAAGCGATGTCCTGTCCAACACTGCCCCCTGCTGTTAAAAAGAAACACACACACACACACACACACACACACACACACACACACACACACACACACACACACACACACACACACACACACACACACACACACACACATACACTCCTTTTGATTTCATTGTGCTATGAACTAATATCTGTATTTTCATTTACAATTATGAGAATGTGGAAGTTGTCCTGGTGCTCTTTTCTGGTAGATCTTGTGGTTTGTCTTCACGTCTGACTGAGCTGTTGCACTTGGGCTCAATGCTGCAGTTTTCAGAATATTTAGAAGCCTGTTCTGTATCACATGCTCATGTAGGTAACAGTATTTTTTAAATCAAGTTTAATTGTTTTATAATTAGAATCAACTACAATTAAACCACAATCAAACTTGAATCCATAATACACTAGTATAAATATTCACCACATTTATTCAGTGTTGATGGACAAAGTCATTAAATGTTTCTTTTTTCTGGTGAAAGTGGGTTAGTTATTCATCCATCATATGCCTGAATAAATTCAGTTCATGGACAAGGAACCAGTATTTTTTTTGTATCTGACCTTGAAGCTTTGGATTTCTAGCAGGTCAGCACAACTAAAGGTCACTGGGTCTCTGTTTGTGTGTAAACTCCTTCCAGCCAAAAGGAGCTGAGGACTGCGGTATCACATACCCTCATGTCTCTGTACCTTCTTCTCACACATCAGCCTATAAATACGAGCTCACACCACTCCACTCGTCTTTCTCTCTGGATTCTAACTTGTGAGGAGCAAAACCGCCGACATGGTTTCTCAGGGGATTCAGATCATCGGCATTTCGATGGCTTTGATTGGCTGGTTCATGGTCATCGTGGTGTGCGCCTTGCCCATGTGGAAGGTCACCGCTTTCGTTGGCGCCAACATCATCACGGCTCAGACCATCTGGCAGGGCATGTGGATGAACTGTGTGGTGCAGAGCACGGGCCAGATGCAGTGCAAGGTGTACGACTCCATGCTGGCTCTGCCTCAGGACCTGCAGGCCGCCCGTGCCATGATCATCATCTCCATCCTCACTGGAATCTTTGGAGTGGTCTTGTCAATCGCTGGTGGGAAATGCACCAACTGCATCGAGGAGGAGCGGTCCAAGTCAAAGGCTTGCATCCTGGCTGGAGTTTTGTTCATCGTCTCTGGGTTGCTCTGTCTCATTCCGGTCTCCTGGTCCGCCAACACCATCATCACCAACTTCTACAACCCGCTGCTGATCGAAGCTCAGAGGTATGAGCTAGGAGCGGCGCTGTATATCGGCTGGGCGGCCGCTGCACTGCTGCTGATGGGAGGGGGACTGCTGTGTTGGAACTGCCCGCCAAAACATGAACACCCCCACTATGTACCCACATTCACACCTGTGAAGTCAGCCTCCACATCAAGAGAATACGTATAAGATGGTTTGCCCCTCTACATGGACTCTCAAGGTCACGGGAATAGCAAGAGGGAAACTTCACAAACATATATTCACAAGTGAAGTAAATATGGCATGAGTCCGACAAGCTGACCCATGAGGTTCTATTGCGGTTAGTGTTTCTCACATTTTGTCTTTCAAAGCAGCAGTAACTAACGGCTGCATTCTATTTAGCTGTGTCAGCGCGCCCTGGGACTGTGCATGCTGCTTGCCACACCTAAATGGAACAGCATCCTCACTGATGTTACCACTGTGCTTTTCCTGCTTTTCTAATTCAAAACCAAAACAGGAACTTGGCTTATGATTATGTTTTATTTAAATATCTAAAATCTAAAACTGAAATAGCCTTTTGAAATTTTGCATTCACTGTACTCCTTGATGAATTACTAGGATTTGTATTGTGATAATAATTAATTTGTGTAAATATTTATTCAGATCGTTCCACAGTGTAACTATCTTGATTGTCATTTAATATCTTAACAAATAATGGCAGAATAAATATCGCTTCCTTCATGTAGAACTTAAGCTACTTAAGCAAGATGAGTGATTACATCTGCCTGAATAACAAAAGAGGGTGTAAGTAATTGCTTTCTCTTGTAAAACACTGTGTTTAGCATTTTTATTTATTGTTCGTTTGCAAATTCCATATTTAAGTCTATGAACCTCTGAATGCTTTATATACTGTATCTGTGTTTGCTTGTGAAAGTTGTAATTTTCTATCACTGTAAATAAAGCATATTTGTAATGGAAGGTTATTGTTTGCCTCATATTATTCTATTCAACACCATGCAAGGAGCAGGTTAAATAAGCCATCAATACAATAGTTTCCAAAGGAAACAGGATGCATGCACATGTACATTAAATATCCATCTTTCTTATTTCAGTGTTTGAGTGTTCACTACTACTGGGCTTCTTGTTTTTGAAAGAGGAAACATTTAACACAATTGTGCTTCTCAGTAGGAATTATCCTCCAGTTAAATGCAGGAATGGAAACAGTATCTTATATATTATAATTTCTCCTGCATGAAAATTTAATTTAAGCTTTTAACAATCTGCTCTTTAAAGGTCTTTAAGGATCCATCATGGGTTCTGTCCCCGTCATCAACAGATTTCACAAAACAACAACTTTCCTCACTGGACCTGAATGTGGAAATGATTGTTGGCACAGTATCAGGTTACTGATACTTACTGAGTAAGGTGTGTGAAAGTGTCACCAGTCTGTTTACACAACAGAGGTATCTATCATGGGATGTAGGAAGTGTTTTTGAAATGCAAAGTCACAGTCTGAGTTTCATTTTATGCGACTGGCTTCATGTGTCTCATCACTCCATTAAGGTTTTCATTTGTCCACAGTGTGATTCTACCTCACACATTACTTCTTACTTTTTGCACATTTGCATATGTAAATCTTTTGGCAGGACCACAACAGTAGGGCCCGTCCTATAATCTGGAAGGTTCCTGACTGAGTGACTGAATGATCATATTTCCACAGTTGGTCAGCTGAGTGCCACGTCACTGGAAGTTTCTGGTGCAAACAGGTTCTATAAAGGGGTTTTTTACAGCCTGCAGTGACTAACTGCCGTCTCCACTGGTGTTGGTCGACCTAGCAGCGGCATCAAACGAAAAGTCAGTCGTTTTGACAATTTGCTGCACCTGCCTGGAGCGACTTCTTTTTCTTCTCTTTCAACTTTTCAGTTCAACCCTTGCTTCATAGCATGTTTTTCATCCATGTTTTTTATGCACTGATACACGGACTAGCGGTTGGGTCCATGTTTTATCTGATTCATCATGTTCTGATGTGGAGCGCCTGATTGACAACAACTGTTGCAATCATTTTACAAGTAAATATAGCCGAGACAACGTTGCAGTAATCAGGATTTGACCACAGGTGGTCCTAGGTTTTGGCTAACTGTGTGTTTATTATTATTACTACTTTATTGTAATTTTTGCTTTTTATTTATTTACTTCCACTTTGTACTAACTTTACTTGTTCATAAGGATTTAAGAAGTGTTGATCCATAAGAAGATATATTTGTGGTTTTAAGAACCAAAAACCATCTCAGTTTAGTTTTACATCTCCTCTCTCAGGCTTCTCTCTGGAGCTCTGTTTACTGAGTGATCCAATAAAAATATAGCAGATTTCAGGTAAACACTCAGAGAAACCAAATACTGCAAGGTTGGATGGTTGGTTCAGGTGGGCGGGGCTTTGGATATGAATGAGGGTGGTACCTGCTTTGTTGTGACATCACAAAGTTCCAGAAGTCCTGACGGCCGGTTTTAAGCTGTGTTTGGAGGTTCAGTGTAATCTTAAACCACCACAATCACCACTACTCTCATTTCAAATTGCCACAGCAAAGAGCCTGTTTGACAAAACAACAACTATTCACAATTTGATTATTTGCAGCTCTGATGTGGTTTCAGGACCTTTGAAGTCACTGATTTGTTGTATCTCCATCCAATTACCACATCCACCCTGCAGAAATAGTGCATTCGTTTTTTCGAGAACAAAAGGAAGACTTAGTGTGAAAAGGGATGCCACTCCTCTCGCTCCACAGGAATCTTGTTTGGCCAGAAGAACTCACCCGACGATGGGCCAGCCCACCTCCTGTACGGTCTCTGACAAACAACAAGTCAGAGAGCTGTGTCACTCTGAAAGAAAAACAGACCTCTGCGCTGAAACACTTCTCTCTCCTGCCACAGACAAAGCCTCTTCGCCATGGGGAGGATTGGCAAGGAAGTGGCAGGTCAGGTCATCAGCTTCATAGGCCTGATTGGAGTGGCGGTGACCTGCGGGATCCCCATGTGGAGAGTGACCACTTTCATCGGAGCCAACATCGTGACTGGTCAGATAGTGTGGGATGGTCTGTGGATGAACTGTGTGATGCAGAGCACGGGACAGATGCAGTGCAGCCTGAATGAGTCTGTGCTGAGGTTGTCCCCGGATCTGCAATCCGCCAGAGCTCTGGTCATCATCTCCCTCGTCTTCGGCTTCATCGGCTTCATGATCACCTTCATTGGAGCCAAGTGCACCAGCTGCCTGAATAAAGATTCATCAAAGGCCAAGGTGGTGATCATAGGCGGCTGTCTCATCATTCTTTCTGCCATCCTGGTCCTGATCCCCGTCTGCTGGTCTGCAGCCATCACAATCTCAGACTTCGAGAACCCCTTGACGGTCGAGACGCGGAAGAGGGAAATCGGAGCATCCATCTACATTGGCTGGGCCTCTGCTCTACTTCTTCTTGTCGGTGGGATCATCTTAACCACGTCGTGCCCTCCTCAAAAACACATGTATGGATACCCAGGCTACCCACCTGCACCAATGTACCCATATGCAGGCCCAGTGGCAAACCCAGCAACATATGGTCCTGTGTACGCTCCCCTATCCAGCCGACCATATACAGGGACAGGGACAGGGACATATGTACCCAACAAACCGTATGCAGCACCAGCCGCATATTCCCCTGCACAGTACCTGTAGAGATTGAGAGGACACACAGAGGAGAAAAGACTGAAATTTCTGCCACGATGGCTTCAGGAACTTGTTGTGCCACTAGAAAGCAAAAATTGCACCAAAATACACATTGTATTCATAGAGAATGGTATGTATTCCAATACATTGCTGGAATGTAAAAGTAATTCACTCACAAACAATCGTTGTGATCTTTGATTTTAATGAATCTTTTATAAAATGTTTCTCTTTGGGTTGATTTATTGACATAAGAGGAATATTGTGTCATCATGGCTTTGTGCATTGCTTTTCATAAGGAAGTTTCTCTTAATATATTTATATCCTTGTTATACAGAGCATATTTTGTAAATAGTGATGATTTGTGATGCGTCTGTTTTCTGTAAATGCCACTTTATTATTGAGATTATTCAAAATACTTTCAATAAAATGTTTGTAGTATATTCACTTGTCTGTCTGTGGAGTCATTATCGCAACATGTTTTATGAAATATTGTTAAATATCATCTATAAAGATGAGCTCAGGCAAGGCAGAGCCCATCTGGTGATTGAGAAGCAGGGAATGGTAAATGGACTTGCACTTATACAATGCCTTTCTAGTCTGACCACTCATAGCGCTTTGCAATACTTCACATTCACTCACATTCATACATCACACTCATACGTACAGTCATACACTGATGGAACAACCATCAGGAGCAATGTGGGGTTCAGTATCTTGTCCAAAGACACTTTCGTCATGCGGCCTGGATCGAACCACTGAGCTTCTAAATAATGGACGACTCGCTCTACCTCCTGAGCCACAGCCGCCCTTTTATTGAATCTTAATCATGATCCCAGCTGTCAACCATAAACAGCTCTAAATGGGGTTTTTGTTGTGATCCAATCAACTGCAGCATTGGTCAGTGTGAGTACATTCATTCTGACAGGAAAAAAACCAAATCATTTCCTTGAATAGCTTCGTAAATATGTGGTGACGGTTACACGGAAGTCATGTGTAAAACTGTGATGGCCCCCTTCTGTCAACGTCTGACATCCGGTGATACTCCGCTGCCCATGTTGCTGCTGTTTTTGAAGCTGAAACCAGTGACCGGACCTGATCTTCCAGTAAACCTGCCCAATCAAAGGACGGCTACTGGCAGAGCATTGTTTGAATGAGGAATGTAGAGCCTCATTTACATAGAGTCCTTCAAGACTGATGTTCATCTCATCGATACTACTCCCTGTCACACTCTTGATAAGTTGAAGAATCTGGTTGGACGAGTAAGTCGTTCAACGCTTTGGGTTTCAGGTCTGAGGGAAGGACATTTTGACTCCACCTTCAAGAACGACGTCCTTATAACTGAGGAAAGTGTGCCACGGTCTTCATTCAACTTTACAACCTGAGCTAAGCTGACCTCCTGAAACCTCCAAGTGACTCAAACAAGACCTCATCATGGTGTCTATGGGACGACAGATGCTGGGCTTTGCCCTGGCCATCATCGGCTTCCTGGGGACCATCATTGTGTGTGCCCTGCCCATGTGGAAGGTCACGGCCTTTATTGGCGCCAACATTGTGACAGCGCAGGTCATCTGGGAAGGCTTATGGATGAACTGTGTAATGCAGAGCACAGGCCAGATGCAGTGCAAGATCTATGATTCTCTTCTGGCTCTGCCTCAGGACCTCCAGGCCGCCAGAGCTCTCGTGGTCGTCGCCATCATTGTCGCAGCCTTTGGGGTCCTCCTGGGCATCGCTGGGGGAAAGTGCACCAACTTTGTGGAGAACAAAAGTTCCAAAGCCAAGGTGGCCATCGCTGCTGGAATTGTCTTCATTTGTGCCGGAGTCCTCGTCCTCATCCCCGTCTGCTGGTCTGCCAACACCATCATCAGGGATTTCTACAACCCAGTCATAATCAACGCCCAGAGGAGAGAGCTGGGGGCTGCGCTCTACATCGGCTGGGGCACGGCTGCGATTCTCATCCTGGGTGGTGCCCTCCTCTGCAGCTCCTGCCCACCAAAGAAAAGCCCAGAGTATCCAGTCAAATACGGCGGCGCCAGGTCCACAGCCACCAGCCGAGCCTACGTCTGAGAGCGCCACTCTCCTGAGAAAGACTGCAAACTGTTTTACTTTTCTTGAGCAACCCTCCTTCACTGTGAGTTTGTGAAAGTGCCAAAGGTTTATGTCTCGCGTTTTTAAAATGTGAGGCAGAGTGAGAACTGATTTTCTGAGAAACTCAGAATTCTCTGGTGGAAGCGAGAGAGAGAGAGTGTTTCTTGAAGAATGAGAAACACTTCACAGAGAGGTGGTGTGAAACTACAGTGCACACAAGAAAGTCTCCCGGCAGCATGATGACTGGACTGAATGAAAGCTGTTCTATATTAAGATTGTTACAAAGCTCTTTTCCTCTGAATGTTTGGCAAATCTCAGCTGTGCTAGAAGGTTAATGGTGAGCAAAAGCTAGGAAAACTTGTACAGTACCACTAATATATTGTGAATTTCTTGTATAAAATAGATTACAAATATGTTTGTTTCATTGCAATGTCAAATGATTACTTATGTTTATTGAAATCACTGATTTTTAATAAAACTTTTATCAACCTGATATTCATGTGTCTTTTAATTCATCCACTGATGTTCAAAAAGGAGTTGGTCTGTTTTCTGTTGTTTATATTCACAAGATTAACTTAAAATAAATACAGCAGTAGAATAAAGTAGGTCAGCAACAAGTAATAACATAGAGATTCATAAGAGATGTGAGAAAATATTTCTTTAATACAATGATTATGTTTTTAGTAAGTTCAGGGTATAGGCAACTTTAAAATAAAAGAAATAAATAGTATAGTATATGTAATATTTGTGATCTCATATAATGAGAGGTGACTGTGAGCAGTAGCTTTGTAAGGGCTGTTTCAAATTTTGTTCATGTTAGACTGAAACTATAAGTTTCAACTTTATCTTGTCAAAAGCAGCGATGATCCAGCTGCTGATGCTGCCTGTCAGAAAGGAAACCGAACTGTCTGTTTCTGACTGGTTACATTTATTTGAGAAACACTTGTACTAACAAAGTGTAGTGACAGTCTATTTAAAATCATACAGTTTATTTGATCCCTTCATGCAGACATCTTACTGGTTCAACCAGTTGTACAGTGCGGCGTCCCATCAACGCTTTTCCTTACAACTGGTAACTGTGTGTTAGTTTGAATAAACTGAGAGGAGCTTTACACACATACAAACAGTACAATCTGAATTAAAAAGTATTAGCTTGGATTTGCATTAAGTAAACAATTAAATTACAGGTAAATCACAACACTGTGGAAAAGATAATCAGACAGTCTCTGTAGTTGCTGACCAGTTGTGAGGGAATTTTTTTCTTGTTCTCTTGGTAATAAACATCTTTTATTACTTTACAACACTCGCTTCTCCCATAGAAACCCTGTCTCGTTAAAGTATGTTTCTAAATAACCAGACTCCAAAAGCAAATATGTTTTGTAGCAAACGTAACTTCTGGAACTTTGTGATGTCACAACAAAGCAGTCACTGCTCTCAGCCATGACCCAAGCCCCGCTCACCTGGACCCACCATCTCACCTTGCAGGATTTGGTTTCTCTGAGTGTTGTTACCTGAAATCTGCTATATTTTTATTGGATCACTCAGAAACAGTCAGCCAATCAGAAGAGAGGCTCAGAGCCTCTAAACAGAACCATGAAAATGTTCAATAACAGTGTAGTCACTACAAGTGGATATTATTCTGCAGGATCTGATATTTTGGCAGAAGACAAACACGTGTGAGAAGTTTTAGGTCACATGTTCAAATCAACAACATGCCCTTGTTATAGAAAACATTATGTTTCCTACAATATGTATTTGCTGTTACAGATTAGTTGTAGACAGGGTTATATTTGTATTTGGATGCGGATTTTGTGTGTGTGTGTGTGTGTGTGTTTGTGTGTATGTGTGCGTGTGCGTGTGTGTGTGCGTGTGCGTGTGTGTTTGGGCTCCGCAGTCACGCACACTGGTGCTGAAATTCCACAACAACTGATGTATAATGATGAGGATAAGGATTGTGTTGTTCTTTCTGTTCCATGAAAAGACCAAGACCAACACCATCTCGTAACACTATGACTTCCCTTCTCTGTCTCTGACTCTCAGGCACAACAGCTAGTGTGGCTCACTGATATTATATCATATACATATATACATATATATGACATAAGAATGATATATACACATATATATATATATATATATATATATATATATATGTGACATAACAATGATATATACACATATATATATGTATATATCATTGTTATGTCATGTCAGTTCCAATGTGAAAAGAGTTACACAGAAAATGTATCACTGTCCCAAGAAAACAAACCTTGGTTATTCCACATGGTCATTTCTATGACCATGTTGACGAAGGTCCCCTTAACCGAACCAAACCTTGACCAGAGCATTGTGACATCAGAAATTCTGTTTATTTTACAATAGTGATTAGAAATGGAAGGCTTCAGAAAAAGAGGTAGTTACACCTGATATATTTTATCTTCTACTTTGGATGAGTTGTTTACAAACACTTATGGTTTCACATCTAGGAAATGACCTCTGCATTTTCCCTATGCTGTGAGTCAGAACATGATGTCAGCACAGCATTGCAGGTTGTTTTACCGGTGTTGAACACACCCTGTTCTGTTTCTACTTTTGACCTGGTATCACATTCCTGAGCTGCCTGCTGCAATTAGAGAGAGAATATACTCATAGCTGTGAGATGAGGCAGTGGAGCACCGTCATCACAGTCTAGTGCACCAGTAACCAAGCAGAGATGGAAAAACTGGTTTCGGTACATGAATCATATGAAGGTATTTTTCTACTTTCAGCATGAAATGCCATTCCTAACTAGGTTATACCTGGTCATATAATGTTTCAACAGTAACGCTTGCAAATGTAATATATGTATACTATGTATTTCCATACATGAAATATATTTACATATAAAATAAAAACATAAATGTAAAAATAATATGTGAAACCCATTAGAAATTTGACCTATTTCATGTATTGACATCTCTAGCACATACAAATATGTATGTTTATGTAAGTATGTTTATACTTTAAACATGTTTTACAGAAATATATATCCATCATGTCAATATACTGTATGTTGATATTACAAACAGTAGAGTCCAAAAGTCTGAGACCACTTTCCTAGAATGTGAAGATAGACATGTTTAACATTAATGAGAAATCAATAAGAAAAACACATATAAGCATATAGAATTTTTATATGTATGTTATTTTGATAAACTTGCATGTATAAATTAAATATATATCTTTAACATATGTGGTTGCAACATGTTATACCATATAAGTAAACATCAGATGTTTTTAATATATGTACATATACAAATTTTACTGCGTATTTCATACATGTTATAAACTTCGTCATAAGTGATATTACTATTTCCCCTTATAAGTGATATATATGGCAACATCACTCTTGATATAGGGAAATATACAGGTATGTAATATATTACATTTCTGTATACTTCTTCCACCAGTGGACCTACATGAAGAGACAGACATTTACACTATCGCTTCTGAGGTTGGAATAGTCGGCACAGAACAACACGTTATGATTCTCTTAAAGCCAGACAGTTATAAAGCACAATATGACATGATTTCTGTAGATATACGTACATGTGCATATACTGTAAACCTCCAAAGTGCATTTCCTTTTATTCTTCATATTTGTGTCCCTGATAATATTTCAGTGCGTTTAAGATGATACCTCTCCAAATATCTACAGTATGATTCACAACCAGGAGTGATTTATTCCCACTCACTCTCATCACATTGTGCACATAGACATGTGTACATACAGAGACAGATCACTGTTTGCCTCGACTCATTTCATTCTCACAGTTTGCAGACTTGTGGCCTTGTCTTTTGTGCAATCACTCCCTGTGCTCCACTCTGCATATACACTACCTACATTTGCAAGTTGGTGTCTTTTCTGTTACATACATCCTTTTCCTAGTTGAGAGTACCAACGAAACCTTGTGAAACACAATCTTCATATCCGTGCAGAAGAATGGTCGAAACCCCAACCTCCATTGTCCTTTCTCACAAAGAATCCTGCATGGCTGGTATTCTTTGGCAGGGCCTTTAATATGTCCTTAATAGCTTGGTTTTCACGCCTCCTATTCTTCATTCTCCTTCTGCCTCAGATGCACATTAACACCTGATCAGCTCTTGATATTTTCTCCGAGACGCTCAGAGAAAGGAGACGATGGCCTCCATGGGGATGCAGATGGCAGGCTCCGCTCTGGCCCTGTTAGGTTGGATTGGGTCGATCATCGTCTGCGCTTCACCCATGTGGCGGGTCTCTGCCTTCATTGGCAGCAACATTGTTACATCACAGATCATCTGGGAGGGCATCTGGATGAACTGCGTGGTCCAGAGCACAGGCCAGATGCAGTGTAAGGTGTACGACTCCATGCTGTCTCTGGGTACAGACCTCCAGGGGGCTCGTGCTCTGACAGTGGCCTCCATCATCACAGGCATCGTAGGGCTCCTCATAACTTTCGCTGGCGGAAAGTGCACCAACTTCATTCCAGAGGAGAGGGCCAAGGCGAGGGCCTCAGTGGCAGCAGGTGTGATTCTGATCATCAGTGGATTCCTCTGCCTCATCCCTGTGTCCTGGACTGCCAGCGTTATCATAAGGGACTTTTACAGCCCTCTGCTAGTGGACGCCCAGAAGAGAGAGCTCGGGGCCTCCCTTTACATCGGCTGGGGGGCCGGGGGACTGCTGGTCTTGGGAGGGGCGCTTCTGTGTGCCAACTGTCCCCCCAAGGAAGATAGGAACCACTCTGTGAACTACCTGCTGAACAAGTCAGGGGGATACAGCAAAGACGCCTCATTGCGAGCTTCTACACCAACAAAGACGTATATTTGAGTTCCTTAAAGAGGCAAATGGAAATCTGGATGATGACTGTCTGATTTTGTCTTCATGAAGTAAGAAAAGGACACGCACAGAAAACTCACAATGAAGGAAATATGCACATCGTCCTCATAAAGGAATCAAACTTTGGATGTATGAAGATTGCTTTAAATCTGAATGTCAGCCTCAGTGATGAAGTATATCTATATCAGGATTGTTTGAACTATAGAAACTCTGTTTTACATGTGGGAATATGGGAACTGATTTGTTTCAGCTAAAGAAAAGGTCTTTTTTTTTATATTTGTGATTCTATTTTTACACAATAAATGCATTTTTTTTTTCTTCTCTCATGCTTCTTGTTTATATGCATTTCAAAAAATGCTCCCGTGGTTATTTGATCCAAACACTGGGGGAACCTGTTTGTCAGGTACTTACCACTGATTACTATCCAGGAAACAAACAGGGTGACTCAGGGACTTTGACTGTTGCTGGCTAATCTGTTTAGTAATGCATGACATTCTTTTTTTTTTTTTTTTTTTTTTCATCCAACAGTTCAGCACAAATATTCTGCCTCTGTAGGAAGGAAATAGATTGATTAATTAAAAGTTTTTTCCATAAAAGGCATGAATGTTAATAACAATCTCAAATTAAAGAGTTTGCTTTGATTTGTTTTTGAAAGATGTCAACACCGCCAACAACATGGGAGTGTTGTATTTTCTCATGTTATTATGCTGCAGATCAGAGACAAGTGTGTGTGTGTGGGGGGGGGGGGGTCAAATGACTCAGATGTCACAGGAAGAGTCTGAAGAGCTTGAAATGTTCAAAACAACAAATTGCCCCACTAAGCATTCCTGTGTCTCTCTCACTGGTTTCGTTTCCTCTACAATTACTATCTGTACTGTGAGTGCAACAGAGGGATAAAGATGGAGTATCTCCAAGGCCTACACTGATTCTTCCAACCAGTAACTTTAAGAGAAATTAAACATGTTGTTTGCCAAGGTGTTAATATTAATGTTACAATAATATTTGCAGTGTTTAACTTCTGTCTGGCTTGGATGTGGAGGTCAGACATCACTCCCACCTTTTCATTCTGTTAGTGGAATAGTGAGACTTTACCTTGTAACATGTAAGACACATGTAAAAAGCTAAAAGGATGATACATACCTCCAACATAAATGTTAAATCTGCAACACCACATAAACATTGGGATTTTTAAAAAAAAGTTGACGCCATTTCAACACTGACTACTCACAAACACCAGATCTACTTGTGAGCGTCGGTCTAAACTTAAATGGTATTTTCAACAGTTATTCTGTATCAGAAGATGAGAGGTTCTCTTCAGTTCCTCTTCCCAGATTCCTCACCTTAACTCAAGTCTTCCAGTCTTTTGTTACTGTGAGCAGATTAAACCTTGTCATTGTTTTTGATCTTTTGTGACATGCTGCTACCTAGTGGCCATTTGCTTCCATAGATTTTTATCTTACAACATCTGTTACAGGAAACAACTTTTCAAATTTTTCTTCCCACAATCCCTTGTTGTAGTTTGAAGTGAAAAGCCACACATGCGTTTGTGTTGACATGATGCAGAAGAACAAATTTCAGTTTTATACAATGAACAAAAATATAAACGTAACAGTTTTGTTTTGGCTCCCGTTCTTCATGAGTTGAAATTAAAGATATAAGACTTTTTATAATCACCCAAAAGGCTTCGTTCTTTCTCTCAAATATTCTTCATAAATGTGTTTAGAATCTGTGTTAGTGAGCATTTCTCCTGCATCAAGATATTCCGTCCACCTGACAGGTGCATCAAATCAAGATGCTGATTACACAGCATGATTACTGCACAGGTGTGCCTCGGGCTGGTCACAATAAAAGGCCACTCTAAAATGAGCAGGTTTATTTTGAAACTAGAATTACAGTCTTGTGGTTGTATGCCTCCACCAACAACCAAGTTGCAATCAAGTTCCTGACTTACAGCTCGAGCGTTTTTGCAGAACAATATGATGTCACAGTGAAGTTTACCTTTGACCAATTGGAAAGCCTATAAAATGTCATCACTTAATTTTATCCTCATAGACATTTGATTTAAATTGTGTCATAATTAGTGTATGAATTCATGAATTATGGCTAAAAACATGCTTTGTGAGATCACGGTGACATTTGACCTCTGAACAACAAATTCTCATCGGTTCATCCTTGAGTCCAAATGAATGTTTGTGCCAGATGTAATCAAATTCCCTCTGGATGTTGATATGATATGATATATTGCATTCACAAGAACGTGAGATCACTGTCGCTGACCGTTTCCCACAACAATCAAATCAGTTCATCTTTAATTCAAAGTTAATGTTTGTGCCAAATTTGAACCAATTCCCTCAAGTTGGTTTTTCAAGAGGCTAAAACCGTGTTTTGTGAGGTCACAGTGACCTCGACCTTTGACCTTTGACGACCAAAGCCTAATCAGTTCATCTCTGAGGCCATGTGGACAATTTGTGCCAAATTTGAAGAAATTCCCTCAAAATGTTACTGAGATATTGCA
The DNA here is from genome assembly GCF_002260705.1 of Seriola dumerili. Classification (NCBI taxonomy): domain Eukaryota; kingdom Metazoa; phylum Chordata; class Actinopteri; order Carangiformes; family Carangidae; genus Seriola; species Seriola dumerili. The sequence goes on from NW_019174291.1 coordinate 409,308, forward strand.
GCATTAAAAGACATTTAGTAGGTACTGAACTGTGTGACTTGTGGGGCTGTGGATCACAAAATGAGTCAGTATCTGGTGTGACCACCATTTGCATCATGGAGTGCAGCGCATGTCCTTTGTACAGAGTTGATCAGTGGCCTGGGGAATTTTAGACTGCTCCTCTTCAATGGTTATGCAAATTTGCTGGATATTGGCAGGAATTGGAACATGCTCTTGTACACGCAGGGCTGGAGCATCCCAAACATGCTCAATGGGTGACATGTCTGGACATGTCCTGTGACCACACAGGACATGCAAGAACTGGGATATTTTAAGCTTTATTATTATTAAGCTTTTCATTAAGGAATGAAACAGATCACGGAGCAAAATGCTGTGTCCTGTTAACTGTTCACTTCTACCAGCAAAGTGTCAGGATGTGATAAAAGGTCAGATCGCATCTGTCGATTCTGAATAAAACCTTGATCTGTTTTTGTTCCAGGGTGTGAGAGAGTCTGCTCACTGTCCATGGCTCTGCAGGAGCTGGGCATCAGCCTCTCCATGATAGGTGTTGCTGGAACCATCCTGATCTGCGCCCTGCCAATGTGGAAGGTGACGGCATTCATCGGCACCCATCTGGTGGTCATGCAGGTGTTCTGGGAGGGTCTGTGGATGACCTGTGTCAGTGAGTACACAGGTCAGCTGCAGTGCAAGCTTTACGACGCCCTGCTGGACCTGTCACCAGACCTACAGGCAGCCCGCGGCCTCATCTGCATCAGCCTGGTTCTGGGATGTTTGGGATTCCTCATCTTCCTCCTGGGCGCACGCTGCACCAACTGCCTGAGCCACCCGGGTATAAAAGCTCGGGTGGTGCTGAGCTCTGGGGCCATCTTCTGCCTGGCATCCTTCACCACCATAGTCGCTGTTTCCTGGACGGCCAACTCCATCATCAGTGACTTCCACAACCCGCGTGTTCCTGAGGTGCTGAAGAGAGAGCTTGGAGCAGCCATATATATTGGCTTTGTGACCTCTGGGCTGCTGTTCTGTGGGGGAGCCATTCTGTGCACAAGCTGCCCCCCACAGAGGGCCAGGTTCCCCTCCAGTGGGTACACACGGGCCAGGATCCCCACACACAACAGCTATGCCATCAAGAACTATGTGTGAAGTGAGGATCGAGGGTGGAACACACACATCTTACACTGTGTGATGTAATGCAATTGACCATAAAGATATTGAAAAACATAAAGCAATATATTAAAGGTCCCATATAGTATAAAGGTAGATGTCCATGTGTTTGATTATAAAGCAGGTCTAGGTTCTATATTAATACTGTGAAAGTATCAGATCCTCAGTCCACAGAGAAAAGTACGCAGCCTGTATTAAGAAACTGAGCTTTAAAACCAGCCGTCAAGACTGTAACTTTGTGATGTCACAACAAAGCAGTCCCCACACTCAGCCACGCCCCAAGCCCCGCCCACCTGAACCCACCATCCACCATTGCGGTAATTGGTTCCTCTGAGTGTTTACCTGAAATCTGCTATATTTTTATTTGATTTCTGAAAACCCAGTCAGCCAATCAGAAGAGAGGCTCAGAGCTTCCTCTCTTCGGATCACTGACCAGTAGTTACTAGAGCTCCAGAGAGAACCCTGACAGAGGAGACGTAAAACTACATTAAGATGGTTTTTGGTTCCACAAATATATATTCTAATGGATCAACACTTCAAATAAAACATCAGAAAAGTGTAAAACATGGGACCTTTAACATTTGTATACAATGAAAAGGATTGCAAAGGTATGTTTTACAATACATTCCAATATGTTTTCAGTTTCCTGCAGGATGGGACACAACGATTTGAACACAGTTACTTTAATTCTGTCCACAGCGGTGTCAACACCAGCCATTTGAAGATGTTTGTAAGATTGAAGTGTTGTTATGATGTGCAGATGAATTATTATTTACGGTGGCCCTGAGAGCTCAACACACTGCAACTTAAGAAAACACAAGCAAACAGGCAAAACACAAACAAATTCAGAAAACATCTTCATCAATTTGACAACACATGTGCTGCACATACTCACAACACAACGGAAGTGTTTCCAGGGGACACAACGAAGTGGTGAACTTGGCTGGGATGCACTAGATGTCAAGTCAAAAGCATTGAACAACAATTGTGTCTGGATGTATTATAATACATTCATGCACTTTTTTGAGTCAGGGAAAGAGAGGGGATGATATGCAGCACAGGGCCACTGCGGTTAGGACTATGCCTTCAAGGTGCGCAATCTACAAGGTGAGACCCTGAGGCGCCCCCTCAACACTTTTATGTGTCTCCTGCAAACACCTCTGTCGTGTTGTGAGTATTTGCAGAACATGTGTTGTCAAATTGATGACGATGTTCTCTGAATTTGTTTGTGTTTTGTCTGTTTGTATGTGTTTTCTTAAGCTGCAGGGCGTTGAGCTGTCAGGGCCACTGCAGAAATATATTTCACTGTAAGTCTGATACAGCTATGATTAACTGGCAGCTTCTGAAATAGCTGCAGTCTGTCCCAGTGACTCATCAGATGGACTTTCCTCATCTCATGAAATATGCATTTATTCCTTTCACAAAGAAAACTAATGAATAGCTTTGTAGCTCAATGTGCATGCATTTCGATTCAGTATTAAACTACATTAATCATGTTTTAGTCACCGTTCTTTTATGTGAAATTATTAGCAGCCAACATTTGCCGTTCTAAAATCTTGTGTGCTTATGAATTGCATCTTAGATTTCAAAATAAATGCTGCAGTGTAAATATGTGCCAGTTAATGACTATTCTGCATTGAGAACTCCAGTAGTCATCAACACTCCTACATGTGAGAACATGACTTTATATCAGTAAGAACTTGAGGCTCTTTAAATCAAATTTTCTCTCAGAAAGACGACCCAGTGGCTGAAAAATCACAGCACAGTGGAACCTTTGTTTTCCTCCGGGAGAAAGGGATTGTTTTGAAACCATGGCAAACAGAGGGACTTCCCTCCTCCACCCAGCTACAGCCGTGCCCTGCCTTCTTCTTTTCATGAATACCAAAGAACCGGTTTGTCCTTTCTGAACAGACATGCAAAATGGACAGACACAGGCACAGACACAGACACACACACACACACACACACAAACACATACACACACACACACACACACGCACATACACGCGCAAATTGTCTGTGCCTCACTCATGCACACACGTTAAAATAACACCCCACCCCAGTGCGTTGTGCTGCCAGCTGTTTCTGGTTAGGCAGTTGGGCCTGCAGTGAAAAGGAGGAGCAGAGAGGCCGGCCGGAGTCATGGAGCGGCAGCTGGAGCTCGCTGCCCTCGGTCTGGCCTTCGCAGGGTGGCTTTGTGCCATTCTGACACGCTGTCTGGCCCTGTGGAAGGTGAGCGGCACCCTGGACAACACCACGGCCTCTCTGCCTGCCTACTGGGACGGGGTGTGGCTGGAATGGGATCACTGGGACTTGGCCCACGATGGCAGCCTGCACTGCTCTTTCTACCAGTCTCTCATGTCTCTTTCTGGAAGTTTTCGGACGTGGAGAGCCCTCATCATGGCCGCCATTGGAGCTGGGGCTTTCGCTGCGGTGATTGCTGCGGTGGGGGCAGTGTGGTTCCCTAAGCGTGGCCAGATCAAAGTGTTTTCTGGTGCTCTCTTTGTTTTGTCTGGAATCCTGCTGCTGGTTCCCACAGCATGGACGTGCCATCACAGCAGTCAGCCACTGGAGGGTGCTGTGCTGCTGAGAAGAGACTGGGGACCTGCTCTCTACCTCGGCTGGATCTCCTTTGCTTTGATGCTGGTCGGAGGGGTGTTTCTCACCACCAGATGCCCCACCAGTGAGAGGCAGGTACAGCAGCATGAAGGGAGCAGGTGCCCGAATCTAGAGGAGGAGGCTAACCACCCACTGAACAGGATCAACAGGACTACGTTCACACACAGCCAGTATGAACGCAGATCAGAGCCCATCTGAGGGGGCTGTGTTGTAATATAGAACTGAGTGTGACTGATTAAACTGGAATATCATCAATATGTGAAATGGCTGTGGATGGATTTAACAGCAGAGGAAAAATATTGAGTAATGATGCACTGGTTTAATAAAGTGTGGATTTAACATTAGAGAGCACAGGAACGTGTCATTTAACTAGTTGTATTGATAAAGGTGTGTGTAGGACTTTGATTTGAAGTGTTTGTTTCATTTCTGTTGAAGCTAACACACTATTTATGCTGCGTAGCATTGCTTTGCATTCAATTCTCACATCCCAATTTAATACCACTGCAACATGAAACTTCTGAGCTTGTTTGACTTGATGCAATAATTGATACTGAACTGATTCCCATATTACTGTCTACTGAGACATAAGACATTACTGTTTGAGTGAGTTCATACTGTTCCTAGAACTAAATACTGTACATATGTTACACTACATTATAGTATATTATATATATATATATATAGTACAGCAGTTTCCTATTTGTTTTGTTTGTTGAGCAGCAAATGTGTTTACAACTGAGATGAGACTGATGAGTCTGTGAAATAAAGCTTTGAAATGAATCAGGGTTTAGAAGTTATTTGACGTTACGCCACAGAGCACTTGGGGAGGAAATAAGGTGATCAGTAATTTTGACTGATACTGTTACTGAGTATTTTTCTTGGAAAAAAAAACGTATCAGATGTGAAGCTGGGCTTTACAGAATTCTATTTACAGATCTTCGCCAATTTCTAGCAGGTATTTCATGAGATAGTCAGAACGATGCACTTTACAGGCTGAGGAACGCAGCACACTTTGTCCAGCGTGAATTTACAGTGGAAGTCCAAGTTAAAACCTGAGAGGGAAACATCTGTTTTTCCTGTTTCCTTCTATTTTTGGAACATATTTGGTCATGGTGTCCTGCAAAACTGTACTGTACAGTCATAGCATTAAAATGCAGAATTTAACTCCACAACATCTGCAGGCAAAAACAACAAGTTCAGTAACGCTGGTAATTCATTATTCATGTTGCTTTCACCAATGGTAGTCGAAGCTGATGAGACCCAATCAGGGAGCGACTGTGGGAGCCTACATCATCAACCCCAAAGGTCTCAGTTTCTGCCCATCCAGACTAAAACACAACCCTGGAGTTTTCAAACTAAAACATTTCCAAAAGTCTCTGTTTTAGGTGCTGGACAAGTAGTGTGGACGGTAGGCGTAAAAGCGTATTCGTGTGGATGTAGCCTGTGATCTCATTTGTTTTCAAAACAGCTGTGTGCATATCAAGAAAAATCACATGTGCATATAGAAAACAGAAAATATTTTGTTATATATTTATTTGCTACAAAGCAAACCTATTCATTATGACAAAATATGTATTATTAGGTTGAAGAAATTAGTCATAAAATTGTGATATAGAGCATAGCTGCATGGCACACAATGTCTGATGAGAAAGCAGAAACGACCTTGTCCAGAAGTACTGCTAATGGTGCAGAGGTACTAGCATAAAAACTTTAAATAAATAAGTCAGTGCAGGCCATCCGATCTGTTTACTGACCTACAAGTTTAGGTATAAATGTTCAAACGCATTTTCAAAATACATTCCACCCAGATTACAAATAGAAAAAAAACTCTATATAGTCAAATAAATCCTTTAAACAAAGAGAAGCTGGGAAATAGGAATGCCTGAAATTAGCCTGAATCTGATCGTATATATAGTCTCTTGAATGAGTTTGCAGTTTGTTTGCTTATAGTGTGATTAAGGTGCAGAGTCCTGACTGGTCGGGTTACTATAATTTCTCATCTCCCTCCTCCACATCCCTCAGACTGAGCACCTCCAGAGAGCCTCTGCCTTTAGTCTCACAGCGGATCAGCTCATCGATCTCCCTGAAGCAGCCGGGATCCACCAGACACACCTGAGGGGGAGGAGGAGGAAGGAGGCGCAGAAGAGGAACCAAGGCATCAGTTCAGTTTAGGCATCAGGGAAGATTTTACATAACAGGTGGTAGAGAAAGTAAAAGGTATGCACAGGTCACATTGGATTTCATGATTTTAGAAAAAACACAACTTTAATGTCATGGCTGGATAAAAAAGTCAAGTTTTAAATTTAGCAGAATTTAACTAATGTCTGATTGTAACTCCCACTGCAGAGATCCACAGTCTTAAAAATCTATTTGTATTACTCAGTGACTGGAGAGATCACTCAATCACACTCACAAACACACTGCCATTTTAAAAAAACCTCCCTGCTCCTCACCATTTCCAGATTCTCATCAAAGTCCTCACTCTCCACGACCTGCAGGAGCGGCTTCAGCTTCTCCTTCAGCCTCTTGGCCTCTTTGGCTGGCAGCATCAACCGCAGCCTCATGTGGGCTCTCTGGATCTCCATGGTCTCCTTCAGCTGCCGGATCACTTCCAGAGCCTGGGAACAGGACAAGAGTACAGTAAGATCATCATTCCCTTTAATGAAGGCCTGAATAAAGTGAAGGGAAAAACATCACAGACTCTCACAGTCTGATTTCTGCTGCAGAGTCAAAACCTATGTCAATAATAATAAACGCCATCTCAAGAGTGTTGAATTAAAGGCATCACTGCAAACTGTAATGACAAGAGCAGTCACATTACTATCTGATTTTTCCAGGTTTAGACACCAACAAGAAGTACTATGTCACATTCAATTAATTATCAGATTTTGATTTTGAAGTAGATATATTATTGTGCTTTGAGACTCATACATCAAATGTCATTGGGATCCACTAGTCTGGAGTGAGCTACAACTAATATCTTCGCAGCTAACTAACTACAAAAATCACACTCCAGGTGAGACAGATGATACATTTTATTGTATTCACTCATTTATGGACATAGCTCAATGTGTCTATTTATTGTTGGCAGTGTCTCCAACAGACTGAAAATGTATCTGAGGTAGTCAAAGCATTGGACAACATCGTAATATTCCCAAGCGAATTTAACAAAAAATCATTGTACCATGCTACAAACTTACACGACAATGCACCTTCTCAGTGGACATTTCAAGCAGTTGGCATATTCAAGTGCAGACATACTTTTAAAACAACATATAATAAATATATTAATACATTCAAACATAATAAAAATAAATCTTCAGGCCAAATATTTGTGTAACTGTAGTTCTGAGAAATTCTGCAGATGGGAAACACTGTTTTGTGTTGTTTATAATCATAAGAGCAAACCAAAGCCGTATGCATCTCTTCACCTGCTGCTTAGTGCTCTTATTGGCCTTGACAGAGTAGTGGATGTCCTTCATCGCCCGCTCAATGAGATTGACTGTGTAGGGCCTCTTGGTCTCAGGATTTACACACTTTTCTGCCACGGTAGTTGCAATGTCCCTGAACATCGTCTCCAGCTGGGACTGCCTCTCCTTGTCTGACACTTGGAGCTCTCCCTTGGCCAGGATCTGTCCAATAAATAAATTAGTAAATAAGTAGAGGAAGTAAAAAAACAGCAGATAAAAGGTGACGGAGTGACAATGAATATTGCACAGGACCGTGCTGCCAGGGAAACATTTAGGAACAGGTTCTTACCTGTTTACAGATTTCTGTCAGATCATCTGTCCCAAAAGCGTTAGTCAAATCGTCCTTCTTTGCCACCTGACCTTTGGACACATTAACAAAAACAGAGTGTGTCTGCAAAACCTCATCCAGGTCTTTCTCTCTGGAAGAAAAAACACAATGTTTGGACATTCAGACCTTTGCTCTCGCTGGTCTGGTATTCGAGAGGCACAAAACTGACAGACTAGTGGATTTGATTGGTTATTTATAAAGCAAAACAGCAAATGTCAGTTCAATCGGACGAATAATAAACAAGATAATCTAGTAACTCATGTTAGTAAAATCATGTTAACCGTGCGGGTGTTGACATTTAACGTTACTCACGCTCCTGATCTCCAGCTCATCACTTTATTCTTGTAGCAGGCGATTTCAAACCGCTTCCCTCCTTTTTTCATCCTAACCACCGCCACATTTGTCAGCCGTATCTGATTTGTTGGCGTAAATATAGACATATTTCTAATTATCGATAGAAACTCTGCCCAGGTTTCTGCTGCCAAGAAATATCCAAGTGCGCTCCCAATGAGTGTCCCCTGTGAAACAGCAAAGATAAACAAGTGTTCCGTTAGTAACTTGTGATGATTAGAAATAGTAGAAATTATTTATTAAACGATTTCATTTTTTTAAAGAAAAAAATGCGGGAATCAAAAAACTGATGGGTATGTGAATTTTGGCAATGTATCGATATATATTGTTTGTCACAATTCTGCTTTGAATGTCGCATTGACTGCTACTACATCGACATTAGAAAAGACTACACTTCCCAGCATGCTCAGTGGCCAAAAAACATGGTTGCACACAACATCAAGTGCATAGGACTCTGTACATAGTATCTGCAGCAATGCTAAATTTCTTCTTAGTTATTTTGCTTTTCTTAAGACACGTATCTACCTCGGATACTAAAGGTGAGCCTATTTGTTGTTTTAACGTAACCTCACGTTTACGTTATATTTTAACTAACGTTAGTAACACTGCTAGCTAGCATGTATTGCTAGCCAGTCACCCGCCTTTGGTTTGCAGCAGGTGACCTAAGTTTGGGGTTTAACCCTGTTGTCTTGTCGCTTGTTGGTGGATTAGCCACTGTCTGGTACAACTGTTCCTGCGTTGCAATACACGTAGCGGTGTTAGCGAACCTTTACAGTTCATTACTCCTCTGTAAAGAGAACTCGGTTTGATGCCTCTCCTCTCTCCAGTCTCTCAGAATGAACACAGACCCAGTGAGAGCTATTTCATGTCGATATGGCACAACAGGCTGTACCTGTACTCAGCTGCTGCCCTTGTCTTCGGGATCTGGTTCTCCCTGAAGATGGCACTGAAGAAGGTGAGTGGTCTCTTGCTGATATCCCCCTTCACTCCTTTGTGGTCTGTTAGACATATTGTGTTGTTATTCTTCTTATAAGTGCAGATTTCTGTGGAGCTGTGAAGTGTTTAGGTAGTGCTCATGTTTCCAAAATGTAAAATACATGTCTTCCTCTTTATGCTTTTAGAAAAGCTTCTCCAAGGATATTGGCCCCTGGGTCTACAAAGCTGTGAAGAACAATGACAGCTCTGACAGAGACACTGCAGTTCATGTGTCAGGAGTTAAAATCTTCTACGGCTCACAAACTGGAACAGCAAAGGTGCAGATGTTGTTTCCTGAATACTTGAACATCCTCACTGGCCCATGATGTTAATATGTACACAAGATGATGCTATAGTTTGATGTAAAATCCAGAGATACAGACTAATAGTGTTATGTAAACATTTGTAATTCAAAATTGCACACATAATATGAAATTGAAATGACTGACTGCTTACACATAGTAAATATACCATTCTGAGATGTCTGATAAGCATCAAATGAGACTCTTCACTTGTCCAGGCCTTTGCAAAAGAGCTGTCAGAGGAGGTGAAGAATTTGGGGATACCAGCTGAAGTGACTGACATGAAAGACTACGATCCAGATGATCAACTTGCTGATGAGGTAAGCCAAGTGCAAACAAAAGATGCTTTTTCATCTAATTAAGGGCAGAAAGATGGGAAAAAAAATAAAGCAGTGTGTGGAGACATATGTTTCTCAACTTGAGAGGGTCAGTTTAAAAAATCATGTCCCCATACAGGAGCCTAAACACCTGCAAACGTTAGAGCTGCTCCTCAGTGACGAACCCATAACTTTGTCATTGTATAAATTAAGTGACTAATTTATGCATCAGTTAATTGTTGCAGGAAGTGTAGTGTATATACTGTCCTCAGAAGTTTCTCGGGACTGTTAATTAAATCTCTGAAATGTAACTTTAAGCCAATAAGATTTTGCACTGTGCACAAGGCAAGGCTTAATTAGAACAGAATTAATCAAAGTATAATAAATCATAACTGTTATTTATTGAGAGCTTGACAACAAACAGTACAGTAATCCTGGACTTCTGTTGCAGCTCAGCCTTTTCTTTCATTTTTCACTGATTCAATTCTTCAGACGGCTGGCACAGGGGACAAATGTGTTACACTTATCCTGCTCAGCTGTAGAAAGATGGATTATTTTCATCAGTGTTCCCTTTTTATTTTGTGGGCACAGGCGCTGTGTAGTGCATTGAGAGATGAATAGGAGATTGGTTGGCTGGCACACAACAGGAGATAAAATAGCTATTTATTCAACAGGACAGTGATACAGTTTTCACAGTGATGGAAAATCTCCACAAGAGGAATGACCACAGGCACCAGTCGGTCCCTAGATTCAGCTGTTCCTCAGTGCATTGACTCTCACTGGCTAGCCATCAGTCAAGAAGACAGTATGTGTCTGGCAACTTACACCCTGTTAGACATGAGACAAGTCAGCTGTCTCACTCCTGAACGTTGCTGTTTATATCCACAGGGCTAACTAAACAATGTGTGTGTGTGTACCTATTTTAAATTTAATCTTTCTGCATTAAATTTTAGTCTTGGGGACCAGTTAGCAAAATCAGTGTTGTGTAATTATTTATCAATTAGCTTCTATAAGTAATAATTGCTGAAAACATGGTAAGTCGCCTGTCCTGGAGCAGCTTGTTCATGGTGCTCTAGTGCATTGCAAGATTTGTCTTTGGTTATGACTTAAAGTAGGCGTGGACATTTTTTCTGAAGTTTCCAAATGATTTAATCATTTTGTCTCTCGAGTCCAAATTACCATTGGTGTTTAACATTGTTCAAAACATCCAGGAAAAGGTCTGAGTTCAAGAAACACTACATGTACAAATGTATCCTTCTCTGAGATGCTCTTAATTCACTTTTTCACTGTCTTCCATTGTTCATTTCTTCATTCAGTGCACCAGTAAGTCAGTCTGTGTGTTTCTGGTGGCAACATACACTGACGGACAACCCACAGAGAACGCTGAGTGGTTCTGTAAGTGGCTGGAAGAGGCATCCACTGACTTCAGATATGGCAAGACCTACCTGAAAGGCCTCAGATATGCAGTGTTCGGTCTTGGAAACTCTGTCTATGTTGGCCACTATAACACGGTGAGAAATGGTTTCCATATTAATTTTTGTCAGTTAATATAATAATGATAATAATAATAATAATGTAATACTGCTACGTTGTATTATTAGAATCAGTTGAAGAGTATCCAAAGCCACAAGTTTGACAGCTGTAGCCTGGCAGTGGGAAACATGATCTGTATCTAAACTTGACTTCACATGCAGCTCACGCAGCATTCAGTAACTGGTACAAAAGCCAAGAATGACCAAACTTTATTTGTTTAAACCCTGTTCAACCATATTTTCTTTTTCCTTCTCCAGGTGGGTAAAAATGTGGACAAGTGGCTTTGGATGCTGAGTGGCATGCGAGTCATGACCAGGGGAGAGGGTGACTGTAATGTGGTGAAGAGCCGTAACGGCAGCATCCAGGCAGATTTCCAGGCCTGGAAGGTCAAGTTCCTCAACCGCCTGCAGGCCCTGGCCAAGGGTGAGAAGAAGAGCTGCAGCGGGAACTGTAAAACTGGAGGCTCTTGTAAGAATAAGAGGAAAGACGGACACATGGAGGAGGAGGAGGAGGAGGAAAAGGCAGCTCCACAGAATCCCAGCCCTGAGGTAATGACAAAAAGAAACTGAAACTGAATTTAGATCTCTATTCTGTTTTACATGGCGCACTATAAACATCTTAATGGGGCAGTAGGTTGACTTATTATTTAAAAAGACTCCTTCAAGTTGAATAACTAACGTTCAGCCCCCTTTGTTGGCAAGTATCTGTCCTGCTGAAGTGTCCTTGAGCAAAACGTTGAAAGCTTTCAAGCTCTTGGATCAGTATACAATACATATATATGTATAAAATGCATTAAAACCTCTGTTGTAATAAAAAAGGATTTAGTAGCTTCTCAACAGAAATAAAACACAAAACAAAACTATGTTCATCAGGATTTGAACAGAATTAATTCTTTAATTCATTCACCACACACTATCACAACAATCCATAGCCCTGTTCTTGAAGGATATGATACAACACGGCCTTACTCCTGCCCACCACACTGTTAGATATAGACTCTGGGCTCGTCCCCCTTGTGAATACAAGAAGAAGAAGTGTGAGAAAGTGTGTAGCTGATATCTAATTACAAAATCGTCCCCTGGCTTATGATGATGCCTCTTAAAAGCAGAGGGGCACTTTAGATATCCAAGCAGCTCTTATCACTGGACGTGGACTGGCTGAGCTTACGGCTTCATGTTGTACTCCCAGCAATGTGATTAAAATCAGATAAGGACTCTAAATGCCTCAGGAAGAGGAGTGTTACTCACAGTTCATCAAGTCTGTATTTAGTGGCACAGATGTTGTGCATTTTGCATCGTCTCAGGAAAATGTTCTTCATGGCTTACATGCAATTTGTCATCTCTGTCATCACTGTCAGTCACGTCGAAATATGAAAATAGCTCCTTCATTTTTAACTAATCACTGAAATTAGAGATTTCTCTAGAAGACACGTACAAACACAGACATATAATATACACACACTCACACACTAACAGCTTTCGTACGCATCACAGCACACACAGATGACCAGTTGTCATGGTAGCGGGCACCTCAGAGCCAACTCTAGCTGAGACTCCGTCCCCTCTGTCTGCAGCACTCAGTGCACTCAGCAGAGGTGACATTCAACCGGAACCAAGAGCAGCTGAGGACTGTGGCGAGGGGACCATCATCTGTGATTTCTCCACCCAGTGTAACGCTCATGCATTTTTATCCTGCAGCCGCACACGTGGGCAGAAGCTTCGACACTGGGCGCACATTGTGATAAATCCTCTGAAACACCATAAACATGCATATGGTTTTCTTATTTAATCAGGCAGAGGATAATGATGTGCACTAAATTCTTTCCATATGGGCTCCCCTGCTCGAGCACAGACAAGTTTATAATTGGTTATGGGCTGGAACATATGTGAATCTCTGTACTTTGGAGAATCATTTACACTCGTCTGTCTCATCGTACCCTTGACCCCTTTTTTTTTTTCTAATAATTTTTTGTGGTTTTTGTTCTCTTACATCTTGTTTCAGGACGCTCTGATAGAATCCAGCAGTGATGAGGATGAGTCCGGCCTGCAAGATGAGAAGAAATCAGGTTCAGTGGTGGACATGGAGGATCTGGGCAACATCATGAACAGCGCCAAGAAAGCCAAGGTCAGACTCCATCCACACATGCATATGCTTATTTCTCATTACACATTACCCAAGTCATCATGTTCCTTTACAGGTAAGTTAGCTGATAATCTTGTCCAAAAGGGACCTGGAATGAATTAATACCACCTTTACTTAGCCTCAGAAAACCTCTACTACTGAAGGAGTCACAGGAACTCTTATACAGCTGAGCATTCATAGAAGTACTGTACCGTTCTACTTGTAAACATGAGGTCGACATACAGTACTTAGCTGCCTGCTTCACAGTGTTACAGTTCTGGAGTTCTCGTCTCATCATCCAGCAGGTTTATTTTCGGCGTTTCCGCTTCAAGGTCTACAAACGGGCCCCATTGTAGCATTAAGCTTCCGCCACCCCAGACCAATCTAAGTGTGTTGAGTAAAGAGAAAAAAGTGGTGTCACTGGAGGAGAAATGGCAGATGGGTTGATAGACACCAGACCCCGGCAGGCGAGAAGCAGAGGCTTGCGTAATAGCGAGGACGCCCACTTCACAGACTTGTGAGGAACGAGTGACTCAAGAAAAAGCAGAAGAAAATGAGAAGGAAGAGGCATTATCAGCCCCTCTTTTTATAGGCTGTCGTAGAAGGAGTTGGGCAAAGAAGTGAGGACTGAGAGGAAGGGAAATGGAAGGAAATGTATATATCCAGCCCTGTCATGTACCTGTTGTTTTGAGTGGCAGATCCTCTTGTATTTTAGATCAGAGTGAAATTACAATCACTAGTTTCATGTTGCATTAACAAAGGTAGAACTCAAACAGACACAAGTCAAAGGAAACATCCGCAGGTGCGGTTAAGATAAGATGACTTTATTAATCCCAAAGGGAAATTGGAGTGTTCCAGCACCTTACATTCAAAATAAACAGATACCAATAGAAGTAAGAAAACAAGATAAAATAGAATAATAATAATATTACAATAGTAATAAAATAAATAGAGATAAAATGGAAATGTTTTTACAATGGGAATATAAACAGATGGTGTATAGTGTGTGTGTGATAGCATATGTTTACATGTACAAGTACAGTAGAAATGTAGGTTGGATTGTCCACAGCAGTAAAGTGCCTGTGCAGTGTCACACAGTACAGTACAGTACAGTCTGGTTTATACTACAGGTTGGAAAAAAATATAATTCTAATCTTGGTTGGTAATTTTCTTTTTAATGCCAAAACATTTTTTTAATCTTTGGTGTTCTTGAATGTGTAATAGGAGTTCAATTAAAAACAATCCCAGTAAACATCAGGCCTCACCTATCCACGTCTGTGTGTCTCTCATGGATATAATGAGTGTCCTATTACTTTACACCATTTGCTACTTTTAAATAGTCTCTGTCTGCATTTTGTCCAACTCCAAACTTTTCTCTCAGTTGGAAATGTTAGGTCCTTACAATAAGATGCTCACAAAATGATGTTTTATTGTGGCTGCAACAAAAGAACATGAACAGCTTTTGACAAACGAAATCAAACGTTTGAGGAGGTGGCGCCCCCCCCCCTCTTTCTGACAAACAAGCGAGTGAATATTTTCTCTTCTGTTCCGATTTGACAGGTGTGAAATTATTTTGATCTGTTATTCAGTAACTCAAGGGAACACCGAAGACAATACATTCGGTTTGACTGTAGCTGACGAGCCGTTCTGGTTCCTTAAATTTTATTTTCAAGTTAATGTTGTTTTATTTTCAAGTTAATGTTGTGGTTACAGTGCTGGAGAGGAGATGAAGTGTCCGTGTCTCACATAGATGTGGAACATAAGAATCAGAACAGAAAACAACAGATTCCCAGACTTGTCCCTTCTTTTGTCACATTAATATTAGTGTATTGTGTGTAAGCTGTGGGAGGCTTGGACAGACTCCTGCATGATGTGTTTACACATCACGGCTGGGTTGTTAAAGAGATATCAGCTGATGATTTAAGTTGCCTGGGAAGCTCAGTATTTAACAGTCATGTCTGCCACGGTGGGAAGAGCCAGACTTTGTTTTAAAAATTTCATATAGTGTTTTCCTCTAGTTTTTATTAGGAAGTCATGGGTTCCTATTGTCATTCTCAAAATCAGGATATTCCAATACATATTTGTGATGGCCCATTGACCTCCATACTTCTATTTCTCCTGCTGCAAATGTATTTTAATATTATTCAGTCTAACTTGTCTTGTATTATTGACGTATAATTATAATTATTTGCTGCAGTGACTTGTATCATCACACTTGCTGTATGTCTGTGGTAACAAATTAGTGTTGTTAGCATAATTTGGTCACACAGAGCAGGCATTGTGAGATGTAATTAGTTTCTTTACATTAAACATTTGCTATTGCCATGAGACGGCTAGTATTTAGCCGAGCTGCAAATTAAGTGTGAACAAAGAGACTCCCCTCTTGGAATATGTTAGTTAGCTAATTTACGATGTAGAGTCAGCTGAGATCCAGAAGTTTAATATCTGTTTTATATGACTCCCTGTTAATAAGATGAATATGTTGTAGGACCTTTTAAACTGAAGTCTCAGGTTATAAAGGCTGAATAAAATTTGCTCTCGGTGTTGCTGTGTTTAAAAAAAAAAAAAAAGAAAAAAAAAAAGAAAAAAGGAGCTGGAGATCAACCATGTCACTAACCTGGTTTTTATCTGCTCTCGACGCCCCTCATTATAACTGCAGATGGAAGCTCACTTGTTCGGCCACTAGGTGATGGCAGAGACTCTCAGTTGAAGGCAGCTCAAGTCTCTGAGTGAACCGCTGGTCTATGGCAGAGCTGCAGCGTCTGATATTTAACACTATACTGTTATTTCACTTCCCGAGCTTTTTGCATGGATTCTCTTGGCACATTAGGAAGACAGACCCTTAACAGATTTCATTACATTCCCAGTCTTTTCTCAAACTTACTTACTATGTGAGGCTGTATTCAAGTTCTTTGAGTCAGTCATGGTAATTGTTTTTAAGTGAATTAATCAGGATTTTGTCCAAGTGATGTGCTCACATCGGTCAAAAAAATGAAGTGAAGACTCGTCGTGCTTATGTCCCCATAGCATACATCACTGGCTTTTCCTGCACCGCTGGTATCTCTGAGTACTGTGTGCTTTCTTCTGTGGCTGCCTTCAAGACAAAATGGAGACGGGTCCGTTTTCACATTCTGTATTTTACATGTTACCACAGTAATTGATCGTATTGTTTATATTTTTTTAATATTCATTACACAACTATGTAAGCCCCGAGGCATGCACAGAACATGACCTCGCAGTAAACCTTAGCACATTTGCATTCCACCAGTGGTAATTTGAAATAATTGTATATTTGTATTACAGCCAGATTGATAAATTGGCCAGGCCAGTATATCAGCTGTTAGCGGCTCATTGCAGATATAATGGTGTCGGTGCATATTTCAGCCATTACATGACAAGAAATTGAAATACAGAAATGCAAAAGATATTTTTTGAAACTGTGTCACCATCCTATGATTTATCCATAATAGAGTAGTGGAGACGGTCGCCCACCCTGAGTCTGGTTCTGTTGGTAGTTTCTTCCTGTTAAAAGGGAATTTTTCCTCTCCACCGTCACCAAGTGCAGCTCATGGTGGGAACTGTTGGGTTCCTCTCTATAACATTGTAAGGTCTTAACCTTACCATGTAAAGTACCTTGAGACAATGTATGTTATGTATGTTTTATTTTTCAAATGTAAGATTTCCTGCTCACTCAAATATTGATGTTGGCCTCAAGAAAAAAAATCAGTCTGGCTGATTTGTGAAATATCTCAAAGCATTCTTCTTTTATTACAAAGGTCAGCCTTTACTGAACTCGATTCTCTTTAAAATTCTTACCAAAAAGGTGTCTGAGGTCATGTGGCATTAACTGTTGAAATGTCATTAAATTATTAAAAAGAGGAATGATTTTAGGGCTTTTAGACTGAGGACTCATTCTTTCACTGAAGAAAAGATGGATTTTAAAAACAGTTGTGATCAGTCAGAGACATGGGCTGCTTTCTCTCACTAATGAGTTTCACCGGTTGTGGATTTCATGGTCTCACACCCATCACACCTAAATAAATGTCTATTGTTTCTTAAATAAACCGTCTGTTTTCTTCAGGAATAATCTCTCACTTTGATAGTTACCTCATCCTTGCCTGTTGGTTGATGGAGACCAGCCCATACACAGCAGAATGCTGCTGAGCTAAATGTGGCACAGATGGATTTGTCTGTGTTGATGTCAGCGGTGCTTGTGGCCAGGCAGGACTGAGAATGACTGGATCACTGCTGAACTTGATGATGAGTACATCTTTCCCACAACTGTTTTTCTTCAAATGTACTCGATGATAGACTGGCAGGCAGGCAGGCTGTGATTGGCTGCCAGATTGCAGAGCTCATATCGCCCAATTTTAGTCTATATCAGTCTTTGGCTGTAATTCTGTTTGTATTCTGCCAAGTGCCAGTAAGCTTAATTTCCATTGTTGCTCTGATTGATTTTTCACCTTTCGAATTGGCGTCTCAACTTTGTCCTAGGAGGCTTCTGTTTCTGCCAGAGTGGTCTACTTCATGCTGTGGGACTGTTGCCAGATAGGAGTTAGTGTGGTACGGATCATTAACCTGAGCGGCTGCGTGGCTTTCTGGGCTGAGCTTTGATGTTTTTAACTTAGTGTCCAGATGAAAGAAGCAGGGGAGAAGATGTTCCTACGAGGGCTTTTGTATTAACTCACAAGTTTAAAATGACAGGATCATGTGAATGTGAAGTGGCTAAGCCAGTCCTTTGTTTGCTGAATATGTGTCATTTAAGGGAGTTTGTCAGTCAGGTTACATACTGACCATCACATCTTCTACACAACAATGTAGTACAACAACAAATATGATCTTTATTTGAAATGTAAACTGTTTCTATTGAGACAGTACTTTAGCTGAGTGAATTTTGTGGTGTGTTTTGAGACTCTTATTTGGTGGTAATGTATTAGTTTCCTTCTACAGTATTAAATAGATTTAGATCCTACAGTTAAGTCTCGCAAATATAGAACTTGTGTTTATTATCTTGGTTTTTGATATTTTATTTATTTATTTTTTTTCCCAGGTCTTTTTTTTTTTCTTTTTCTACTCGATCCCTCTTTTTTTGGTGCCTCTGCACGCTCATTTACTTCCATGTTTTCCTGTTTGTCCTGCGTGTTATTACTGCACTGTCCGTCTGCATCAGCCCCATGTTGTGTCATGGTTCCAGAGCACAACACGATGCTGTGAGATGTCCCAGTTCTGTTAGTCCAGACAGGCTCGGGCATGACTGTGAGCTCTCGAGCGAGGGTGAAAGCCGAGCAGTGGGGACCAGAGACTGGGGCCAGATGACTCGCTAGGGCTGCACACAAACACCACAGGGACAGATTGTAACACTGTTGGCTACATGTTGCGTGTGCTTTCAGAATTTTGCATGTCAAGGATGCCATATGTGAAGGTGGACATTTGTACTGGCTGAGCGTGGTAAACTAGTCTTCGCCCATTATGGGGTTTAAAGTGCAGGTTACAGAATTTCCATCTGTGGTTTAGATATGTGGTGAACCTAAACAGCTGACAGGTTGGCAGGTGCTGTCCCTAATTGACTGGTTACACCTGCACCGATAAGTGGAATAGAGCACCATTCATCGCATCCTTTAAACCACCCATAGGAAAACAGCACATAATTTGCAGGGAGGTAAATTAAGTTTCAGAATGTCATCCAGCACAATACCTAATCTTTTTTCCACCTGACAATGAGATGTCGGAGGACTCTGACACATCACGGTGGCTTGCTTATTCACATATCACCTGTCGACAAAGGGCCTGCTCCTCTGAGGGTCCGCTGCTGCTGTCAGGATGTTGAATCTCTACTCTACATGGCCTCAGCTGCATAGAGCTGATAGAGCTGATAGATATCTACATGGGCTTACATTTTTCCAGGTGGAAGGTGAAAAGACACCATTGTCAGTCTCGTCAGCAAAAACATGAGTGCCAAACAGCTGAGGTCATGCTCAGATTCACAGTGGACGGGCTGTGTATTTATTACACAGCTCATGTTAGAGCCTGGTCTGTTCTAGGTGATGTTATTACTTACTTACTTAAGTTTGTGGGGTTCCTAAAGCTTTTACATTTTAGTTTACAATTTAGTGTCTTTGTTGTATTTTTAGTTTTTCCCATTAGATATTGATAGGGCTGTGCCTAATGATTATTTTCATCAATTAATCTGACTGGTCTTTTCTCAATCAATTAGTTGAACTGTCCATGAATTGCAAGAAAATAATGAAAAAGCGAATCCTCACATTTGTGAAGCTCAAGCTTGTAAATGGTTGGCAATTTTTGCTTGAAAAATTACTTGAACAAAACAATATCTAATGCAGATAATACTTTTGTTCTTTTTTTTCCTCAGTAATGTTTTTAAAATATGAAGGACAAAGTACACGGGAGCAATAATGTTATCAAAACTACAAACTTTCCAAAAAAGATCTTTTCAATTTGGCTGTAAAACAGCAATTTAATGACTATAAAATACTTAAAGTTGCTATAATGGGTATGTTTTTAATTACTATAGTAACAATGTTTTGCATGACAAAGTGAAAACAATGTAAAAGGAGTCGCTTGTCTTGATGAACCTAGAGATTTAACACCTGAATCTGCAGCTCCCCTCGGATTTACAGGACTTTATGCTGAGTTTCAGCTCATTGTTTGGCTGTCTGGCAGCAACTTTACTGCTCTGGTTCATTCTCACTGCTTTCATAACTTCATTTTTGTCTGCAGCAAGCTGCTGTTTTCAACAAAATACCCACTCTGCCCGACCTGCTCAGCACCTAACAGCAGACAGACACAGTTAGCAACTAGCCGAGCCAAATATTTCCCTCAGGAGTTGGTCAGAGTAGAGAGGAAAAGGAAGGTGAATATTGGACTGCTAATGTTGGAAGCAGCTGTTAACAAGGTCACCATCTCAAATAAAAAGGTGTCAATGTTGTGTTCACAGCTTGCTCCCGTTGCCCCCAAGTGGCCACAGTAATTAGTTACTGCAGGCTTCTTCAAAGTAACTTTCTAAGTAACAGAAGTAACAGGAGCTCAGTTTGCTCTGATGACTGACTCCAAACACACAGATCCACGAGGAGTTATTTGGAAAAGATGGGAAATATGACAACAAGACAACCCAGTCAAGTAAACATGGATGATGTTCACACTACTTTAAATCAAATAGTGACCAGACTGGCTCGGCTGAAGTACATAGAGCCTATTTGCCCACTGTACTCAGAGCCATTATTAAGACTCCGTGGCACATTTCTATAACATTTAGAGCTGTGCGATTGATGAACAAAGTGTTAGTGCCCCACAGTGAGCTACACAGCAGGAACCTCGGTTCTTCACGTACCAACATTCGTCAGTGTTTGCTGATGTCGTATCAGCCTCTTACGAGTGCTGCTGTGCCGAGAAGGCGACATATAGATCCCTATAGACAAGCTGAAGCAGTGGCAGCAGTACAGTTATTGGGTGGAGCTGTCACTTAACATGGTTAATTTCAAAGGCACCTCTTCTATCACGCCTTTCTGAAAAGTAATACCCTTTCCCATGCCCTGGGCAACTTTTCTAGCAGGACTTAATCAATCCTCAGTTGTATATGTAAACACCATATCTCTAAGATATTAAGATTTACATATAAATGCTGTACACTGCAATAATGTAATCCTAGCCTGAAGGAGGTCTTTAATCTTTAAGACAAATAGGCTGCAGCTGCTCAAGCATCAAAGACGCCGATGTGCTATAATATATATATATATTTTTTGCATTTCACCGGGCCCCTGAAGGGCCTTAAAGCAACTTAAACTGCACCGTTTGGACTGGATGATGCCCCTTTGTTCAAAAATGATCATGCCATGCAGTGTTTAATGGCCAAAAACATCATTGTACAGTGCAGTTTCTGTTAAAGTCTTTGTTCCATTGACCTTCTCTGTTGCTGTTAAAGTTTTGACATTTCAGAACCCTAACCCTAATCCCTATCGGAAACACGTTTATTGCAGTGGTGGGTGTGATTAACGAGTACGTTGCAGAGCAATGTCGTAACACATCTCCCCATTTGTTAGCCTTCCTCTGTAGGAATCCCTTGAATCATTCATTGATTCATTCCCATAATCATGGTTCTTGACCAGGATAGCAGAGGAACAGTGAAGTGCTCTATCACCAGGTCTTCCCACATGAAACTGTATAGCCTGGACTCAGTGTAGTGACGGGTGATGACGGTGTTTTACTCTTTAATAACTCTTACACCTTACTGTTGGGGGCAGCTGTGAGAGCACATCGATGCACAATTGACTCTAAAATGTATTTCTGACACCAAGATAGTAAATATGAATGCGTGTCACTTAAGTAAATGAATTGGTGTAACTCACACATTCAAAGTAGACTTTAAATATTACTCAGTTTCACCTACTCTGTCTTTTTGTTCTGTTCTTGTTCTAGTATTGTCCCCAAGTGTCCTCATGAAGTGATGTCAGTGTTTTTGTCTTTTCAAGTTCTTGTCATGTGGTTGATCTATGATCTTGTATTTATGGTCGTCTTAAAGATTTTGGTTTTTAGTGTTAAATTTTTCTACAAGAATTCTTTTTTTCCCTCATAATGAAATTTCTAACATTGTATTCTATTGATTTGTAGTTATGACGAATGTCAGTCACAACACAGCAACACAGCTTAATATTTTAAGATGCAACAGATGGTGGTTATAAACAGTAACTGACTCCGAGTGTCTGCCACAGAGCAAAGAGGAGGGTCGAGGAGACGGCCAGACAGTGAAGCTCTCCAAGTTGAATGGCGTGAAGAAGATTGGGGATGAAGAGGAACGACGAGAGATGATCACCCCGGCCCTTAGAGAAGCACTGACGAAGCAAGGTGAGGAAAAATAGGACAAGTTTTACATTTGAGAGCTGACACGAACTAAAACTGAATTAGAAAAATGTATGAATCTTTGACTTGTATGAGTAAAATGCAGAGCCAGTTCCAAAAGAACATCTGCCTCGTGTCACTGGTGACTGTGGATAATATATTCATATTATCTAGCCGCATTGCTCGGCAATAAAAAAATCACTTTACAGAACTAGCACACCAGCTGCTTGTCGGCGTATCCTTAACCTTGCTGATTCCACAAGGGCAGCAAAGTTGTAATTCACCTCAGAACATAAATTATGAGTCATGTCATTTTTTTAAAATTTCAGCAGTAAATCTAACAAACATACACAAATTACCAGAAGAGAAGTCAAGTTAGTTTTTTTTTTTTCTTTTCTTTTTTGCTTAAATGTGTCCGTCCATAAGTCACTGACAGAGCTGTCGTTATTCTCAAACTCACTTTACCTGAGGTACTCAATGATGTCTTTTGTAAATCATCAAGCGTCCTCTGGCCTCAAATGCTAATTACTTTGGCGTACCACGCAGAAAGAAGTAATATGTTGGAACCTCAGTTTGGATTGTGTTAACGTTAATTAGCAGCTGAAATTGCATCCTGTTCCGGCCTTTTTTCAAACATCCTGATGGAGAAATTGGTTAGTTAAAGCTGGTCATAGGTGCTGCATGAGGAGAGGCGTGAAGCTGAAGAGTGTGTGTCTTCTAATGTCACTGAATGATACAGCGCCGTTCAATTATCCTCTCTGCCTCCTCCTGTCCTCACTGTGCAGTCCCAAGTCCTCTCTGCTCCCGCAGTGAAACCTCAACAAAACTCCTCCCAGCTGGTGTCAACACGGCAGTACTCTTAAAGATCTTAATTCAATGTCCAGACCATGTAGTTCAACTTACGCACTTATCTTATTGTATTGGTACAAGTATAATATATGTTTTGTTTTCTGCTTATTTCATTTGGAAAAAACTTTGCTCATCTCAGACATTAACTCAGTGAAACGTCTCTGATTACGCATTCACACCTGATAATCACAATGTACAGGCAATATCACTTTCAAGACAGTGTGAAAATATCCAGTGGGGATATCGTCTAAGAATAGTGCTGCCTGTGTGAAAGATTTGTGTTATGTTACTATTGTCTGAAGCAGACCTCTGTCTCAGTGCTTTCAGTTGATTGTAGTTCAATATTCATATTCTGATATTGGAGCCTGTGCTTGGGTAAACTGGTGTTAAATGAAGCCACAGAGTCTCGGTTGTTGACTCATTATCTCTGAAACATTTTACTATTCTACTCTTCTACTGTTTAGTTCATTCACTAGTATACCACAGGCCAGTCATTTTCAGGCAATGACCCCCCACTGTCAGCTTACACAACACTCTATAAATAGGACTGTGAGCAAGACTTCACTTCATTTGACCAAATGTTGACCTATTTCGTGGTGTTGATGTTGGCAACAGTCGGTCCTGGTGGACACTACGTTTCATTTGGAATAAAAGGATGAAGGATGAAAGTTTTGGCTTTGTTTTAATGATATTGGGTCTTGGATGGCTGCGTTTCCTGTATAGCCGCTTCCTGGCATGACATGGATGCAAAAGTCACACACTATTGAAACTCTTGCATAAAGTCCAATAAAGTTTTACCACAGAGCTCCATATTTAAGCAAATCATGTTCCATCAACAAGGCCCAGGAGAGTAGACCTTTCAAATGGACTCGGGATTGTATACCTGCAACTAAAATCTGATTCTGTATGGAAAGAATCAGATTTATGGGTCTTGTCAACTTTAATGACTAGCAAGAACTGTATTTGGTAGAAGAACTTGCACATCTGCTGTGTGTCATTTAATAGTTGTCAGTGTTTGTCTGCAACAACAGATGAACAACAATACCAGGTTAATGGTCTGGAGTTGTGTTGTAGCAGGATTACACAAAATCTTAAGATATCCGTGACATGGTTGTAGAGTTTTAAGTGAAGGGACAACTAAACATCGGAAAAATGCTATTTCTCATTAGACTATTCAGACGAGTGCTGTTGAAATATTGAAAGACACTTTAGTTTTGATTAGTACATGGAAAATTTGTACCTGCAAGATCCTGAAAAAGAAGCTGCAAATGCCTCCAAACAAATTAGATGGATTTTTTTTTCCAACTCTTTGATTAAACAAGTCCCCTCCCTCCTCATTTTATTTCCCTCCGGGTCGAGTATCACAGATCAAAGTATAAATTGTTTGCAGAGTTGTCAATAATGTTTTACCCAAAAAGCTTTTATTTCAAGTTATTTAAGCCCTCAGTTTCTCACTAGGGAGACCATCACTGAATTTTGTGCTATACGGATTAAAAGCCTTATGGGTAAGTTTCTGTTTCGCAGCAGCAGAGTTTCTGTAAGCTTTCAGTTCATTAGCTCTGGTGCCAAATTTAAGTCCTCTTTAAAGAGCTGGTTGAGAAGCAGGTGGTCACTAATATAATCATAGAAACAGATGTTTGAGTAACGGGCTTCAATCTGTTAATTTTTTTATTTTCTAATTTGAATGTAGTTTAATTTTTTAATTTTGATCCAGACTGATGTTGTCTCCTCACGCTCTTTTTTTTTCCTCTAAGATATTGTACAGGAACACACACACGTGCATTTTGATTAATATCTGTGCGTGTGGCCATGAACTTATTGTTAAAATGCCTCCTGGCAAAGCTTTGGGACATTTTCCCTTCGTCTCAACTACTGATGCCTCCAACATCTAAGTATGAGTATTCATAGCACATGTTGTACTTTTTCAGCAGATACATTTCTCCTCCTCCTCACCTTGGCTCAATCTTCTCCACCGACACATTAAAGGACATGGAGGCATTGGAAATCCATTTCCCCAACAAACACAAGAGGGGAAACTTTGCTCACATTAAAATTATTAATAGTTAAATAAACTGTCAGCAGGTCCAGGTCTTGTAGGCCTGGGACTATATATTTTTATGTGTTATGCAGTTGCCAGGAGCGAGGTTAGAGGAGGACATGTGCTCTAAAGGTATTTTCAGGGTGGATGTCAACATGTTTTTGCCCAGAGAGAAAACCACAGCAAACATTTGGTGTTTGACCAAAAAAACAAAAAGAAATTGAATTCTGTGTGTTTGTGTGTTCGGAAGTAGAGCGATTTTTCTGCCTATTAAAGGAACATACCTGATGAATGGCAAGCTGTTTCCATCAGTTGGTAAATCAAAAATGAGTATTGTCACCACTCAGCCTTTTCTGCAAATATACGCATAAATAGGCTTGATGAATAACATTTGTATTTGACTCATCTAGCATCAAACCTGAGATCTGTTGAAGCAGTGAGAGCTCATTTCCACCCTGATACAAATTTCCTGCTGTGTTTTAATTAGATATTTCACTTACAACACATAAAAGGTTTCAAAAATAAAAAAAAGTCACTACCTGACTTCAACATCAGGCTCTTCTGCTGCTCTATGGCTGAAGTAGAAAGTATCTTTAAACGTTGCGTCTTTAAAAGTGAGCCATCCTTGACTCCCCTAGAAGCAACCCAAATATCATCCTCTGGCATTTCACGAGCAGATGAAGTGATACAGATAAAAGCATTCTCTTTGACAGACATCACAGAGAAGGATGTGTAACCCCTGCAAGGACTTATCCAGTTTGTATCCAGTGGTATGAGGCCGTGCTAGAGAGGCGGACTTGTAAAGAAAAGTGAATTTGAAACACTTTAGCCTCCTTTTTGTGCAGCAAAAAGAATTGGAAATGCTTTCCCATCCTTGCTGCCGTTGCCGTGTCCTTAAGCAGTCACTAGTGGCTTTATAAGAGATGTTCAGCAGCCTTTAGCAGACGACTGTGACTATATGACTTTGTGAATGCTGAGCGTGGCTTCATTGATGTACCACTCAAAGAAAATGAAATCGCCGCTTTCCTCTGTATTAAGTATCTGCTGAATTTGGCCTACGTGGTTGTGGATGGAAGAAGTGTATACTGAGTGAGAGCGTTATTCTTCTCACATGTTGTTCTTTATCTTTCCGCGCAGGGTACAAACTAATTGGAAGTCATTCAGGAGTGAAGCTTTGTCGATGGACCAAGGTAATCGAATTTACGCTTCTTAGTAGAGCATTAGATTCTCTGTCAAAGTGAATGCATGAATCACATTAAAATGTTTGTTTCTGTTGGTTAGTCTATGTTGCGTGGGAGAGGAGGCTGTTACAAGCACACTTTCTATGGTATTGAGTCCCACCGGTGCATGGAAACTACCCCCAGCCTCGCCTGTGCTAACAAGTGTGTCTTCTGCTGGAGGTATGTACCTGACAAATAAAGCCACTGTGTAGCTCAGGTCTTAAAACGTCTGTAGACGATCGTCACCGCCTCTAGATGTCACACTAGACCACCAGCGTCTCAGACCATAACAAATGCTTCGTCAGCCTCGCTTCATGTTCTCAGCCAGCAAGGTGTTAGAAGCCCAGTGAAAGCGGCCACTAAACACAACAAGAAGCAGAACTGAATTAAGTTACCGTGCACACCAGAGCCAGCAAAAATGAATAAACAGTCTAGCCAGAACCATCAGCCCACGCTAGCATTGCCGTGATATGCTCCATGGAGTGCTGACAGTTAGCCAGCTAGTGATAGCAACATTTGCCGGTAACAGCAAGTTAGCTAACATTATCATGCCTTCTGTAGCCGGTCACTAATGAAAACAGACATGTAACATTATGTAGCCTTCAAGTTACTTAAACATGGAGGAGAAGAAAGGCCCGTTCCCAGTCCAGCTGGAGCCATTCTGGGACCGGCAGCTCTGATAGAAACTTTAAAAACTTTATGGATGTTTTTGATGGTCCATCGGCGGACGGGGATTTCAGCCGGTAGTCCCCATCGCCAGTCCGCCTGTGCTCTGGTCTCATCTTTTCTTTGTCAGAGACATTTATAGTGGTTTCTTCAGTGGAAGAAATTCTGGCAGGTCGCTTTCACCTGAAGTCTGTAGTGCAATATGTCATGTCGCATGTGCGCATATAAACGTGGGGAGGGCCAACGGTCTACCGAAGCAAAGAACAGACAAACTCAGATTACAACACATACAGAGTGTTCTGTGCTCAGGACGCCATTAGTCCTCTATATCTTTACATAGAAAATAGATGTTTGCTGCTATATTATTGTTTAAAATCTTGTTAACAGGACCTTTAATTATCTTTCTAGAAAACACTGGAATCTATCTCAGGTACACAGGGAATCTACTTTTATAGCATGTTGGGATTATTTCCCACATCTTTACTTGTCTCCTTGTCTAAAACTAACTTGTTTACCTCATTAGTCAAGACCACTCCCTGACATTGAGCAGTGATCTTTCCATGGCAAACAAGTTAATGATTTATGTGCAGAAGACTAATGGCCGGCATAACTGCGAGGCCTAAAAGGTGGACACTGATTCATGATGACATTGGCGAGAGACTGGGCTTTCTGCTCCCCTCAAGTTCCTTTTGAAAAGGCGACTGTGTTGAGCACTGAAAGGTCGCTGTCACAATGTGCTGCTGCGGTGAACTGCTTCCCTGTCACAGCAGATATGCCAGTCTCTACTTAAGGGCGCTATGTGAGATGACAGGAAGTAAGCAGTTTCAGGGCACAGCTGTATTTTTGAAGCCGTCCTCACCATCCACCTCTGTGCAGCAACAGGTGGAGTTAGATTTGATGGGCAAGGCCAGTATGTGTGGTGTGAGTGCGTGCATATGCATGCAACAGACTGTCTGATGCAACAGACTGCGATGCCTCCGGATTTGTTGTTGCACCTAGACATCACACTTAGACGGTGAGAAGGTGTTATCAACGCCCACAGGAGGTACAGTTTTTACAGGAGGATGCATTCTTTCACTTGATATGTTTTTCATGGTGAGAATACACATGATCCACCTTCCTCTTGATCTAGTGAAATATGTAACTGTGTTATTTGTGTTAATGACTCGATCTAATGGCCTAAATCTGTCTAAATCAGAGTAATGCCTTAGATCCATACTGGCTGTCAGTTGATGTTGTCCCCCTGCAGGCAGTGAAGAAGTTGTATAGTAGCGTTCCTCACCGACTGGTTTCAGTTTGTCTGCTGTTCTTCCTTATCTGTTTATCCGTCTGCCCCACTAACAGACATCACACCAACCCTGTGGGCACGGAGTGGCGCTGGAAGATGGACCCTGCAGAGAAGATCCTGCGGGACGCTGTAGAGAAGCACCAGAACATGATTCGACAGTTCAGAGGTTGGTGACACATGCAAACATGAGTGTTCACTCCTGTCTCTCCACTTCTGTGTATATGTCTGTATCTCTTGCACTCTGTTTATCTATCAATCAGTTGCCCTCTTGAGTGCACATTATACATCTGAATTATTGCTGTAGAGATAAACACGGACACGGAAAAACCATCTTCGCCATGCGCACTTTTGTTGGCTCCAGCTTACTGATAACGACCTCTTGTAACCCTTTGTGTAATGAAGCAGAGTGAAGATCAAAATGCTGATGGTTTGTCTGCTGTTTCATCACACCCTTGCTATAGTAGCCCATCTCATCAATCACTTCTCAACCCCCCCCCCAACACACACTCCACACACACAATTTAATTTTCCCATCTGGCACGTTCACGTTTGTCACAACTTCACTCTCTTTATCTTCCCAAAACTTAGCAACATTTGTGCTGTACCCTCACTGAGGGTTCGTCAGATTTCCAGATAAACTGGAATTACACTATGTAATGGTTTGTAATAAAGAATTAACCCCGTCTGTACCCACATTTTTGGGCTCAGCTTGTACTACTTGTACTAATACTGCTGGCATGTGGGACTTATTTCTCTGGCTGCTAGCAGCATTGGCTGAGGACGACTGGTCAGACGCCCAAAGCTCAGTCAAAACAGAATTTAGTGATCATCCTGTGAGTATTCCCTAAGCAGATTTTCTTTGAGAAATATTGTCAAAACAAGACATTTATTAAAGCAAACAAGAACTGATTGGAAAATTGTTTATATTCCACATGGATTTAAATGTTTAAAACAAGATCTTCACCTCATTAGAATTAGTACTTAAACAGCAGTTACAGCCTTACCTGTACATTATTCTCATAGATTAATTTATTGGTATCTTTTTCAAATAAACAATTAATCATTAAATCTATAACATGTCAAAAAGTAATGACAGCACAGAGTCTCAGAACCTCAGTAGATTGTCTTCGGCTGTTGGACTGTTGGTCGGACAAAACACGCATTCAATTTACAGCGATATAAAACAGAAAAGCAATACGCTCTCACATTGTTTCATCCTGTGACCTAACAGTCACATGGCTGCATCTCTAACCTCAAAGCCACTGCTGATCCCATTATAAAAACAGTACAGCTATTGTACTCAGGAAACGATACAGATGTTAATGTCAAATGCTAAAAACTTCTGAGACATATCCTCTTCAAAGGGCCACTTTATAGCTAACATCATTCTCAGAGCAGCCACTCATGATGTATTATAATGCAGGTCATTATTGAAAATCTAATTTCCTGACATGATAACAATGGAACAATAGTGCACATAAGGTTATGTTGACAGTAAGCTGCTTTTTAGTTCACTTAGTGATTGAAAAAACACATTTGTTTCTAAAGAGATTACAGTTATAATGTTATGTGCTGAAAATAAAGAAAAGTACATTTTAAGATGCTGTAACAAAGAAAATCTTTGCAATTCTAATTAGAAACACACTTAAGCAAAACGCAGTCCTATATGGTTATTATCATCCATAATTTTCTTTCCAGTTGCACTATAAAATCAAATTAGGCAGCCCTCAACTCCATTTACCATCGACTGATACATTTTACAAGGTCTAGTCCAATGAACTCTCCAGACATTGCCTCTGAAAACTCTCTGTGTGATTAAACAGATTGGTTTCTGCTCTGACCACCTGATAATCTACTGTCTAAAAGGTCTCTTCAAATAGCAGTTTTGAATGTCATGCAACCGTTTATAATGAAAAGTTATTAGTCACCCTTTAAATGTAAAAAAATATGCAGTTTATTACCCTGCCAGTTGTCACATAAGTTTTGTTTGTCAGGTTCTGCCTGTAAAGAGTTGAGTGTGTTTTCTTTTTTCTTTTTTCTTTTTTTTGATGACTGAAACTAGGAACAAATATCTGAATCCCATGGCCTGACTGTAGGAGTCCAGCCCAGATCCAGCTGATCATCTTGGGTTGTTCAATGGAGTGCTGTGTCCATGATTTTCTTGTCTGTTGATTTATACCTTGAAAAAAAAATTTGTAATGTCATTTTCTGAGCTACAACAACAAAGCACTTTTAATTTTTAAAATGACTCACTCCTGTCATGCATTCTGTGATTCTGCACTGCACCCTTTCGTCCAAGCACCTATGCTTTAATTTTTACCAACTGAATTCATAGACACCACTGTAGACACCAAACACTTCCACTGGGAAGTGTTAAGTTTGTTTCTTAAATCACACAGACTAAGAAGTTAAACAGGGCGAAGTAGTCTGCAAACCAGAGATTGATGATTTGTTAACCATTTTCCATGAGTGTTGGTGTCACAACAAAGACAGTGCAGGTCAAGTCCAGAGGAAATTAAAGGTCTTTGATAATAGCTGTCATCTCTTGAATCAGTTCTGTGGCTTCTTATTCAGTAACAATAATTATACTAGAGCTCAACCGATACTGGACTTTTGTGACCGATGGCGATAATGATATTAGGGAGTAAAAAAAATTCCGATATTGATATATTGGCCGATATATATATATATATAATATATAATATAAATAAATAAAGATGTGTAATGAAAGCAGGATATTTTACAGTTTAACAATAAACTTTATTGTCCAAAATGACATCAATGCACTGAAACGGTAAATTTCACTGGGAATTAAATAAAATAACTATAAAAATAAATAACTATTAATAAAAACAGAACAAATATTGTATGTATATAATATATATATAACTTGAATGAAACAAAAGATCAAATATACATAAAATGCTGCCTATATAACTTGACTTGACCCAAGCATTTCCACTGCATTATTGCTTCCTAATAAAAGTATTCATGTCAGCGCATATCGGAGAATATATGTGCCGATACTGATATATCTGTGATAGGCCAATATCGGCCGATAACTCTAAATTATACATTCTGTAACAGAGTATCTGAGTGATCGACTTGATCCCACTTCACCCCCCAAGAGAGTGAACCATGTTCAGAATTTAATGGAATTTCACATTACAAAACTGTAAGATACATATGTTTAATGAGATTTCAGACACTTCAGTCTTCTCACACACACACACACACACACATACACATACACACACACACACACACACATACACACACACGCGCACACACACACACACACCTCATCCTTCATCCTCCTCAGCTTTTATGAACAGAGTTAAGTGGGATTTCTCCTGGGGGACAGCTTGCTTTTTGATGCCTTTGCATCTGTTGTGGGATGTAATTTGTCCTTGAAAGGCAGCGTAGTCACAGTTGCTCTTGTTCAACTGTAGAGAATGTTGCAAACTTATCAATAATTCATAGACAGTTTTATAAAGCATATAAAGGCAACAGTCCAAAGTTTAATTTAATTAAGATTCACTGCATGTACTCTTAAATTCAATGGCATCTGCTGTAGCTCCAGCAATATCACATTAAATCCCTATCTATTCAACTGTTATGAATAATAAGTTGTTGTCTTTTTTTATTTAGTAATCTTAAATATTAAAAGCAATAGTCAATTAAACTTTATAGCATTAATCCCTCATATCTTTGTCCTTCTACTCAACCTTCCCATTTGAACTAATGTCAAGCAAATTTTTACAGCGTCCTGTAGTTTGTGGATCCACTGAACAGTGGGAGAGGCCAAGACCACCTGGTGGAAAGTAGGAGAGAGTGAGTGGAAGAGGGATGAACTGGGCTCTGGGCCGAACTCCCAAAGCTCATACTTAATATACTGTCTCTTCTCTCCCTCCCTCCCTTCCTCTCCCCTCTTTATTTTTCATGAGCAGCAAACGTGTCTCTTCTTTTCTGTTTGGTTGTGTGTAATTACTCAGTTTGACCTCAGTTTTTTAACTTTGCATTGGTTGTTCTTTGATTTATGCCTCTGTGTGTGAGCTCCCCCATTTTATTGTTGGGAGACACAGATTAAGTCAAAGGTGGAATTGAATTCAAAACTATCTATTCAGCCACTGTCCTCTCTCCCCCCAGGCGTTCCTGGAGTGAAGCCAGAGCGGTATGAGGAGGGCTTAGCAGTCAAGCACTGTGCCCTGTCCCTGGTGGGTGAGCCAATCATGTACCCTGAAATCAACACCTTCATCCGCCTCCTCCACTCTCAACAAATCTCCAGTTTCCTGGTCACCAATGCACAGTTCCCACAGGAAATCAGGTAGGTACAGACCAGATGCACATACCTTTGTTTCTGTGGATGTCACTATTTCTATCTTACTCTGAAAAATTTATTCCAGTCAGTTTATTTTGGCTATTTTTTTGTAGTGTATTTTCGTTCACTGCCTTCACAAACCTTTCTCTTTGAAGTCTGGGGGGATGAATTAGAAAGTAGGGAGCTTGAGTGTGTCTGAGCAGTTACATTGTTGCCTAGCAGGAAGGATCAAAGGTTCAGTTTCTCAAAGAATAAGTGCTTGATGTCCTTTAACAAGGAGGGTACAGAACAGTGGTGTTGGGTTTGTGTGCTTTGAGAAACACAAACAAAATTCCATTAACTTCAGCTGTGTTTGGGTGACATCAGAAGTTTCAGAGGAGGATGTATCAAAAACTTGGCACATCAAACCAAAATTGTTTGCATGAGATGATACTAAGAATTAATGAGATGCCTTCTCTGTAATTTGGATGAACTGTTCCTTTAAACCAGTGTTTCTCAAACTCAGACCAAGGACTTCACCACTCAAATAAAACTCATGGATCACCTAACCCCCCAAACATGACAAAACCAACAGGATGTTAAAGCAGACATCAACTGTATTACTAATGACGTTAGCTCACACACTTTGCGCTTAGGTTTTATTCAGGAATGAATTAGCCGATTATATGTAGAATAATCCTAGTAACTTGTTTATTTCCAACAGATCATCAGTTACCAGACTGACATTAGAAAATTTAGGTTTTTTCATTTTATTTAACCAGTTGTTCAATAAAATGATTGTGAACAATCTTACAAATACTTTGGAATAATTATTGACACCAGCTGAAATGCTAGGCAAATTGTGAAGCTGTGTGCAAGAAGGGGCGTTAACATTTGTTTGTTGTGTCTGAGTAAACTGTTCAGTTTCCACATTGACAAGACCATGATAACCTTGTTCCACTGTGCTTTTGTTGAATCAATTTTTATCTTTTTATCTGGCGTCATGGTTTGGAAATCTATCCTTACAGAGCAGGAATTCTCTGAATCAAATTGTTAAATGGTCCAGTGAGCTGATTGGTGAGTCACAACTTAACCAGACAGCTACGGCGGATACCTTCTTCCTTCTGGACGAAGGTTCATAGTCCCAAAGAACAAAACAGTGTAAAGAGAGCTTTGTTCCAGCAGCCATGACTCGTATGAATAACTTGTAGTAACACTGCATAGAAGCAATGTTTAATCAATTGATTAATACATTTTTATTTACTTTGTCCATGTGGTGTTGTCTGCGCTGTGTGTTCAGTATGTATGTGTAAGATTGACAACTGTTTTTACTGCAAACCAAATTTACATTCTGCTTTGAACAAAGTAACCTAACCTAACCTTCACATAGACCAGGAAATTATCACACTGTCTTTTGATGTTCGGCCAGAAATCACAGTAATACAGTTGCCAGTTTCCAGGTGAAGATGACCTATGTCTCTTCACCTTTTTGATATAAACATTAAGTTTTCATGTCCACATGTTTACCCTGGTGTCTGTCACTCTCCGTGCCCTTTCCCCCCTCACATCTAGAGATGCCACTCTGTCTAGATGCCTTGTCATGAAGACATACTGTGACATATCTGATATGTCAGCTAACTAGCCTGTCACAGGCTGACTTATTATATACTCATCGAGCAGGTTGACGGCAAGAACAGCAGGCATCAGTCATTTTTCTTCCTGTCTGCCAGAGCCACCTGGTTGGCGATGAGCTGTTTCAGTTGATTGAGTCTCTATTTCAGCACTGTTTCTTCAACTTCTTGAACTCAATTTCCTGACTTTCTGTCTCATTGCTCATTTAGCTAATTGTTTATTTTTGCATCTTTACATAATTGTCTCTCTTGTACAGCAGATACTTTATCTACCATCTAAAGTGCTCCTCTCGTTTCAGTCGTGTGAATCTTTTACAGTTTTCTGGTTGTGTTTACTACTCTGCTGCATCCTGCTTTTACAGCTTGTGTTGGAGTGTAGCTACACGCAAATAAGTTAATGTGTAATTATTATGAAGGAGAAGCACTTTTTAGTTTACCACAACTTCCTGTTGTCTTCCTCCCTTCTGTCTGTACAATTAGTCTGTTGCTTTGTGAATGTTTGACGTGTTTTTGCATGTTATTGTTCCTATTGAATAATCTGAGAGGAGCTGATTTATATTCAGTGTTTTCTGTCTTCTCTGATACTGAACTTCAGCTTCTTACAGAAATGCACTCATGCTTTCTGATAAATATGTTAAGGTTTAATGACATTGAGGGAGACCAAGATTTAAGAAAAAGAGAGTAATACCTCTAGGGTTTGTACCACATTTCTTGTTTCTTTCTCAAACTGGATCATTCTTATCCTCATTTCTTCTAATTTCTTCACTCCTATAATTTCCAGGAGCCTGGTCCCAGTTACCCAGTTGTATGTGAGTGTGGATGCGAGCACCAAAGACAGTCTGAAGAAGATTGACCGGCCACTTTTCAAGGACTTCTGGCCACGCTTCCTGGATAGCCTCAAGGCCCTGGGAGAGAAGGTAAGCTGTCTCCTGAGCAAGGTTTAGTTTCCAGTCGAGAGTTTAGAAAAGTGAGCTTGTGAAAAAGAGGCTACAGTGCTACTCAAAAAGAGACTGAAAAAAGTAGCACACTGGGTTAAAACTACATTGTTGAAATCATAGACTGTAAATAAAGGTGGTTTCTCAAGAGTGGTTTTGAAGCTCAGAGTGAGCTGCCCCGCCGTCGCCATCTTGGCAGAGCCTGACTCCACCTAACTCCCAGCTAATCCAAAACTGGGGAAAGAGGAGGGGTAAGTTTGGAACTGAGACTTTGGTACATGCCGTGTTGTGGCAAGCATACGCTCACCCACCTGTCACTCAAAGTGGCACACCCTCAATTATGCATAAATTTAAGCCTCTATAGAAATTAAATGGGGGAGTTATATAAAAATTCACCCCCTGTATAGTTGCCATGAAAGAGGAAATTAGCTATAGACCAAAAACTGTTTTTTATACCAAGCTGTAATCATGATTATTTCTGCTGTAAAGTTGGGCATTTTAACATGGAAGTCTATGGCGACAGACTCACTTTTTGATATAGACTGTAGTGGTCGTTTACTCAACTTTTTAGCCCTGGACGATGTTGCTTGGTTGAAATACATTGTTCGTACACTGTTTATGTGTTTCAGGCCCCAGCCAGCCCAGAGGATTTTCCCATTTTACTTTAAAAATGTAAACATGCAGTATTTGTTTCATTCTATGCTGTTCTAGCTGGGTAGTGACAATTTGACAAATGTGCAAAAAGCAGGACTTGATCTTTACAGGAAAAGAAGAGCTGAAAGTTTGAGCGATCTGAGCTCTTTTTTTTGTCAGGCATCTCACTGTTAAACACACTTGTGATGATAATTGGCAGTTTTGCTCTGTGTTAACAATAACAGTAATGGAGGTTATGCCAGGTTTACCGTCTATGCAATTAACCTAACTTCAGCATCAATGAAAATAAGACTTCTGTGATTGTTTCAGTGCCAATAAAGCTCTAACTATTGTGTTCCCATAGCTTGTTATTACCTCAAGCTTAATCAAGTCAATTTAATTATCTCGCCTTCGTAATTCTGCATCACAAATGCACAAATTGCACTGAATGATGATACTTGGAATATTTTCTGAGTGCATAATTAAAAGTAAAACTAATTCTCCCTTGGAAATGTTTGCGTGCTTCATTACTTGCATTCATTTTCTAACTGGGTATTTTCCTGTTATCATCATGTCACTGTTTGTGCCCAATTATTTTCAGAATTGGCGTACCTGTAAAAGGAAAGCCTCATAATATATTGATATGAAATTGATCCAGTAATTATGTCTGATTGCATGATTGCTGTCAATGAAATGTCAAATTAAACCCTTTTCATTGAATGGATACACTGCAAGTGCATGTTGTTTATCTTGCTACATCATGAGGGGATGTTTTAAGCCTGTATGTATCAGCCATAAATGGGAAGCATGATCTCGATATTTTGTGGATTTTCTGCACTTAATCGCCTGTGTTTGTCACAGTTTCTTGTTCTCTCAGCTCTAAGAGAAAAGCTCTGGCCTGTGCTGGGCACTGGCTTAGCTTGATGTATGGTTGTTGATAAGCAGACAAGGGATGCTGCTCACCACCACAGTGTCTTATTTAAGAGATTGTATGAAATACTCTTAGTCCTGATAAGTTCTAAAAAAAAAAACAGTAATTATTGTTTCATTTTTATCTGCATCTTTAGGTCTGGGGGAAAGTAATATTAAACCTTTGAATAGAAAAGAAACTTGTATTCCTATCCACTTTGACTCTCTCCTGTGTCACCTCAAAAGTAATCTCTTATCTCCAACTCTGACGGATTGAGTCTTCTCAGAAATCACAGATCGAGATGTCCTCTGTATTTACCAAATTCCTATGTGATTACAGCAAGATACCAATAAATGAGAGAGACCACTTCAACCCTTTACCACTTTACTCGAGTGTGGAACAGTGGCTTTTCATTGATTCTTGAAACTTCTAACATCTTGGCTTCATCAGAGTTGATAATGCCACTGCCACGACCACAAGAGTGAAAACATCCAAAGGTGTACTTGTCTATTAAGTGCATGATCTGTGTCCACAGATACCCCTGCAGCGGTTAAAAAAAAGTGCATTCAATAACCTTGCAGGCCTTCTCATCATTTGTGAGTAGAGGGAAAGTCCATTATCACTGCCTCCATCTAGCCACTACTCCGCTTGTGTAAATCGATTCTTTTTCGTTCGTGTGTTTCCTAATAAGCTAAAGTGAGGAGAAGAATGGTGCTTAGGTAACCCGCCAGACGACCTTGAGAAAGATGTGGGCTGTGAAGTCTCTCAGAGGAGCCTCTGTTACACCTCTGTGTAATGGGTCGGCTTCCTCTTGTTTAATGCCTTAGCAAACAACGAACAAATTCATTACCACTCAGCTTGAGGTGTTGGTGACTGCACAGCTCGAGGCAAATCACCAGCGACGGATCATTGCATTCTAATTGCATCTAGATCACCACTTTCACCACATGCCAACAAGCAAATATCAATGTGGGGTAACTGCAGGGTGGGCAAAATAATAGGAACATCTTAGAACTAAATTAATGAACAGCCTACAATAAACACCAACGACTGTGAAGTTAAGATATTCAATTTCTGACAGCACTATGTCAAGTCTGTGACATTTTTAAAGTCATTAGAGTAAAGGATCCACTCACCACATTAAATCATGAACTCTCTGCGTCCAACAGCCTCCTCAATCTTCTACCTTCTCTAATATAATATTAATAAACATGTTTTATCATTTCAAGGATAATATCAGCTGTAATAAATAACTACATAACAGGGCTTTTGAAAAATGATAATGAAGTGCTTGATTTTACTAAACGAAATGAAAATTGCAGTTGGACGTTCTGTTTTTCTTCTTTATGGTTAACTCTCAATAGTTAACCAACAGTCTCAAGCATTTTTATAACAAACGATCTCAACACATTGTAACAACTGAATAGATTTAACACGTCCTTTTCTCTTTCTCTACCTCTTCATCCCACTTTCTCCACTTATTTTTCCGACAGCGTGTCTCACTGTGTGTGTCGCAGTGATTGGCTGAGTAGTGCCACGTGACCAGTGCCTTGAAGGCTTGAAAAGCATCAAAATTTAATAAAATTTATAGGTTGTACATCTGGGTCCGGATAGGCCAGCGTCTGTGCCTATTAATGACCTCTGATCTAGACTATAATTACTGTATGTGATATTCTCTGAGATAAAACATTATGACCATAGTGTTGTCATTCTTTTAACTCGGTCAAGTTCTCTATCTCTGTCTGACTATTTATGGAAAACATAACAATAACTAAGCACAACTTGTGGTCATTAAAAGTATCTAACGTACAGTGGGATGCTGGTAATGATGGCTATGTCGGTATCACTGGTTTCTCAGTGTCTACTGTGACTGCAGGATCAGTCCATTTTAGGACAGATGAGTGACAGAAGAGTCCTGCTGGACCAGAGAGTGACACTTTTACCCACCGGCACATTTACCACTTACTACCTAGAATCTCATTAATTTGAATTCTGCTTCACAGTCAGTCAGAGGAGCCATCAATCTCTTGAATTACTTTTCAACTTAGTGTCAGAAAATGTCCAATGAGATCAAGATTTCACACATTCTCGTGTGAGACATATTGAGGATGACACCCAATTTAAAAACTCTATTTTGTGAAAACATTAGCAGAAACAATCATATTCAAAACTATATGGACATGTTATACAGCTTCTTTTCTCTAGAATGGATTTCTGGCATGAAAGTCTCATGTCCATATATTTAAAGGTAAACACTTCCAAAGAAACGAGACACCACTGCAAGGTTGGGTGGCGGGTCCAGGTGGGCTGGTCTTGGGGCATGGCTGAGGGCGGCAACTGCCTTGTTGTGACATCATAAAGTTACAGAAGTCCTGACAGCTGGTTTTAAGGCTCAGTTTCTGAATACAGGCTGTGTGCATTTCTCTGTGGACTGAGCGCTGTGATACTTTCACTGTATTAATTAAGAACCTAGACCTGATCTATGATAAAAAGACATGGAAATCTACCTTTATAAATATGGGAAACTTTAAGTGTTGTGTGTTGGCAAAGCAGTTTTTGCCTTTGATCTGCCAGTGGGACAGTTGCTCACTGTTGCAACCAGCACAATGTGACCTCTAGTATTTTGCTCTCTCATGATAATTTCAGAGATATGCTTAAATCCATAGCAGAACATAGTTGGCCCTATAGTTGGCATATTCAAGCATAGATAAAAAGAAATGGAGAGCACTGGGTGTGTTTTGTGCATACTTTATAAATACTTTGAATATTGTATCTTAAAGCAACATTTGCAGAACAAACAAAGTTTTATGACCAGAAGTTTTGTCACTTTAAAACCCAACACCAAAAATCACAGACATTAGTGCACACAAGTACACAGCTATTGAGCATTAAACATTAATATGATTATACTTGTCCCAGAGGGTTGTACATGTACTTGTATGTATGTGTGTGTACACCTCACTGTGACAATATGGTTTGTCTGTGTGCAACTTCCCAGTTTCCAAAAATAAACTCTCTGTTCCCATCACCTCCCGCCTGTGTTTCACAGCTCCATATTCCTAAGTCTCCATTTCATGGTGGGCTCTATCTCCATCCTTCCTAAGCGCTTATCCCTTTCTGTTCTCCTTTTGACAGCTCTCCTCCACCTGGCCTCCGTGCCAGTGCACTGTGGGACTGATAGAGTTGTGCTTCACCATCGGATTTGGAATAGAGGCAGCTTGAAATACCTCACCTCCCTGCTTCCACTGGCCAATTATCTCCTACCCTACTGGGCTGAAAAGACCTAGTGTTATAGATAACCTTCCAAAGAGAGAGAGGGACAGAGAGAGAGAGAGAACAAATGAGGGAAAGAGTATGCTCTCTCCTCCCCTTGTCATTTACTGGTTTCTTTCTATTATTCATTTCTCGTCTTCTGTCCTCGCCATTCTCCTTCTTTCGTCTCCTCCACTTGTCTTTTCTTACCCCTCTTCCTCTCCATCACATTCGCAATAATCCTCTTTCTCCTGCTATACAGCAACAACAATAGCCTGAATCTGCACCACTGAACTGTGAGCAGGGCTTTTTTCAGTCCTTTTCTTTACCCGGGGAAAATTAGCTGAGCACATATAAGGGGGATGTCCAGACTTGGCTTTGATCTCGATCCAAATCTGTATATAAAGTATTTTCCCATACACTGTCCACACGAAAAGCTGTGAAACCCACTGACAGTTGATTACAATTACACTGAGGAAAACAAGGCCTAGGGTCCTATGATGTTTGTCGGTGTGGATCTATTGTGGCAGCAAGGATGGAATAATTTGGAAACAAAATCCTTAAGTTCAAATGCAGTTTTGAGCTATAAAAGCAGAACTTTAGAGGAGTGGTGCACCTGCAAACTGAAGCTTTAAAAAAAATAAATAAATAAATTCGATCAGGTTCTGCTCGCATGGTTTGCTTAAACATTCATACTGGAATGATGGCTGATGGGTTCTCTTTGTTTATTTTGTGCAATCCTCAGTTCCCTCCCTGGAGTTCAAATATTCTGTGGATGCACAAAGGAGCATTATTGACAGCTTGTCTACCTAGAGTAAACAAAGTATTGGAAATGGAATTGGAAAAGGTGTTATGTAGTAGATGCTATTAGACCGGCTTGAGAGATCCTTAAATATTCAGTTGTACTGCAGCACAGCAGTTTTCAGATCATTAGTAAACACACAAACCTTTCCCTAACTGCTCTGTTATTATTCACAAAGAAAGTAGGTTGTTGACAGGACAACTGTGCGGCCGCTGTGTTGCTGGTGGAGGACAGATGTTGGTAACAACAAACTGCCATGGCAAAAGACAAGAGCATAAGTATAGAAATTTGAGTTTTGACTCAAAATAAATGAACAACATCACAACTAGTGAATTTATTTAATGTGTGTCAGAGGAAAGCAACATGCTTGTCTTCCCTGATTTGAATGAAAAACAAAGAGGTCAAACTGACCTTTTTATTTCT
This sequence comes from Seriola dumerili, assembly GCF_002260705.1. Lineage (NCBI taxonomy): Eukaryota > Metazoa > Chordata > Actinopteri > Carangiformes > Carangidae > Seriola > Seriola dumerili. The sequence goes on from NW_019174291.1 coordinate 450,285, forward strand.
TTTTTTTTTATGCCTTTATTCGATAGTACAGTAGAGAGACAGGAAATGGGGAGGCAGAGCGAGAGAGGGGGAATGCCATGCAGCAAAGGCCGTCCGATGCGGGACTCGAACCGGGGCCGACTGCAGCGAGGACTGTAGCCTCTACACATGGGGCGCCTGCTTAGACCACTACGCCACACGACGCCCCGTGACCTTTTTATTTCTTAACAAAACTACAGTATGAGCTTTAATCAGATGTGGTGTGTGTGAGTTGTGTGAAATGATGATTGGAACACCCCGTCCAAAACAGCAATCATTCCAGTTATGGCAGCACTCAGTGTTATAACACCTAATCTAATTCTGGTTGATAACAAGGGCCAAGAAACTGTGTGAATTCACGTACAAAGATGAAGTTTTTTACTCAGCTAGAGGTTTACATTTTCTCTTAATATCTATACAGAAATGTCACAGAAAAGTGTTGTTGGTTTTTTTTTAGCAATACCAGCCTGTTGAACACTACTTTCATTGGGTTTTATATGATCACACTTATGTGAACAAGTATGAGTAGTCTTAATTGAATGTAGTTGTTTTTAAGAACAGGAATATAGAAAAAGTAGTACAGCAACATAATTTTCATGCCTGCACATTGACTTTGACCTCTTTCATCCCCACCCCCCATCTGTCCATCCAGAGACAGAGGACGGTGTACAGACTGACGCTGGTGAAGGCCTGGAACGTGGAGGAGATGCAGGCCTACTCGGAGCTCATTGCTTTGGGCCAGCCGGACTTCATTGAGGTTAAGGTAGGGGTTCATGTGCATTTTATCAGCTTGTGTTTTCTTCTTCCCTTCTCGGTTAATGTCTTATTTTTCAGTAGTTGTCACAGTATAATAATTTTCATCGTCTTTGCGCCAGGTTTAGTTCTTATTTCCCTGTCCCTGTCTCTGTTTTCCCATTATTTATCTGTTCTGAGCTTTGATGTGCGTCTGGAGTAAACCCTCCTAAAATCAAAGCCTGTCACATTTGCTCCTCGTTAATGAGTTCCCTAAAAGCAAATGAGCCAGTAACACTGGCTATCAGGCTGCTTGTTACCGCAGAAATTCCTTTTAAAAAGAAAATTTTAGCACAAGATATCACCCAGCACATGATATACACATCAACTGAAATTCCTGAAGTCATGATATTATATAAGGGCAGCCCCAGACATGTTTAAATATTTTAAATGAAAGTCAATCATCCGCATGTTCCTTGCTTGTCTTTCGGGCACTCCACCAGTTTATACATGAAGGGAACAGGCTGAACAAACAACCTGATATTTATACTCAAAGCCTCATTTTCTTCAAGGTACAGTATGTCATTTTTGTTTTATTTGAAAATATAAAAGCAACACCAAATCATATTGCATATCATGAGTCCTCTCACCAAAAGCCAAAACAACCTTTTTTCGTTTCATTTAAAGCTTTTATGATTTAAGAACGTCTGGGTCCTTTATGTGTCTGGGGGCCTTTATTGGTGATTGAGTTCGTTTGTGAGTCTTTGAGCTTGCTAATTGTTAACTTAATTGTTTGTACCCAAACTCAAGGACAAGGCAAACACTTCCATAACCTACCTACACAAAGGTGTCTTAACGACATCTATAGTTGTTCTGTGCCAAACACCAACACTGCTGTTATGTTAACACTCTGTGGGTTTTATGTAACATGTGTCCATAGAAATGTCACTAGATAAGTGGGATAATTCACTGGAACAGTGGGCTGTACACCACACTGACCTTATCCGGTCATTTAGTGGAGAAGGTATTAATAGCATGGGGAGGGAGCACCTGGTTGTGGTTGTCATAGTGACAAACTTGCCTGAGACCGTTCATTATTTAGTCTATCAGATCAAGATATGATCCCAGTAATAACGGCAGCAAACGTAGTTGTAGTAGTAACAGCTGCTAACAGTTTTTCCTGCCTAGAAGTGGTTGAGCCAGAACACCAAATTCAACAAGCCTCCCTTTGCTTATTTTGTTCTAATAGTCTCTGATTATTTTGGCAGAGTGAGTGTGTTGCAGCTTTGCTGCTTCACTTTTTGGGGTGGGGCTGCATCTCTGCAAAGTCTTTGGAGCACAACATCTTGGTTATACCTCAACTACAGGGTTCAAAACCTGCCATTTTCTCTCCATTTTCTCTTTAAGTGGTGAAAAGGTTTTGGGGGTAGTTGTGCAAGAAAACAGCGTGACTGACAGGGCGCATTAAAAAAGGGAATCAAAAGGGAATCAAGTGCAAAACAGAAATCATCTATGGCAGCCGCTGTATAACAAAAGGCTCAGCTATTCATCTACAGTCATTTTCAACACTGTTTAAGTAATTGTGTCTGACAGTAACATTGTCCTAATCCTAAGTGGCACAAGTGGAAAATCATTATATAACCTATATATAATAACTAATTGGTTGTTGTGTCATTTAATTTCTTTATTTTTTAGTTTAATTAGTGGTGAAATTACTGTGCTCTAATCACTGTCAACTTTTAAGCTTTTACTCCGGCTTACTGCTTTGGACCTGTGACCATACTGCAGTCTATATTCATTTTTATTTTTGCCTCACACATGAGCTTCTGCAGCTTATTTGTCAGTTCATGTGTTGCATGAAATAGATTCTCTAAAAACACAGAAATCTCATTAAGCAGCTGTGTTGTGTGGTGGCTTCATATTGAAAATAATGGACAACGTTTGCTTCTCTGTCTGGTGTGACTGCTGCATTATGGTTTCGTTGTTTCAATCTATTTCTATGTCACAGCTCTCATTATGCTTTAGTATGATTATTAATTTGTTTGTGACAGGTCTAACATGGTTTTTCAATTACAGTGAGCTTGTCTAAATGTGCAGTGAGCATTAAGGGACTCCACAGTGTATTTCTTCCTATATAGCTGCTGAGTCTGTTCATGTATGGACTTAAAAAGAAAAAAAAAAAGCACTGTGCACTAAGCTGTTCTTTATTATATCATATAGTGCACTTTTTAAGTCGCCCTCTTTATGCCACCTAGAAGGCGTCAATCGTGGCCACAAGCGTCATGTTTTTAGGGTGTCAATCCATCCCATTCTCATGGCCTTGAGGGAATTTCCTCACATTTGGTACAGACATCCACTTGGACTCAAGGATGAATTGATTAGATTTTGTGGGTCAAAGGTCAAGGTCACTGTGACCTCACAAAACACATTTTTTTGGCCATAACTCACAAATTCATACAATAATTATAATACGATTCAACACAAATGTTTGTAACGATAAAATTAAGTGATGACATTTTATTTCCAAACGGTCAAAGGTCAACTTCGCTGTGACATCATCATGCTCTGCAAAAACACTTCTGACAGTTATTCAGTGCTGTAACTCAGGAACAGAAGGGGAGATTGCGGCCATATTTCCTGCAACTTGACTGGTTGTTGGAGGCATACAATGGTAATAAGGGGTGTAAAGGAAGGCAAAACTCACATTTTGGTACATAACTCAGTTTTGATTTCATGATTTGGTATCTTTTCGGTACAGTGAAAAAAAAAAAGACATGAAAAACATTAAATTCCTTTTAACTTATTATGAATTTAGCTTGTAAATATAAATGTGTAATTGTAAACTTGTAACCCACTGGCAAATTGGCCATAATTTCAATTTCAATTTTAATTGGATGACTTGTTTTTTCTTGAACACAAGAAAGGCGCTTAAAGACACATTTCTTAAAAAAACAAACAAAAAAAAATACCATCATTGTGTGAGCTCAAACTGTCTTTGAACGCGTCGTTGTAGATGGCAGGTGATTCACAAAAACCTTGACATAATCGTGAGTATGTGTAGCTTTTGCCCTTAAAAGAGAACTCAAACCAAAACTGGCTGTCTGGATGGACTGGATCGCTGAAAGATGCGTTTGCCAAATCAACCACTGAAAACCATTTACTTTCAAGCGGCACCTGAGAAAGAATGGTATACGGGTTAGGAACATTTGGGGCATGTTGTTGTTGAGCGTCATTCACACTTTGCAAAAACTTTGCACGAAACGCCATTCATCTGACTGACCTTCATTTTTTTTTCTGGGAGAATTGGTGTGCGCACAGGAGAATTTTCACAGCGAATTATTACACCTGCCTTTAATAAAGCATTAAAGACTGGCGCAATGCCTTCAATAGCTTCTTCTTTGAGTGGATATTGTGGTTGCCAGGGCCTCTAATCAGACTTTGGAGTTATCACAACTGGCTGCATGCCTTTGATTAGACCAACATCATGTTTGCCTTGGACTCACAGAGTCTTTGGTACTTCCTGTAAGGCTGGATTGTTCATGATGTCACATGTTTCCTGCAAATAGGCAGATGTGTGTTGTGTGTCTGGTACCAGTTGAACAGGGTTATATTGAACATAAGGGTCACATGTTTTTTCCCATATTACTGCATTGACACATAGCTTCACCCATGGGCCCAAATCTTGCCGTCTATCTTTCCTGTGTTTGGCAAGTGACACGTGTGGATATGAACCAGGAATGTCAAAGAATCTGAATCACTGAAAGAGAAATATGGTGAAAATTCATCACTTGGCTTTGGTTTTGTTAGTTCGGGTAAAGTTACTGAAACTGCACATCTGTGTTTATTCCAAAACATGCAACTTAACGTTAGCTTTTCTCTCAGACGGCCTTCTTTGAACCATCGTTTCTCAAAGTCTGCATCTCTCCCTTCATGCGTGTGTGCAGTGCAGTGTCGGTCTTGTGGTTTCATGTAGTCTGTGTCTGTGTTGAGTGTGTGTGCTTGCTTCAACAAGAGCAGGAGTTACGGAGGTCACAGCTGATGTGCAGAGCTTCCATTCATACACATGAATCAGCGTGTCAGCGTTGTGTTTTTCACAAATACGTGAGTGTCGGGGAACACAAGTTCACTTGTTCGAGTAATAATAACCCTCCCTGGTTTTTAAACAAGACAAATACCAAATAAACACATTGCATCTCTTCCCATCAAATTAATTAGGCAACAGTTTGACAGCAAAAATGAATGCTTAAATTTGCCTGTGACATCATCAGTGCATGATAATGGAGTTGTATATTTTTCCAGAACTGTTTCACCTGACGTCCCTACAGACTTCGGGTTACTTCCACTCATCTTTGGAGGTGTTGGAAAAGTGTCAGCTTTAATAACAGAGTGTGTTGCACCTGCATCTACAAGAAATGTTACACGTTCGACATGTACAAGTAGTGTGTGTGTGTGGGCATGCCTGTACAAGCATCAGCTGAGTATTTAGCATATGTTCTTAATGGATGTGTGTTCACTGTCCCCTGATTCTTCTCTAACTGAGCTATGGCATCATCAATCAGTGTGTGTGTGTGTGTGTATGTGAGTGTGAGGTGCAATCACCAGTCTGATGTGTAGGTCGTCTCTCATCGTGCGTCAGTGTGGTCAAAGTTAAAGATGCTGAGTCCTCCCCCTCCTGAGCTGCGGCCTCGAGTTGATCAGCCTTGTGAGTTGGGTTTTTTCTTTGGGCCGTTTCTGAACCAATGCCCTCTTTCGCCACCGTGGAAACAAACATCTGGAGCAGTTATACGTTGGCCCCCACGGCCACCTCTAAATCCGCCCTCTGCCACGTCCGCGCCCTCTGGCATGTGCTTGGAACATAGTCAACGCAGCCATTTGCAGATCTTTCTATCTTTTTTTCTCCTTTCCGCTTCTGGCCCTTTCTGAGGACTTTCCCAGCATGCACAGCATGTGCTTCAATGAGGCTTAACTTGCCTGAGTCCCAAGTGATGCACGTACGCTTCACCATGCTGGAAATCTCTGGTTTCAATCCATTCAGGAAGCTGTTTTTCAGATGAGCTTCCCATGCTCTAACAGCATTATCATTTGGTCCAGCTGGAGGTGTCAGCCCACTGTGTGTGTTGTGGACTTCTGTCAGACGAGCGAGATAGTTATGAACACTTTCATCGTCCTGTCTACATGAGATTTTGCACATTTGTCCATTCTCACAGGGAATGCTGTTTCGATGCGCCCACTGAGATCTGTGATGTGTCCTCTGTAGACTGCGTTGTCATTGTGAGCCCAGTGGGGGTTGGCCAGTCTCACATCACTCTCTGGATATCCTGCTGAGCCTTTGGCCCAATTATTGCCCATTTTTACCATCAGGAGTCGTCTCAGTTCAGAAGTTGTTGGGCGGAACTCTCTACAGTCAGTTCAGCGGCAAATTTCACACCACCTCCATCTGATGGTGGTGGGGGGGTGAGTCGTTGCCTTTTTAACGTCCTCAATAGTCTGTGGTCTGTGGACTAACATCGGATGTCCATCGACACCTGCTACCTCCACCGTGGGGAAATTCAGGACCTGGTGATGGTTTTCCTCTGTGTCAGTACTCACTGGTGATGGAGGGTTGAATGGATTTAGAGACTTTTTGTACACCAGACCAGACCAGACCTGGGATGAGAAGTGGAGGCTGCTGGTTCATCCTGTTGTTGTGATGGGTTTTGGCGTTCTGGTCGGAGTCCTGTATTTTGACACACTGAGACGCAGATGAGGTTTTATCCGTCCCGGCCTGTGTTTTTCTTTCCCTCCTTTGTGCTTCTTCCGTCCATAAACTAAATGCTTTCCAGTCTACTATGAATTTACTCTTTCCTTTCTTATTCTCAGTCTCTTTTTCCTTCTTGTGCAGTCCGTCCCTCAGCCGATTTAGCTGTCTGATACTGAAACTTCCTGTGCTGGGAAAAATTTTTTTTATTTGTTTCACAGATGAATCAACATAATTCACTGTCATGTTATTTATTTCGAGTGGACAGATCCACATTATCATGTTTATCTTTTGTTCAATTTTTACTGTTAATAATACCCATTTTGGTCGAGGAAAAAATTTAGTAGGAAATTTAAGTATGTATGTCAACTAATCTCCTTTATTTTGAGTGTGATTTTTTTTATTTTGAGTCACAGTGAGAGAGAGAGAGACAGGAAAGTCAGNCATAATTCACTGTCATGTTATTTATTTCGAGTGGACAGATTCGGACCCGGGCTGCTGCGGTTAGGACTAAGCCTTTATGGGCTGTGCTCTGCCAGGTGAGCCACCCAGAAAGGGCAGATCTACTGGAACTAACAATGTCTCCTGCAGTAAAAAAAAAAAAAAAAAAAAGAGGTAGTGTACTGTTACATCCCTAATGGTAATTCTAGTAAGTTTATGTTGCCTTTCAGCATAAAGCGCTGTACTCATAGGGATGCAAACAAAAACATCAGTTCTTTGTTTTGATTATATATTCTGCCTCCTTAGAGTAAACTGTAGTGGAATGTGCTGTGTGGTGCGGTTTCTCCTCTCTTCATTTTAATCAGTGCCTACTCTGTAAAAAATGAGGCCAGCACAATTAATCTAGTCTCCACCTGAGATAGAAGAGATAAGAGAGAGGTTTGACCTTGGAAGTTAACCAAAGATGAGATTCAGTTGTATTCTATTTTCATTCCACTGCAGGGGTGCAAACTAATTGGTTTGAACAGGTGATCTGCTCACTAACCCTAACCCCTCTTGCACACGAATACTCACACCCTACCCATCCCCTTGTGTGTCCCATTACACGTGCTCCTCCTCCTAAACGTCCTCCTGTAAAGGCAAAAAGAACAAGTGAAAGGCTTCCCACAGACAAAGTAAGCATACGTGACGCACCTCTTGCCACATGGGAATCCCTCCCTACGTTCTCTCATTCATAATCCAGAGCACATCTCGCTCCTGTGCCACCTGGCAACAGAGTGCCACCACCGGCCAGTCTCCACTGGGATCCCACTGCTCCCAGCTATAGCAACCTTTACTTTCTTTAACCTTCATTTACCCAGGCTATGTTTACTGAGCTCTGTGGTGTTTTTCATCAGCAGCCTGTTCACAGTTACACAGAGTCACACCTGGGAGCTGCCCAGCACAATCATGTCTGTCGGCCAGCAGCAGATGGGAGCATCTGGGGGTCAAGTGGCTCACTCAAGGGCACTGTAACAGTGGGTAATGAGGGAGAACAGAAAATGTTACATAGGTGAGGCTCATACTATCACCCAGCATTATCTTATCTCAGACACAGATCTGCGACAGATTTAAGGAAAAAATATCAAGGTGAACACCACGGAAGACATTCTTCCTTTGTTGATAATTGTGGCGATGATTGTGTTGGAGAGCACTGTCTGATACATCAGTCCAAAATTTTCCTAGGAGTTAAGTTGGGTTGAAACGTGGTGATTGTGAAGGTCGTTGTGAACTTTATACAAGTGTTTGCATTTCTTAAATTTCTCCACTCATTGGCTTTTTCAGGTTTTTCCTGATCACTCATCCATATAGTAGTATGAGATTTTATTTTGGCCCATACAAGAAACCCCTGTAGCGAAATATGTCTGTGATAACTCAGAAACAGTGTTGTCATTGCATAGCTTCTCCACTGACAGCTTTATTTTTGTTTAACTGTTAAATGCCCTCTCTCAGTACAGATCTGTGTCACAAATCTTAAATAACCAAATATAAGGGATTCTAATCAAAAATATTTGTTCGTGTTAATGTAAAAAAAACAAAAAAAAATAAAAACCAAATAAACAAATGAGGTATTTTCAACCTTCAAATATTGATGCCAGCCTTAAAAATTCTGCTCCTGTTAGGCTGTAGAGATGGGATAGTCCCAGATTATGCCACGTTCAACCCTCTTCCTTCCTGGAAAGGTACATTCTGTACAGATATCCTGTAGCTCTAGATAACATATTTAAGCAGAGCTGGGGCAGGAGTGTCGATAGTGTAAAACGTGTCTGTTTTGCTGTCTCAGTGCACATCGTTGACATCTGCATTGGGTGAAGTGCCATCGTCTCTAAGGAAGGAGAAAAAGATGATGTTAAGCAACGTTCAGTAACAACTTGTCTTCATCCTTTCTATGTTCTTTTCCTCTGGTGCTGCATCACGGTGCTGATGCTGCAGAAATACGATCACACCACCCACACTAGAACTGGTTATGACCCAACTTATCCTGTTGAAAATGTGCAGGTGCATGCAAGACTGGCAGTGACTGGAGGTAAAAATGTTGTAGCACTGAGCAGCTTATTGCACACTAGGCACTGTGGAACTATCTGCAGGTTATCAGTTAGCCAACACTGCAGCACTGACAACAGAAAGCCAGACCGGTGAAGATAAAACACACTCACCTCAAGCTAGTGTTGCCCACGGTTCACACTGATGCAAGACTAGGTCAAAACTAGTGTATGGCTGGACAGTGTGTGGTCTGTGCGAAATTGAGGATGTAGTTTAAAAAACAACTGAAAACAACTACTTTCACTTAAAAGTAGCTAAACCCTCCTGGAAAAGTCACTTAATGCCATTAGATGTATACAATATGCTAATTATCATATGATCATATATCACTTATGAATATTTGTGTCATATTTGCGTTCACCTTGGTGTCAGCCTTCAGCCCTTAATCTGTTTGCTTCTCTCCTCCTCTCTGTGCTCACATATATAGTATTGTAATACAGCAGAATCCACAATAAAGCTGTTCTCATTCACATGTTTTCTGTTTCTGTTTTCAGACAACGGAACAAGAATGAAATAGTGACTGAAACACAAGACTCACCAAACACATAAATTAAAGACAAAAACTGTGCTGTGATTTCAGCTATACAGTATTTACATGTAAGATGATCACTCAGAGAGAAAGTTAGAAGTTCACTCATGTCTGTGTCAGCTGCCGTGTGCTCAGTTGAATGAGAGGCATGGAGAGAGAGTGCCTGTGGAAGGAAAGCCTGACCTCATGCTCGCGGGGCAGGACTGGCGACTCTTCAACAGAAAGTAGCTAATGTTTCCCCAAAAAGTCTCTAGATTCATTCAGCTCGGTGATTCTTTGAAAAAAAAAGTTGCTGAGTCTTAAAAGTCGGTAAATCTATCGCAACAAAGGCGTTAAGTATGCAACACTGCCTGTAAACAGCCACTGATGGCGTAATAGAAACTGTTTGCACCAATTCATTTTGAAAGAAGGCCAATGGTTGAACTCCAACACAGCTGATGAATGGTGTAACATCAGTCAGTCAATCAGTCAGCAACAGACATTTGCATTTGCAGGGCTGGCCCCGCAGTTGTAGTCCAGCCAAAATATTAATAAAAGCACCAGAGTGTAGGTATTGCTTTAATTGATCGTTTCTCTGCACTTACTTGAATCATAAAATCCGACACATTTATTCTGGTTGTCAGTCACTGTGTATTAACAGCTCCACATGCAGATGACAAATTTTTGAAATATTTTCCGTAATTAAAACAACAAATGGGAGGATTGTGGATTGGGCACCCTGGGTTTGTACTGAAAATAAAAATGCATCCTTCATTTGGCTAATTACACAACAAAGGTTTGGCCCACAAGCACACAAAGCAAACAAATCATCCAGCTCATCGCAGTGCAGACAGAGACTGACTGCCACATTCGTACTAAAGATTTGCTCAACTTTTACTACAAAAACAATATTAAACTTTCCCCGTCAGAAAACTGCAGCAGCATACAAGTTTTCAGCTCAAAATAATGAGACGAGGGAGCCAGTGCTGTAATGAGGGATCTCTGCAGTCCGAGGGTGGAAGCATGTTGGCGGGGAAGGGAGGGGGGGGGGGGGGGGGGGGGGACCAAACAAAACTTTCTGAAGGGCCAACAGGCAGCAGGAGTGTGTGTGTGTTTGTGTTTGGGTGTGTGAGAAGGTGTTTTTCATTTTCCCCCTAATGAAGTGTTTTTGGCAGTGTGCTCCCGTTTTAAAACTAACTAAACTAACAAGCTCACATTCTTATTAATCATCCTCCCCCCTGTGCTTCCTTTGTGTACAGAGATGCGCTGTGTTTGTCTTGTACTTTCCCTCCATTGTCTATCCACTGAAATATCTTTGCACTCATTCATGGCTCACCTGACGGATGGGATGCAGTGTGCGACAGTTTAAGCTGGAGATATGCTTTAGGGAGATAGATGTAAACGACTTTGCAAACCTACACAGAGGTGGGTTTACCCGCAAGCACCCCGGAGAAGCATAAATCCTGCTGTGGTGGTGGTCACGCTGGTGACTGAACATCTGTTCCTTTTTTTGTGATTCTGAGGTTGTGATCAGCGGGAAAAAAAACTGATGGTGGAGTTATTGTCTGGCTGGTTAGTAAACTGACTGTCTGACACAGGTTGGGCTTGTTGAGAGAGTTAAAGGGTAACTAAAAAAAAATCATTACCATAACATAAGAAAAAGACGTGCTGGAGGGCAGTTCACTGAGTGATTAGTCTGGATACAAGCACACAGACCATGGAAATCCAACAGTTATGTCTGATATATCTGCATATCAACTGCTTTCTCTTTTATTTTCTAATGTATGTTCCCTGTCTCTTATGACTTTACACTGTTGTGTAAAGATGAACCGATGCTCAACTCATCTCCACTTGTTTTCTCTCTGTTTCTCTTTTGAGTCTGTTCTTTGTGTTCGAATATGATCTTTCACTGTGTGTTGTAAATGTCAAAGTAATTTTTTGCCATCTGTGCAAAAATGAATTGCACCAGCTGTGTGACAGTTAAAGGATCCCCGTGTCTATCTCCCCTTTTCCCTCTACATTAAGCTATTTTCACCTACTTACATGTTGCGTTTTATTGCTACTAAAGTAATCCAAAACTTGCTTGAAGCAAGCCAAGCTTTTAATGGGTGAAAAACACACACTTCTGAATCTAGGTTGTCCCCTGAGACTTGGCTATAGCTTCTCTATTAAACATTTCATATTGATCCACCACTACGTGGCATTTCATTATATTAGAGAGCGTGCAACACTAACAAGACAGCAGGGAGCGCTGGACTGGACAGGTAATCAGAGACTCCCATCAAATATGACACAGGAACGGAGATGTTAATATGATTAAGCTACACTCACATTTTCCACTTTGTTCATGCGTAACTGCTTTGTGTTGCTTTTATCACACAAGGAGAGAAGCAAAGAACAAAACCAAAACACAATCAGTCTGATATTTTTTTAAGGGGGTGAAGTTGGATACCTATAAACAGTTGCACACACAAAATTCTGTGAATGTCACATGCAGATTCTACATTCATTCATTTATTAGTTGTTATGGACATTGTTCACAATTTTCTGCCATGTCATCAACTTATCTAAAGACAAATCAGAAAAATAATTGATAACACTGACAACATTAGTTTCTGCCTTACTCCCTCATTAACACACACACACAGTGAGTGGTTGTTGTAACGTTTCATATTTGATACCCATCCTTGGCCCCGCATTTGTCCAATATCCTGTTCTACAGTAGGTGATGATTTATTTCCTTCTCTTTAAGTATTTCACTTTCTCAAAGTTTGATCTTCAGGACAGTGTAAAAAAACAGTGTAAAAAATGATTTAACGTGACTCTGGCGCAGGTAAAGGGTCACCGTCAGGGTGAAGGCGCCCCTGCCTTCTCATCCCTTTCTCAACACTATAAACTATCTCCTCTGTCTCTCTCTTATCTCTTGGCCCCCACTTCCCTTCCTCCTGCCCATGAGCAGTATATCGTCCTTCACTGAACAGATGAACCCCTCTGGCTGCTGAGCTTTGGGCAAGCTATCGACTTCAGCATCATGAGCCCAGTAATGGACCCAGGATGGACTGGTGACAGTATGACGGAGCGAGTTGCTCCTTCACTACACCAGCTCTCAAATTAGCCCTCACTGCTGACTGATGGGGGACCAAGGCACTAGCACCACGTCTGTGAAATGGCTTTCATAGTAACTTTACTTTTACTTTTACCGGCCATGATCGGGTGGTGGGTATTGTTTTCACCTTGTGAGTCTGTGTGTGTGTGTGTGTGTGTGTGTGTGTGTGTCATCAGGGCAAAATATGATCCTGGAGACGCCTACTGTGGCGGTAACTACCACTGAGGTGGTTTTAGGACTTTATATATCTGTCTGTCTGTGCACAGATGATTTAGTTACAGTGATGGCGTCACAACCGTACAAGATACAGTCATGACATTTTACAGTACTTGAGATTAAAATGAAGGCAACGAAGAGTTTGAAGATGGGTGTGGTCCAACCAATGAGTGTACTGCATACTCATGTAATATTGTAGCAATAATCTACAAATGAAAACTGAAGCTTCAACATGTTGAAAGACATCACAGCCAGTGTAATCCCACTGTCAGATGGTCTCTCTAGTTATTTTATACAGTATACTATATAAAGCCCCTTTTCCACGGTTCAAAAAACCTGCTAACATCTGGCTTTTGTCAGCAATGGAAAAGGCTACTATCAGCATTCACACCTGGCTCAAATGACTCAGTAGACACAGGTATTCATCGGCTCAGGCTCCGATCACCAGTGATGTCCGCAAGGAGCAGCTAGGAGCTCACTCTTTCTCCCCTGTGTGTGTGTGCGTGCGTGCGTGCGTGCGTGCGTGCGTGCGTGCGTGCGTGCGTGTGTGTGTAACTGTATGTGACACTTCTGCCTGAAGTTGTGTGCGTCCTCTCTGGCAAACTCGGCTGGCAGTGTAAAAGGAGTCAATCACTTTTTGCAAGTTTACCAGCGTTTAAAAAAACGGCTTATACCTGCTAATTTTGGTGATTTAAGGTAGTAATTTAAGATTACAGATGACACCAGATATTTGGGTCTTGAGCTGTAAATTCAGTTTCATCTCTGGTCTTTAGTCCATCTCTAGGGACTAAGGAGAGATTACAGGTAGGAGATGAGGGACATAACAGCTCAATAATTTATGCAGAAGTGGAACAAATTGATTTTCTAAAGTAATTAGTTAAATGTGTGACAAAGCCAACATGAAGTGTCTTGGCAAGATGTTGGGCAGCCATAAGTCACCAGAAGAAGAGATTCAGTGCTCCTTGGTTGAGTCTCTGGACTCTACAGGAGGTAGAAACACCATTCTTCCAAAAGATATTCCCACATTTATTGTTTTGATGACCGCGATGATAGAGAGCTCTTCTCTTTCCAACACTCCCATAGGTGTTTAATTGGGTTGAGCTTTAGTGACTGTGAAGGCTACAGCACGATTCACATTATTTTCACACTCATTAAACTATTCAGTGAACCCTCCTGCCCTCTGGAGAGCCATGCTCATCATGGAAGAGACCTTTTTTTACAGATTTGAAATGTTTCATGGGAGTATAAAGGTAATCACTCAGAATAACTTCCATTGACTCGCACGGACCCTTCCCTCCAAGGGGAACGAGTGGAGTCGAACTACGCCAGCAAAACGCTTTCTCAATTATTATTGAGAGCATCTGTAATTTATGTTTTCCCCTCATTTATTCAGGTTCATGTTTTTCACCCTTCTATATGTATATATGTAAATATACTGTATATATGAAGTGTGGATGTGTAAAAATGGTACATCGCACGGGTGTTTGCGTGTCCACCGTCGCCAGCAGCAACACCATTGTTATTGACCCATTCATCATTAGTCCGTCATCTTATGTGGCGCAACACATTCTGCCTGCGCTATTTACCATCCGCTTGTCTGATTGTTGTCTGAGGTGTTATTTATCATCTCAGTGCAACATCAATACCACTTACCTGCCACTGGTCCCTCTCTCGCCCAGGAAGGAAATGGATTACTGAAAGAGAGAGAGAGAGAGAGAGTGAGGGAGAAGGGAGTGGGTCAGAGCGTAAATGTAGAGATAAATTTGGTCAGACGCACACAGCTGTATGTTGCGCATGGTGAGGGGGGCCTTCAGGATCTGCATTTATGATTTCCATTAAAGGCAAAAGACATAGATTATCTGTGAGCAGGTGAAGGGTTCTTCCTCATTACCCCCATCTCTCCCACACTCTCATACCATCCTCAGTGATACAGTACATTCGTTCCCTGTGTATATCTCAAAGATCTTTTCCCATTTCCTCTTCTTGCTCCCTCCCCCTGCTTTGCCCATTCCTGGTGATTTATGCTGAGTCCTGGATAGTTGATCTTTATTCAGTGGGCCTCCAGGCAAGGCTGATAACACCAAGGCCCCTCATAAATTCTGTCCAGCATCTCTGCCCTGTCTTAGCCCCAAACACACCCTCTTTCTTTCTCTCCAAACTCAACCCCTAAAGAGAAAAAAAAAAAAGTTGTGTTGGATTTCTTTTGTGAGGTGAATTCTCAAGTAGCCCTTCAAGACGTATGTGGTTAAATTACTGCAGAAATGGCTGCAGTTCACAACTGAAGTCAGAGATCCCCTACGGCACTTGAGTGGACAGGCCTGAATTGATGTGAAGGGCAGCCTTGAAATAACCAGGCCAGTCAGAGACAGCGATCAGTTAGAAGAATGTCTTGTGTAGTCTGCCACAGAGGAAAGCAAGTAAATACTCCAAAAGGAGGAGGGAGTTTTCTCTTTCCCAAGAAAAAACACCTTTTTCATGGGTATAAGTTCTGCTTATTGGATTTAGGAAATGGCTCCTTTGGTATCGTGTAACATCTGGTTTTTCATCTTCCCTGGGCATGTCGCTTTTTCAGGGGTCAGAACAGTTTAACTGACCGGAGTTGAGAGTCATAGAGATAATCTGCAGTTGTCCTGAGGGGCTTCTTGATCACCTCTAACTAAAGAACGAAACGGGGCAAATGTGAGATATGCAATGACAAGTAAATAATGAAGCAGAATTAACTTATTTTTAAAGGTCCTATATAGTATGTGTTGTTTGATTATAAAGCAGGTCTAGGTTCTATAATAACACTGTGAAAGTATCAAAGCCTCAGTCCACAGAGAAATGCACACAACCTGTATTCAGACACTGAGCCTTAAAACCAGCCGTCAGGACTTTCGTAACTTTGTGATGTCACAACAAAGAATATTTAAGCCAGGTTACCCAAGTAATTGTGGGTAATGGGCCTAATATCCTAAGGTGCAATCTGTAATTGTTAACGTCATGACCATTCAGATTCCTTTTGTTTTTGAGAGTAGCTGGCCATCACAGGTATAATACAGTATGTGATGTATAAAGCCGTACAGCAGGGGTTGACTAGGATGTCTGGCTGGTTGGATCAATGGCCTACTGCAAGTATGTTTACATTTACAGCACTGAGTCTTTGTTCACTGCTGTTTTAGAGATACCGTTACAGTTACCAGGGAGACAGAGGGGAAAATGGCTAGATGCTTGACTTCATTTTTAACATGCTCTCTAACTCCTGTACTTCCCCGATGAGATACCTGGGTGAGGATCAGACAGTGCTCCTGGCCAGAATTAAGATGGCACAGCTGCTGCCTTGGCTCTGTAACAGCACGCTGCCACACAGGTGGCCTCTGTGTGTGTGTGTGTGTGTGTGTGTGTGTGTGTGTGTGTGTGTGTGTGTGTGTGTGTTAGAGATTAAAACTTGGTAAGAAATACTGAAGTGAGTGAACCAACTTTTACTGATTAGGTACACCGTGTTTACACCAACTAGGTGTTGTAGCAAACTTTCACTAGGAATCCCAAACAAGCAATCCTGCCTTTACTACAAGCGCACACTATAGCACTGTAATTTTGTGCAGAACACTTACTATCATCCACCTAAATGGTACACATTGCAAAAAGCAGTAAGCATTCTATATGGGGCGGCTGTGGCTCAGGAGGTAGAGCAGGTCATCTGCTAATCAGAGTGGTTCGATCCCCAGCTCCTTCAGTCCGCGTGCTGAAGTGTCTTTGGGCAAAATACTGAATCCCAAATTGCCCCCGATGGCTGTTCCAACCCCCAAGGGCACGTGTAATTCTTTAAAACTTATTTTCCCACTGTTCGCTGTATATTTCATAAATGGAAGAGTTGTCTGTAGCAGAGAGATGTGACCATCCAACACTTTGGTCTCTGGAGAGATTCCCTCAGCACAAAATTGTTATACTGCACATTCTTGGTTTTACCTGGTCCCACGGCTCTGGTTGTGTTTGGAAAGGTATGTGCTGACTGCATGTCATCCCAACGAAGCTTTCTCTTCCATTTGTTTGGGAGACTAAGAGGCTGATTCAATGTTGGCGCTCACAGAAAGGCTGAAAAATGAAATACATACCACTTCTGCAGATTCTAGATCAGTCGTGTCTGCCACCTCTACAATATTTTTGTTGTGTAATTCAGGAGCTCCAACAATGACAGCGATTTATTAACTCAAAGGTCAGTCTGTCAGTTAACTGCCTTAGTTCAAGGTGGCAGCTTCACAATGAAGTACAGTAAACAATGACCACTGTGTGGCCTGTATGATTGGTTAGGGACTGAAACCTGAAAGTCCAAATACTCTTGAATCTATATTAAAGCTCAGCTTCAAAAAACTACTGATAAATGTGATTGCTGGTGCAGATCTTGCATTGGACCCTGCAGCAGATTCCCTCAGTTCTTACAAAATGTACATCAAAGATACACGCTCCGCGCCTCCATCACACCTTTCTGCTCTCAGCTCTCAGTCAAACTCATCAATAGTTTGTCTCTGCCAAGGGGGGCTGTAGTTCTGTCAGTGCCCCTCCCTCCTCATCACTTGTAACCACAGCCCAGATTTGCCATTATTGATCAGAACACAACCAGCGTTCAGTCTGCTATTTCGATTGATTTCTGTGGCCAAGGCCAGATGGTTTTTCACTTGCTACCCCATTTCTCTCGACAGTCGAATGGGAAATTATATGTCAGCTGCCAAGATTACTGCTGATAATCAGCAGTTGTTTCTGTGTATGAAGCCTTTTTGTCATCCAGACGCTCCAGAATAAAAACAACACTAAAAGTAAAGTAAAGGCAGTTCTTTCATCTAATTAGTTTCATTATTTGTGTTCATGATATCTTTAGTTGTTCTGATCCAAGGATTAGGATTAACACATTTCTGCATTTCTCCAGCTGATTTGTTTGTCATTCTGTCTTTCACCAGAGAGGACAAAGGCTTCAAGAGAAGTGAAGTGATTTCACCTCCACGAGTTGTTTGTTAGTTTGTAATATGCAAAGAGCCTCAAGTGAAATGTTTTTCCTAAGCACTGTTAGTGATTTACCACCCACCACGCAGAATAACAGTCATCCAAGAAACTTTAAGGTTTTGAATGAATTTCTCCATCAAGCAATCACGACTTAATGCTACAAACACCAATATTTAAAACACAAGACATGCAGTACAGCTGCACCAATGCAAGTCATGATGCTATCATCTTTAAACTCATCTTAATATTTTAATGCCGTTATCTTATGCCTGAATTTGAGAAAACTGAGTGTCCACTGTCCAGACAAATGTGTTGTAAGGCGCAGTAAAGGAAATGTCATTGAGCGGTTGTCAGTCATTTTCCTGATGCTGCTGAAAGAAAGAAACACAGGTAGCTGGGTAGCTTTAGTGTGACATCAATCAGCAACCTATTTGTCAGAAGCCTCTTGTCAGACCTCTAGACTATGCTTTCCCTTAAAATCATGAAGCCCAACTGTGAAAACAACAGACGATTTTTTCAGAGAACTTTGATGCTCCGTGAAAACAGCACAATTTATTCCTTTAAATCAGGGGTTTTCAACTGATAGTGACTCGGGGACGACCATTCAGACTATCATTGAGTGCATGGTCATGGACGCACCGGGGGGGGTCGCAGACCTCTGGTTGAAAACATCTGTTTTAAATCACAGCTCAGAATCAGATGGTGTTCGGAAATCATGTGTGATACCAGCTGGGAATTGTAGTTTCCACCTTTTATCTGAGGACTTAAAAACTTTTAAATGCTCATATTGTTGGCTGTGGATTTTCACAGATATATCGGTATTAGTATAGAAGTTGGCAGATATAAAAAGAAAATGCTCTTCACGAAAGTTTAACGGCCTGCATTTTTATGTTTGAATGTTTAACTCTTATTTTGAAAAAAAGATTGTTGTTGTTGTTGTTATTATCTAAATGAATTTACTTCCCAGTTACAGTCAGTTTGATGTTCCAGATGTGTGTTGTTCTCCTGGGGTCAGTTCATTGTAAAGCTCTGTCTTTTCTGTGCTTTGGTTCTGATCGTGTGCTCGTGTGTGTCCAGGGTGTGACATACTGTGGGGAAAGCTCTGCCAGCAGCCTGACCATGGCTAACGTCCCCTGGCACCAGGAAGTGGTGGCCTTCGTCCAGCAGCTGGCTGACATGTTGCCTCAGTATGAGATCGCCTGCGAACACGAGCACTCCAACTGTTTGCTCATCGCACACACCAAGGTAAGCGCTCAGCTTCAGGGGGTCACACATAACTACATCACGTACCACACCTGCAGCGTATGGCATTAAATATAATGAGATTTGTAGATCTTGCACCTGCTGAAACTGAAGTAGTTCAAACATAAACTTAAACTCTCTTCTATTTGGTGTTTAATCCTTCATACAGGATTTATTGACATGGGGCATCTGTTTATGAAATTGTAAGACTCTTTTATTCCAGCACATTTTATATGGGGAACACAAAATGCAGAAAACTGAACTGATGAAGAATCAATACATCATGTTAGCTTGCTTAGACAGGAGGTTGCTGGTGGTTTTACCAACAGTTCCCAGCATGAATTTTCTGCTCAAACTTATTTTTTCTTCCAAAAGTGACAAGAATTCATTGGTTCCAGCCTCTCTGCTAGTAAACTGAATGTGTTTAAGCTTTAGACTGTTGGTCTGACAAAACAAGCAATTTGAAGTCATCTTGGAAATACTGATGGCATTTTCCCTTTTGTCTCACGTTTTATAGAACAAATTTAGTGGGAAAATCATCAGCAGATTTATCGATACTGAAATTATTCTTTTGTTGCAGACTTTGTGTTCGTATAAAAGGCCAAAGCATTTGATGTAATTAATGTCTTGATGTAACTAATTTCTGTAAGTGATTGTCAAGCCCCGTAATACGCATAGTTTGCTCCAGATTATGTGTCTTTCTTTGCTTGGCTGTGTTGATTTTGTTTTTAAAACTTGCTATCAGGTAAGTTTGCTAGATCAAACAAAAATATAATATATATATATATATAGTAATATTAATGTCGAACTAGTCCCTTATATTTTTTATTTTAAATATTATATAATTTATATATTTATCAGGTGCAGCTTACCTGCTACTGCTGTTTTTGCATATTAGCATTTCTAAGTTTTCAGCGTTATCAGTGGACCTGCACAGTGGATACTGCATTAGCATCCCTTCACACATACTAATGAATAATGTGTACCTGGTGATCTTCTTTGCTTCTGTTGTGATTCTATAGAGGTTCTTCTCAGACACAAACACACACATCCTTTATCTCCATTTTCTCTCAAAGTCGGTTTCCAGACAGCTCATAAACTTCGCCGCACGTTCATAGTTTGTAAATTGATGTTTTGATTTTTGTCTTGTTGTATTATTTATATAATTTATTCTCCTGTCTGCCCCCCTCTGGAAATATGCAACCATCAGAGTGGTTAACTCTGGCAGAGGCTCACCGGCCCAGAAAGCATCAGTCAGTGGGGGGTTCTGCCAAGGCAACTGTCCGTCAATAATTAATGAATGATGATTAATTGCTGTCTTGGCTCTCTCTGACAGAATAGAAATTCAAGCCAGTCAGCTAGGCACCCACACCCCCTCATCATACACACAAACACAGAAAAGTCCTAATCCTCCTTTGTTTTTATTTACTGGATCTTTGTTTTCATGGGATTGCTCTCAGATTGATTTACCTCTGTGGTCTCTGCACGCTCTCTGGGCTTCTCAGTGCCTGCAGGGATAACAGGAGAGAGACATGATGTTTATCATTTATTAGACAAGTTTTCTCCTGCACAGTGAAATGTTTATTTCAGGTCTACATGTAAAATGCTGCACAAATGACTTTGCTAAAAAAAATCACTGGTTTTAAAGTCACAGGAAATCACAGTTCAGTAGCATTTTGTTCCTGTAAGTTCAAGCAGGAAGTTGGCAGCACAAATCTTATGAAGTTGCAGAATCATGATGGCGGAGACAAAGGGAAGTTGAGGGAATAAATCTGGTAGGAATTTTCATTTTGCTTAGTGCTGCTGTATGTGACAAAGTAACTACTAAAGATGGAAAATATATATCATATATTGTGACCTACCAACAATAATATTTGGTGTTTAATGTTTATTAAATAGCCATATGTTTCCAATGGGGAAGTTGATTTACTGACTTTGCCTTTTCCCTCCTGTCCAAAACAAATTTAAAAAATGTAGAAACTGGAAATGTGTTGCACAAAATGGACTAAAGATAATATTACATTCCCATCAGCCACAGCTGTACTTTGTGTTTTGTGCTAATTAGCAATATTAGCATGCTAATATGCTAAAGATGGTGAACACGGTAAACATTAAAGGTCCTAAACATGAGCTGCAGCAGAGCTGTAGACTCTTATCTTGTTAAAGAAATGATGCACACATGTTCAGCAGTTCAGGTTATCACAGATAAACTGGCATGCACACCCAGGTATAACCTCAGATCATCATCATAACTATCATTACCCTCCTGGTGATGAGACACACACACACACACACTGAGACAAAGAAGGTGTTAAAAAGCCATTTGTGTAGTATACATTACAGACACCTTAATTTATTTGCACCTTCTCGCCTACAACTGACAGTATTTCTTAATATACTTGCTCACTTCCTGCATCAGTCTTACAGATACAGCAGTATTAGTGCTCGATGCTGTGAAGCGGGATCTGTCTGTGTGTTAACTAATGGCTAAGGCTGAGCCACCGTGAGAAGAATGAACAGCGTTGTGCACTCACTGCGTCTTGTGAGGCTTTTTAAGCATCTGTAAAGGCCTTTTCAAGAAGAAACAGAAGAGAGAAATGCCTTCACTGCACCTCTAATTATGCTTATTTTCCCAGAGTGTGTACGCCTGTTTCTCTGTATCCATGGGGAAATTCATGTACACTTAAACAACTTTGTCACGGTGTTTCTGTTTTCACTGAGTGTGACAGAAATGCACAAGGAGAAAGTGTATTAAGTTTATCATAATTAAATGAAACTGGAGCAGAAATGAAAAACATCAACAATTTTTTTTTAAATCCATTATAGCATGGGAGCGATAAACTTAAAACTTTAGCATAAACATTTTTTTCAAACATTACACTAATTCTGTTTACAGAATGAAAAATCACTGCAGGATGAAAAGTGAGTCAAATTCACCCTGGGTTCATCTCGAGATTTTATTAATCATGACTATTGTGGCCAACATAAACACTGATGACTTTATTTTGTAATTTGACAACTTGTGCTGAATTATTCAGTCTTCTCGAGATGACAATTGACCACTCTGTCATGAACGGTTATCATCACGGCTGTTAACAGCGTGTGAGCAGAGTGTGGCACTAATTCATGTCCGAGTCAAAATATTTGGTTGTTGAGGACAGTGAGTTAAATGGTGCACATAATGAGAGAGAAAAGGCTCTGAATGCCTAAAGCAAAATGATGATGTTTGAGCAAAAATTACTAAGAAGTGTCTGTTATTTAAACTATTCACTACACATGCGAAGTCAAGAGTGCAGATGGAACAACTTGAGACGCTGCACTAAAAAAAACTAGCTGTGAACCCTTGTTTGGATTGAATTGTTTCTGCACGTGATCGATCCACATTAAATACTATTTCTGTGTCACTGCCTTTTATGAATTGGAACAACATGACTTTATAAACCACAAGAACAAACTAATTAAAATGTGCAAAACTCCCAAAGAACAGTGTGTGAACGTCTCAATATATGATCACCAAGTCACAGGTTGTTACAACCTAATATTTCCTCAAATGATTACAATCATTCCTCTAAATGTGTTAGAGTACAGGTTTAAAATCGGCGCCCTGTATCAGCTGATACATGGGTTTATGTATCTGGAGAGAAAGTTAGGAGTCGGTGCATCACAATTAAAATGTAACCACAGTGAGGACACAGACACAGTCAAGTAGAAAGGAAAATTGAGAATGAGATGAAAATTAAAGCTTAATCAAAAACTGGAACCTTCAGCATGAGCGCCTTCCTATGTAAATGTTGACAGACGCGTGTGCGCCGGCACACCGCCGTCTTTGTTCGGTCATCAATAATCCAGCAGAGTTTGGGAACTGGAGGCATTTTTAGGTTCCTCCCGTGAACAGAAAGCCTGATGTTATTCTGTTAAGTGTCTTCGGCGTACTGAATGTCTGTGCGGCACAGGCTCAGCAGAAAGAGAGTCCAGAATATGAAGTCCTCCAGGTTTTAATGTTAACTTGCATAACAGCAGAGTTTGAAACACATCACAGGGAAGCACATCAGTCGTGTGTGCATGCTTGCTTACTGCACAGTCCTCAGATCTTAGAGTTCCAGTTAGATGATATCACTGTTTGATGTAGTCCTTTAAAAGACATCAGAGCTGTGCGTGCGTGTGTGTGTGGCGATAGATCCTTCATGCACTGACACATCATCATCATTAGTTCCTTTTCAGTCCCTGGGATCCTCCCATTGATAGGCATTTCTCTTCTACACTCTCAGCCGTTTCCCTCTTTCATCTCTCCTCTTTTTTCTCTCCTTCCCTTCCCCCATCTTTTTTTTCCTCTCATTTTCCACCCCCTTCCATCCATCTCATTGGCCTTTCTCTCACAGGACAGTGTAAAGAGAAAACAGATATGACACAGTTAAGACACAAACCTCCCAGATCTTCCTGAAAGTCCTATTGACTTAAGCCCCTTTTCCACCGGTCAAAAGACAAGCTAACATGGGGCTTTTATCTGCCGTGGAAAAGGGTTCGATCATCATTCACACCCAGGCCAAATGACTCTGCAGCAGACACATGTATATATCAGCTCCGGCTCCAATCAGCAGTGATGTAAACACAACACCCGGGTGAAGCCACAAATCTTCACTCCTTTTCCGAGCTATTCAGAGCACCTGACCAGCAGGGTGCTGTTACAGCAGAAACACCACAGCTACACTGCGCTCGGGGATGAAAAGGTGAGGACAGCCCTGAAATTAGTTTTAAGAACACACAATCACCAGTTGAAGCGTCTCACACGGAGGCTGCAACGCACCAACGAGATGAGACACGATGGATTGGTTTTACCACTCTGCACACCTGCTAGCAGCAGCTCACTGTTTCTCCCCTGCGTCTGTTCGTTTGTTTGTTTGTGTGTGTATGTGTGTATGTGTGTGTGCGTGCGTGCGTGTGTGCTTGCTCCCTGCAGCGGTGTGTGTCAGTGCAAAAGTCAATCGCCTTCTTTAGCGAGTTTACTCATATTCACATTATTAGGGAACAATAATGTCTCCTTTAGCCTTTTAGCCTCCTGCTGGGAGGCAAACATGACGTGAAACATATGTTAACATGGAGAGGTGCTGTCAAAAGCTTTGCAGCATTGCAGAGATATTTCCTTCTAAAAATTTCTGAGTGAGCCTCGCCCTTCTAACCAATCAGACGAGCCCGAAGTCAGGGGGGGGAGCTCATGGCTGTCGATTGGGCGGAGACTGTCAAGTCTTATGGTAGCAATAGCTTGATTTTGAACTTGCATATTTTAGCTTTAAAACTAAATTTGCTATTTTTCCATCAGGTTACAGACAGTATTTACAGTGGTTTGTTGGCACATGAAACCAGATACAGTGTATGACTCCTCCTCAGTTGGTTGGTCGTGTAGATATCTGTGGGTATTTAACTGTAACTGCTGTCTTAACTGTAAGTCTGGAACTATTTGATTGGCTGTTGACAAAAATAAAATAAATTTATGCAGACAACATGGGCAATTTGTTGACTATTACACACGGACAGGACGTGCATCACTGGAAGAAAAAATAACATTTTCTTCCTTTTGAGCACTGACTATTTCTCCCTAAAGACAGAATGAGACATCAGTGTGAAAGTAGCGCACAGCTCATTGGCATGTGGTCATACATGAAGGCACCTCCTGTGGTGCTGAGTGAAGAAGCTGTCCTCAGCATCCCCAGTGATCCTCAGCAAAGTCGCTGTTAGTAAAAACAACAGGCCGCCTCGTTCTCTCCCCGTACAGAACCCGCTTCGCTTTGTTGCTCAGAGACTGAAATTGTTTGCCGAGATGCCGGCTGAATAAATATCATCCCTTCTCATTACCAGAAACATTAACAATAGACGCTGCTTTAATCCCCTCCTTTCTCAGGCCTCATTAGCAATGCAGCGGGCAGCGTGTCTCTAATGGCTGACGCAGGGGCAAGGCATCTAAAGGCTAACACTCAAACGCTTAATGCAGTTCCTCCCTCAGCAGGCCATCATCTCCAGCAGCAAAGTCTTTAACTGGTCGAATAAATGTTAGTCCTTCATGAGTACATTTTGTCATATTGAGCTGCTGTCTTTTTCTGAGAACGTCAGTGATGTAACTCTAGCTTTTTCCCTCCCGTTGTGTGAATTACAGTTGTAGAAGCAGTTTGGTATAAGGCTCAGAATTAAAAAGAAAAAAAAGCAAGACCCAATGCACACAAGGGGGGGGGGGGGGGGGGTCTGGTGACAGCAGCTATGAACCTGAAAGAGCTTTAAAATGCTAAATGCTGAAAGCTAAAAGCACAGCAGCCTTCCCCAGTGACAACTTTGTGCCATTTCTTATCCAGTTACAACCTCCAAACAATACCCACGAGTGAGTTCAAGTCAACAAGGGCTGTTTTAAAGATCAGACTTTGCTACACGCTGCCATAAACAGCACTAATCTTCAGAGGAAAGGTTGTGTCCTATGTTTAGCATGTTCTGTTTCTCTCAGTTCTTTCCCACCTTTGCAGACAAGGAGGGAAACGTGGTACTGTATGAGCTGGAGAGCACTGTTGTGAGCTGGAAAAGCAGAGGTCATGCTCTTCAACCCCCCCCCCCCACCGCGCTTGTTTTGGGAAAATCAGCAGGATTAGAGAGGCAGAATGATGTTAGAGGTCTTTCCCTCACTGTTGAACACATAAGCTCTTCTTTCTCTCTCTGGTAGTCGCCGTGCCTCACACGAATAATCACACACACACACACTTTTGCTCTCCTTCTGTCCATTTATCTCCCTCTTTTTTTCTCTTCAATAAAATGGATGGCGAATTGGGTGAAGGACTAAGAAGCAGTGATTGATAAAAGAAGAGATGTGAGGAGAAGGGAGGAGGTGGAGTTGGAGAACCTACAGCAATTGTTTTAAAAAAAAAAAAAAAAAAAAAAGGCAAAGCAAACAGCAAGTGGTAAATGTGGAGCAAGACGCTCTGTAATCACTGCGGGTGTGTT
Organism: Seriola dumerili; assembly: GCF_002260705.1. Lineage (NCBI taxonomy): Eukaryota > Metazoa > Chordata > Actinopteri > Carangiformes > Carangidae > Seriola > Seriola dumerili. Next base: position 476,322 of record NW_019174291.1, read on the forward strand.
TGATCACATGTGCGTTACTTTCTGTTTCCTTGCTGGGATTGTTTGGGTTTATTTCCTGTTCCATTATGGGTCACAGTAACAGGTGGGTGTTTCATCATTTGTGACATTTTATAGACCACAATTCATCAATTAATCAAAAATAAGTCATGTGAGATAAGATTTTACTTGGTTTCTTTATTTTAGTCATGAAACAGGGAGTTTTCCACTGAAGTATGACACTTGAAGTTTTATTTCTCCTTAGCTGGGGGAGTTACTTCAGGGTGTTACCCAGAATCTCTTTAAAGGTTTCCTTAAATAAGGAAAAAAAAAAGTTGAATTATTTGCAGCAGTGAAAGAGATTTTACAGAAAGACATGAAATACCTCGACTTTACCTGACCGGAGAGATCATATGGCTTAAAACCGTAGAGCAGAAAGTAGAGGGATCCAACTCTAGACGGTCGGACATAAACTGACTGCTGGTCAGTAAAACCAATGTAAAACCAATTCCTCAGCATTAAGGGTGTCTCCCGGTGGCAGAACACTCTTCATTTCCTTCATTTATCCCCATGAACTCAGCCATGTTGCAGTTAAGATAGAGTCAGAGGTACCTTTAGTTTTTTTTTTTTTTTCTCCCTTTGGTCGCTAAGGTCTTTTGTGCAATGGCTTAACTGACTTTAAGTGATTCCTTAAGTATAAGAACAAGTTAAGAAGAAAACCTTAAATACTTAAGTGAACCGTAACTCAGATTTAAAGGAGAATCTTAAATCTTAAAGTGTTTTGTGCAGCCAGCCCCAGAAGAAGCCAGCAGACATGTATATACAGCCTCTCTCACTACTCTCTCTTCCTCGTGTGCTTTCAGTTCAAGGTGGATGGTGAGTGGTGGACGTGGATCGACTACGAGCGTTTCCAGGAGTTGGTCCAGGCTCACGAGGAGAGCGGGGGACAGCAGAGCTTCTCGGCGTTGGACTACATGGCCAAGACCCCCAGCTGGGCTCTGTTCGGAGCCTGCGAGCAAGGCTTTGACCCTGCTGACACACGCTTCCAACGGCGCAACAAAACCAAAGACATCTCAGGATGCTGATAGAGAGAGAGAGAGAGAGAGAGAGAGAGAGAGAGAGAAAGAGAGAGGTAGTGTGGACAGAGCGCGTACTGATATCTGTAGCAAAAAATAAATAGGGTTCAATGTTATTATTCCCAGTCACTTTGAGAGGACAGTTAGAGCTTTTTACTGCCCTCGTTCTCATGTGAACTGAAACTCTTTCTCCCTCTTTTCATTCCTCTTCAATTTGGATCTTTAATTTTACTGGCATGACCCCCCCGAGATCAGCCAGAAACTGCCAGAATCAATTCTTTCACACTTATTTTCTAGACATTCCCCTTCACATCCACTTTAAGTGCTTTTTTTTTTGCTTCGTATATATTCATAGATCTTTTATATTTCCCTCTTTTTTTTTTGTCTTTGAAAGGGTCATTATTATAAACGTCTTTGGCTTTGATCTTTATAATCATCTGGCAGCACTCGGGAAGGTTTTACACTGTTGGAGTTGAACCTGGCAGCGGTTTCATCACAAGCCTCATTTCTAACGTTTTTGTATAATGCAGGTTCCAGTGAGGCAGCACAGGACATGATTAGCATGTGAGGAACAGCTCCTTTCCTCCTCCTCACGTCCTCCGTGGGAGTTACACATCTTTCCCAGACACCTTTTGCTCTCCCACCCACTCATTAGGACGGTGGCTGTGTTTACTTGGCAGTGAGAGAAGAGCATCAAGGCTGCGTCTCCACTGGGAGAGTCTCTTCACAGCACACGCTTCTTATTGCTCTCCTGGCGTTTCGGTTTTTTATTTCCCCAGTACAAATGTTGCACTTTTACGCCAGAGTAGTCTCAGCTTTGCCTGGAGAGTAGAACATATTGCAGGTTTGACAGGTAGTTCCACCGTTCTGATGTAGATTAGTTCAAAGTGGGCAAAATAAAATAAAAAAATGAAACCTCATAATTAATAGATTTGAGCTTCTTTGATTACTTTTATTAGGAAAATATGACATTTTTGACCATTTGAGCTTCACGAGGGTCAGGTGACATAGTCTCAGTAGGTCTAATACAGTAAAGTAGGTAAGGGCATGCCTGTTTTGTGTTGCAGTCAAAATTCATATCACATGTCAATATATCTCCCAGCTCTTAGTTAAATATACACAACACTAGGCACAAAGATACACAAACTGTTCACTTACAAACCATTTCAATTGTCAATATTTATCCTGTCTGATCTACACTCACACGTCATCCAGGTTAAGACATGAGCACTGTGACTGGTGATGTACCGGAGCTTCACATTGGTCTGAGAACTCGCCACAATTCTTCCCCCAAGTCCAGCGTGTCAGAGAAAAAGCCTCGACTGATGTTTTAGTAAATCCAGATGTATAAAATGAAGTCCATTTGAATTTGTTGTATTTGAATGTAAATCCAGATGTGAACATTTAATTTAGATTTGTTTTTGTCAGGTCTTTAATGTTGCAGTGCCTCCCTGCTGGCATACAGCAGGTGTGTGGATAGATCACTGTAATAAATGTGTTTGGAATAATCTGCTCTGTCAATTGTTGTTTTTTACATGCAGCATACACACAGGCACATTAAGGCACATGTGTCATACTGTATTTCTGGCTGACATGGTATTGTCACTTTTTTTTTTTTTTTTTCACTTTTTTCTGGCGACAAAGTGGGAAGTTGACATTTTAAGACATAATAACTGTGGTGAAAGCTTTCTGGGCTGCACTCTGAGGCCAACAGAGGTGCTCTAATTGAACAGGGATAGAGCAGAGGTGAAGTCCGGGAGTGAAACAACAGTACAGCGGCTCCTGTTATTCCTTTTTTAAGTTTTCTCAGATGTTTGTTGCTGCTGTTCTAGTTATTCCTCTTAGTGATTGAGGCAAATTCTTTTTTTGTTTCTTTGCAATACAGAATTACAAACCCCGTCAAATAGAATTTAACTTAATGTAGAGAAGGCATGCATTCTCTCTTATATAATACAATTTACCAATAACATCATAGCAGTGGGAGGCACACACACTGTTAAAAATTCTATTATTATTTCCAAAAATCTTGTCTTTCTCTCTGCAGTGTTTTCTTCAGTCTGTGCAGCAGCTCAGCATCCTGCCCGCCCTGGAAATCTGACAAAGGTTTGACTTGTTCTCAGGTTTTCTGCATCACAAATTCAGGCGGCACACACAGCCAGGTGCACAGCAGTGGAGACACAAACCAACATGGCATCAGTGAGGACGGCGAGGTTTGTTCCAGTTTTAAACACAATTTTGGGTAATTATATTAATTGCTTCATGTGACTTAACCCTGTCAAAACCAAACAACCAAATTCTGTCAAGCCCTCATTGGAAAATGTCCAGTGCTTTTTGAAACACACCCAAATATGCAGCATGTGTTCCAGGCGGATTATCTAATTCTGTCATGGATTGTAGTTTTATTTAGTTTTGAGGCTTTATTTCGTGTGGGGGAACTAAAAGACTGTTGAAGACTGACTTGATCTTAACCTCCATACACAAACCAAAAACAAGCTGGATCACTGTGCTGCACAGAAAAGGAATATTTTTTATTTTACAGCTAATGAAATGTTCCTCACGTAACTCCATAATACCAAATGCTTATTTCATTCCTAATTGTAAGGACCCCTCAGTGGCTCTTGTTCTTGCTGTTGCTTTTTAAAAAAAATAAATAAATAAATGAGTGAGAGACAAAAATCAGAAAGCACCATCATCCTCTATGCAACTCTCATCATAAATCTCCTCATCATAAAATCTTTAGCAAATTGATTGAATCAAATTAACAGCCATCAAACAGAAGTTCTCATTCGTCAAAGTTCAGCGTAGATACAGATATAAAGTGTCCCTCACTGAGCTGTCTGACATTCAGATTCACACGAGAGAACACACTCCCCAGAGGGCAAACTGTCGATGATTGAAGCTGCCGAGTGTGAAGTCGTGTAACCATAAATATGTAGCAGCTGCCTGTTAATATGTCTGATAACGTTGATGAGTAAAACGGTCTCATCCTGCAGCTGCTGGGCAAATGAACAACACAAACAAAACAACAAGCAAACAAACCTTCCTCAGATAAATAAAGGTTAAAAAAAAAAAAGAAAAGAATGGGTGCTGCTGTAGTTTACACACGGGAACAGTGTTTCCTCAGACACGTGTCGGCTCGCGTAGTGAGATAAATGACAGGAGCAGGACAGAAAACCTGTCGGGGAGATTGTGACAGGGCCCCAGGGGATGATGGGTAATGGCACAGTATAATGTGTGTATATATATGTACATGGTGTGAAACTGTGTAACGCTTAAGTGTATCAAAACCACAACTTCTTAAGATATACAGATGTGTGTGATGTTAAACACGCGCTTCGACACTGGAATTCAGCATGTTCTTATTACGTTCTAGGCGATTCCAGTTTTAGGTTTTACCATCATGGCTGGTTTGATCTCGACTCATCACACCTTTGATCTGCCCTTCCCTCTCGAGCTCTGAAGAATATTGGATTTTCAGGGAGGTTTACTCATCCTCACGGGTGTAGCACCTTCAACACAGGGCCTGAGTCCTGCTGGTCTGCTGGTCAGATACGTCTTCTGCAGTACTACAGAGAGACACCACACACTTCTATAGAACAGGAAGGAAAGAACAGTTTTGTTATATTTATTTCATACCAAATGTTGTTGTCTAACACTTTTCTAATTGAAAACATACCTTTATTTTAAATACGTTATTTTGTCCACAGCGGATGATGAGAATGAGTGAAGGATTCAAAATGATCATTGTCTCATGACTATGGTGTCTGTTGTTTGGTGCTCTGCAAAAGCTCCACAGGATCCAATCATTGGGTAAATGACCATTTTCAGTCCATTAATCTATACTGAATGAAGAATGGTGAATGTTGTTGCAAATGGTCATTTACTGTATATGATGAATGGATTTAGTGCAGCTTTATCCACCAGTAGAAGTTGGAAGTATCTCTGTGAGATGTTTATCTGATATTGTTACTGCGGAGCAGGTTTTCTTGCTGCAACTGAGCCATTATAAATGTCTGATAAAATCATTAAAACAGCTTCCATTAGCATTCAGTAAATATGTCTCTTTAACTTTGTCAAAGAAAGTCTAGAGACCAAGAGGAGGTTATATAAGGACTGGGTGTGTTCTTTACAAAGACCATGCTGCCACATCAGTAAGCTGTTTGTGATCACTTATTGTTTATTTCCTTTGAATCCTGTTTACATGCTCTGAATCCAGATTTATGGTGTATTTGACAGATCCTGAAGTATTGTTTGAAGTCATTTGATACTTTGAGGCAGAAATCTGTGGAAGCAGATCATATGTCGTGTTTACAGCTACTTAGTATATTTCCTTTGAGATCAGTTGAACACTGTAAGTAAGGACAATTGTTTTCATTTGGCAGAGAAAGTAGTTGACTTTTGTTTCTGTTACAGAAAGATCATCCATCCGTTCACCCATTCCTCCATCCATTCATTGACCAACTCCCCTCATTCAATAAATGGTTAAATAATAGTAATGATAATAATCTTTATTTATAGAGCAATTTTCTAAACCCAAAATGGCTCTTGGATGCTTGTGTTTAAATGTGTATATCAGTTAGAGGCTCTATGGTCCAGTTATCCTCATAGTACAAGGCAATAATAATGTTAAATAAAGTTTTACTGACTTTTTACTCTTTCTGTTATCATTATTATTATTATTGCATGGTGGTCTTTCCCTCTGCTCTCTCTCTCGCTCTCTCTCCTTCACTCTCTCTGTCTCTCTCAACCCTCCCGGTCGAGGCAGATGGCCAGTCTGCTTCTGCTCGAGGTTTCTGCCTCTTGAAAGGAACTTTCCTCTGCTTGCTCATGGTGGCCATTGTTGGGTGTCTGTAAATTAATATTATGAAGAGAACGGTCGAAAAAGTGCCTTGAGATAACTTCTGTTGTGATTTGGCCCTATATAGATAAACATTGACTTGACTTGACTTTCACAAGCACACTACACTGTTACTGAATATATCTCTATCATCCAAATATTTTTCTGGGTGTGTAGACCGCAGTTCCCAGAAGTGTAAGGTCATTTTTCTTTTCATAAAGTGAATACATGCAGCGATCATTTTTGAATTTGGTTTTATCATCCTCCAGCGATTCCTCTCTGAACACCAGAGACACATAATTAATAATTGAGACCGAACAGAAACAGAAAAGATTGCAGTCGTTGGTTTTCAGAGAGAGTGAGTTTGCTTTGTAGGAGGACTCAGCGAGGGACAGGAGGAGGACAACGACAGATTTTGGTGTCTTCCATATTTTAGTGATTCCTCTCAAACAAGTATGTATCACACACAGATCCTTTTCTTTTCTTTTCTTTCTCCAAATTTCTACAATCCCACACCACAAGAACTGGATCCCAGAACCCCAAACCCTCTAAATAAGCATTTAGCTGAAACATATGTGACGCTAAATAAAACACGGACACACTTGGCTGTGCCCAGGCAATGACAGATGGAGAGTTAAATGGCTTCATTTCATCCAAAATGCTTTGTACTGCAGGTCCTTCGCTGTGTTCGATGCTCTGTCAGGTGTCATTTGAAAGCAGGGACTCTATTTCTTTGTTTCTCTATTTTTTTGGCATTTAGAAAATGCAATCTATTTATTTAGTTTAGAAGTGTGTAGTCCAGGATGTGTCTCTGGAGGCCTACAACGTGAGACAGGATATCCATTAAAGGTTGAACATTTTCCCACAAAGTAAGCCATATTCAGTCATATTCTCACAGGTCGATACGTCTGGTGTGCAGAGGTCAGCTCGGGCGGGTGTCATTATTTCAGCAGGGTGCCCACAGAACTCAAAAACCCTCACTGCCCCTGTAGAGACGGTTGAACAATAGCTGTAGGTGGTGATGTTTTTCTCTGCTTTTTGTCCCGGAGGCTTTTCTCATCCATTTTTAAGCGGCTGGTGGTGAGTACAAGCTCAGAGGCAGCCTGCGATGGTGCTGCTGTAAACAGTCTCTGTGTCGCTCTGCCTGTCAGCTTCCACTCAGACCTGAGGATAATCTGTATATTTATGAGCATGTTGTAGGATGGTATCTGTGTGATTTTTTGTACATCAGATAGAGATGGTGGGGGAAAAAAAAGGCCCAAACCATTACTCAATGTCCCTTCCTCTCCAAAGCTGCTGTTGGTATATCTGTGTGCTGTTATAACAATCTATTCATGTACATCTGTATGTATGTGTGTGTGTGTGTGTGTGTGTATGTGTGTGTGTGTGTGTGTGTGTATGTGTGTGTGTGTGTGTGTGTGTATGTGTGTGTGTGTGTGTGTGTGTATGTGTGTGTGTGTGTGTGTGTGTATGTGTGTGTGTGTGTGTGTGTGTATGTGTGTGTGTGTGTGTGTGTGTGTGTGTGTCCTGTTTGGCCCAGATGTCCAGAGGATCTGGGCTCCAACCACTCCACCATTCCTCGGCTCACCCTGCCTGTGTCCGTCTGTTACCCAGCATCCCTCCTGGCTGATGTGGGTTGTTTCCATAACCTCCTCCTGGACGTGGTAAGCCAAGCCTCTGATAGCATCACGGTCAGCAAATGTTCGGTTGCTAATTCAACATTATTGTTCACAGACTGTCTCTGGGATCGTATTGGGACGATATGATCTGTGCTGTCATTTTACAAAATTCAGTCGTCCAAATTATGATTGAGTACAAATTTTAATTGAAAACTAACAAAAATATTATTGTTTTAATTTTGGTTTTACTTGGAAGAAGAAGAAGTTTCCTTACATCAGTTACATCAGTTTTATTATTTTGTTTTATTTGAAGTGTTGATCCATAAGAAGATATATTTGTGGTATTATGAACCTCTCTGGAGCTCTAGTAGAAACAGGTTGGTGAGCCAATCAGACAAGAGGAGGCTCTGAGCCTCTCATCTGAGTGGCTGACTGTTTTCTGAGTGAAAAGCCAGATTTCAGGTAAACACTCAGAGAAACCAAATCCAGCAAGGTTGGATGGTGGGTTCAGGTGGGCGGGGGTTGGGGCATGACTGAGAGCGGTGACTGCTTTGTTGTGACATCACACAAGACATCAGTCCTGACAGCTCGTTTTAAGGCTCAGTTTCTGAATACAGGCTGTGTGCATTTCTCTGTTGACTGAGCACTTTGATATTTTCACAGTATTAATATAGAACCTAGACCTGCTTTATAATCAAACACGTGGAAAATCTACCTTTATACAATAGGACACCTTTAATATCATATGATTCGATACAGGAAAAATCTAGTATTATGATTTGTGTATGAGTTCATTAGTATTTCTGCTGAATGGGATTTCACATGAGTTGTTTTTCTGGAGGGCTTGCAATGTATGCGTGTGGTTTATGTCCATGCAGTTCAGTCTGCATCTGTGTGGATGGATCAGTGCTCGCTGGTGTTCAGGTGCCCGTGTGACTTTGTATCTGTAGTCTACACACAGGATGAGCTACAAACTGGACGAACTAAGGATTTGCATCTCTGTCTGTACATGAATTCACTCAGACGTGCAGGGATGAGTTTGTCGGCACTCTGTCAAACCAACAGATTTGAGGGGAGCAGAGGCCAAATACCAGGCTGCCTTCTGCCAAAGAGGAAGTTACTGAAAATGACATCAACAGCCCAAAACAAATGAGAACACAATTTACACCCATGTCTCCTGCCACAGTGGGGAGACATAGATTTATTGGTCATTGTTTCATTTGACTCAAAAGCTACAAGGTTGTACATAGCAAGGTTATTAACGTTAACTTAAACGAACAAAATAACAATATATAGATGTGAAAAAACATTGTCATTAACTGAAATAATAATAAAAATGAGCATTCATAGAAAAACAATAACTAACTGAAACTGTACTGTTTACAAAACTTACTAAAATTATAGAAGAAAAGTCTTTAGTTCTCATCTTTGTCAATTTATTTCGTACATAAGCCGAGTACTTTGGGTGGATATTAAATCTATCTTCCATTTTTTTAGCTGTGCAAATGGAGCAGTATCTTACCAGCTGACCAGTACATGTGCACTTTAGGCGTCCAAAACATTCACCGCACATTAATACATGTATTAGTGATGAGCCACAGAGCTGCAGGACGCACGACTCGTGCTGGCCAGTCCACTTCGTTGATGAGTTCATTTTTAGTCGGTTCATTTAAATAAATCAAACCTCTAGAGTTTGTTGGGTTTTTGATTTTCATTTTTTTTTCTCGCATTGACTCGACCTGCATCTCACCTCAGACACAGAGTTGCACACATTTTGCCTCTTGTGTAGACTGTTTACACGTTTGTGCTCATAGCTGCATGTTGTTGCTGTTGTTGCTGTTGCTGTGTCCAGGTGAATTTTTATGGTAATGACACAAGCACACCGACTAACACATATATTTTATAGTTGTCTTTTGTTTATATTGTTCATCTGTCCAATTTTACATTCTAACCTTGGTACATGGAAGTTGTTAAAAGCACACGGTTTTTGCACCTTGTTGTGGCTTTACACTGCATCTCCTCAACAAGCTTATATTATATATACTGAAGCATTTTCTATTTCAGTTGAATTCCATTTACTTCAGTCTTAATAATAGTTTCCTATACGATAATGTGGTAAATAATTGATGCAGTGTAATGACATCTGAGTGCTGCAGCAGGAAAGCACAGTTTGTATGAGAATGTGATAGTGATCAGATTTTTTCTGCTCCAGCTGTGTTGATGCCTCTTTTCTCTTTCTGGACCAAAATCCATTTTTCACCTCACTTGAAGCATCAGTGGAGCTCAGCTGTGATCACAAGCCAGCAGCATAAATGTTCTGTCAACAGACAAACACACCTGACTTCCTGTGTTGTGGTAGTTCACTCAGTGAGTTTTGCTCGCTCACTTCTGTCACTTATCATCCGGTGTTGTTGTCGCGCATCACTCAAAACATGCAACTGGCTCAAACCTGACCTTTGCCCCCAGAAGTGTGAGTCTGCGGCATCGTTTTCCCTCCTCTGTGTGAGCCAGGTGTTTTGGGGAGTGACCTTCATTAGCTCTTATGCTAATCCCCTCTTTAAACAAAGTGAATCAATTAACCAAATGACCGTCTAATGAAGGCATCGCCTTGCATATTGATGCTTTATTTTTGAAGGAGGATTTGCATTCGAATGGCGTAATGAATTCTCGCCTGACAACTGACTGGTGGTAAATCACAGCAGTGCGATGAATCATAGAAAATCTGTCTCAATAACGAGTGCTGAAATGCATGTGGGGTGCGGAGCGATGAGGAGAGATATGTGCTAATTGCCTGCTGTGTGTCCTGGTCCTGGATCATTCTTTCTTTCCTCAGGCTCAGCTGTCATATGGTCTGTTTCACAGCTCATCGAATAAAGGGAACAGTCCACACAAAAGTTTTGCATCATTGAAAGCGATAAAAAAGATCACTTTAAAGGTGAAAGCCTTCTCTATGTTCTGCATAATTTTTTTTAATGTTTTTATTTTCAAACTTTTCACCTTTTTTTTTTTTACCAGATCTTTATTTTATTACAGTGAGTTTGTTGTTGAGGATTTGCTGTGTATTAACAGTAAATCTTGCAGTGTGGTATTAACGAGATTTCTGCTGGCAACAAACATGAAAGTGGCAATTAACATTTATGTGTATATGTGCTGAAAGAGGAGATGTGTTTTCACTTTTGCTTCATTTGCATAGAGATAGAATTTACAAAGGCCAAAACAAAAACAAAACAAACAAGCAAATAAATGATGGACCCATTTAAACCATAATCTGCCTGTCCCCTCATTATAATGAAGGGGAGTGACACATTGTGTTGATAATCAATCTGCATTAAAAACCAATTGTCAACTATTATTCATGTCCACACATTTTCAACCAGGCATATTTGTATTGGAAATGAAATTGACTGGTTGTTGCTTCCTGTTTTAAGCAGGAGTCTTTAATACTAGTTGTTGGTTATGAATAAGTTAAACAAAGACATAAGCCCTGCACGCTCATGACCATGTTTGAAAATGGCTACCACCACAGTGTGAATTATACAGTGACAATCAGGGTGGTCAACTCTTTATCTGGGGCAAAAGGGAAGCCAGGACAGTGCTTCAGTGAAGTGTCACAGTCCTTACTGCACCTTGCTTGATTAACTAAAACCGTTGAATAAATGTAGTGAAGTAGAAAGTACTCTAGTAGAAAGTAGGCCTAAAAGGTAAAAGACTAAAAACATGCTAACATTAGATCATATTTGACATTTTATATTGGTAATGAAATGACAAGCTAACACTGGAAATGAAAGGCCGTGCTATCAGCGAGCTAACATTAGTTAAACTGTAACTTAAAGCTACAGTTACAAACTGTAGCTTAAGGCTAAAGCATAGACTGTATATAAAAAGGGCTAAAGTTAGGAACATTTACCTACAGTGTCTGTGCAATGCACAGGAGCAGAGGCTGGAAGACAGGAGCCACTGATGAAGAGAGGCAGGCAGGGGAGACAGAGAGATGCTGCAGTCCACTTTAGGGCTGTCTGAAATTGTATTACAAGATTCTTGCAGACATGAATGTAGGAAATATATTGTAATATTTACAATTACAGGTAAGAACAATATACAAATGTTTAAACCTCCTGAACTGTTGTTTTTACTTCTATTGGGGGAGTCCAAGTCTTAAGCAGGGGTGTCATACCCCCCCAATCCCCTCCGTAATTCAAACCCTGGTTACAACATAAAATTTGATTTACAATAACCCTGGAGCTGTAAGTGATATAATTTTGTTTCTTTTTTCAGATTATGATTGCTACTAAATTTAAGTGTAGAAAGCACTGAAAGGAGAAGTGGGCCTATTGCATTCACTCATGAGATGAAGGAGGACATAAAATAAATATGAACCTTGTGAAGACACCAACCAACCCCCGAGAGGTGAATGAAATCCAGACAGATGATAAATGAAACTCCTCTCTGTCTCCCTCACTTATTCACAGTACATCTGAGGATGTTACCGTCCCACAGAGACGGGGCATGTGTGTGCATGTGTGACAGAGATCATTGGCGGGTATCAGGTGAAGCATATTTTCTTGTAACCTCTGTGTCCTGTGGTCTGCTGTATGCTGTGGAGCCCAGAGAGTGTGATTGATGAATGAACCACAGGCAGGATTGCAGGCGCGAAGCCAGCTCGGTCTGTGAGCTGAATCGCACCGAGCTGATTATTATCCATCACACACGAGGCCTGAAATAAAGACCTGTGACACTTGAATCAGCTCTAACTGAGAGATTTCTTTTTATTGACCCTGAAACTGAAGGCTGCTGATGCCACTTGTGTATAACACAGGTTGTGTAATACACAGGTGTGTTATTTTTTGCCACAACCTCTTGTATAAAAAAAAAACTGTAACACCTTGTTCCAGAGTCAGTCTGCATGTGTGACCCACACTGCCACTGATGGAGGATCGCTCCAACAGGAACTGTTTGTTCTGCACGTTTTTAGCCACACACCAGTGATCAAAGCAGCTTCCTGGCATTGATCAGTCACAGGGAAATAAAATGACACACATCGAAACTTCACATTTTAGCCTCTCAGGATCCAACATGTTCTGGTTCCAGTGTCACAGTGTCCAGAGTCGGGAAAAGTTTCATTTGATTAGTTTAAAGGGGTCACGTGAGGTGATGAACCCTGCAGATCACCATCACTTGTAGCCACATTTAGCTCTTTGTTCTTGTTATACTGCAAATTTACTGTACGGTTGAGTCCCACGGTTTTCACCAGACCCCTTTCCAGCAGCAGTAAAAATCTGTTTTCAGCTTGAAAACCTCTTATAAACCCAGTTTACACTGCAAGACAAGCATCAAACTGCAGACAGACTAAAGCAAGTGGCTAGCAGGTGACCATAGTGGAGCATTTAGCAGCTGGAGTCAGATATTTTTCTCTGGAGCTGATGGAGGCCAAACCAGAGCTAAAGAATTTAACATCCATCTGATGGGCATAAATATAACTTCAAATGAATGCCAATGTTTTTTCTGTGTCTGCGAGAATTGTGAACACGCACCCTAACAAGGTGATCATTTGTCAGGCCTTTGTGTAAATCAGTGTTTTTTGAAGTTCTTCCGCCCCTGAGGAGCCAAGAATTGATTAAAGGTTGATTTGAGGGAAATACTTGCATTAGCAGTGTCAGCAGTGCAGCGTTTACAGTATCCAGCAGCAGCAGCAGCAGCAGCAGCAGCCCAGATGTAGTGAGATTATCCTTGTTCCTGCTGCTGTTGTCAATTAGAGCGCAGTAAAGTGCCGCTGTATAACCTCAGCCTTCATGAGCATGCATAAAGACGTCCATCCATTTTGTATTATTTATACAGTGCACCTATCAGTGGCAACAGACTAGTCATGTCCTTGTCCACATCCTCCAGCTCCTCCTGGGGGTCCCACCCAAGCCAGATGGGATATGTATAGTCCCTGCAGTGGGTTCTTTGTCTGCTCTGGGGTCTCCTCCCAGTTGAACATACCCCAAATACCCCCAACTGCACCTGTAAAAAGCCATGGACATTTGGGCTGAATCTTATTCGTCCCTGACATTTATTGTCCCTGCTGCCTGTTGTTTGGCGCACAGCCTGTGTTACACGGTTGAATATATGAATTTCAGGCAGGATGCCAAGCAGAAAGTCAAGTCTTAGAGCTGAATCACACTCCTCTGATCAATTCATCAAATAACACGATAAAGACATATTCCCTGTCACAAGTAACTTGGCAACGGTTGAGAGAGTGCCAACTTTTCATAATTTACTGAAATTTGACACAACTGTTGAAGCCTCAAAGGTCAACATTGTGTTGGCTGTGTAATGTTGCGGTAAGTCCTGTTATGCCTTATTGCATTAGAAGAACAACTGTTACGCAATATATAACAGTTACTGCATCATATACTGTATGTTTGTGCACATTATGCTACGGATGGAAAGCTGATGAGAGAAGGCTACACGTGGGGATTACCTGTGCTCTCGCTAACCTTTTCCCGAACTCATCTAAAACATGCTGAGCTCTGTATTTGCTTTGCTGTATAGATTGCCTACAGCCCAGACGGTTTTATTCAAACTGGAAAAAATCACTCGGGGCCTAAACAGGTTTATTTGTGAGGAAAAACTTGGACCAGCACCCAGCACTTCCTCTGGTTCAGAATCAGGCCTGGTCCAGGTCAGATACTGTATGTGCATTTTATATTTGATTCATAATTATATATTTTATATATATATATATACAATACACATAGATATACTTATATATTGCTTTGACAGCCAGTAATGAATATATTATATATGTATTATTTGTAATTTGTAATATATGTAAATACTCTTCCACTACCATGCACATCTGTAAACAGACAACATTTGTTAATGTGCAAACAGACATTAGCCAACATGAGGACATTTATTTCACTCCAGCAGGACCAGAGTGTTAATATAATGGAGCTGACACCGCTTTAATCTTCAGTGAGCTCCGCCGCTAATTCACCTGCATCCTTGTCTTTGTTCCTGCTGTGATGAAGTTTCCTCTGGGATCAGGGAGATGAATGTCATCGTTTTGTTTCCTAAATGAGTGGCTCTGACACTGCTACAGTAGGTTTAGTAGTTTATCTTCCACTGGGCCAACAACACGTCATATAACATGCTGTGATTTATTATGGAGCTATGGGATAGCGAGAGTGATTCTGTTGAAGAAATAGAATGCCAGAGTGATCATGAGCGCTTTTGTGAGTGTGTAGAGATTGTGTCTCTAACACTGTGAAGCTGCAGTCTCTGCACATGGACACAGTGTTAAACACATGAGCAGTCACAGAACACAGACGCCTCACGTTCAGTTGTTGTCTGGAGAAACTGTGCATACTGTATGCAACGAGTCTGTGAGCAGCGAGCTTGGCAGGAATGCGATGGGCCAAATATAGGAGCGGGAGGAGGACTGTGTGATTATGAGCAATTGACCAGGTGTGAGGAATGTAAAGGAAATGTCAGCGTAGTAGAGGCTACTGATGGTGACAGTGGGCAAAGCTTTGTAAGATACAATCCCAACATCTCCTGAAATACCTCACCCTGCGTCATGATTGTTGCAGCATACGGATGAAGTTGCTGACCTTTTCCGCCAAACTCACTCTGAGCATTTGCAAAACGTTGAAAGGCTGCAGCCAATCCAGAGAAATACCACTCCTGTGGGCAGTGCAGCTAAACATAGGATGATGGTTATCATACGGAATAAAATGCACAGCCCTTGTGCGTGAGTGACTGACATGATTGCATGAGTAAGCACCATATTTCTGTCAGCTGTTTTGACTGTTCAGTAAGAGACCTCTATAGGGATGTTTTTGTTTTGTAAAGATGCACAATAGACTCTTTTTCTACTCTACTCTAAGCTATTCATTCTATAAATCAGTCTGCAGTCACTCTCCTGCAGCTGAAAACTGCACCAAATGAAAAAAACAGAAAAACTGCAATAGTAGAAACAATAGAAATTAGAGCTCAACACAGGTAAAAGTCCAGTTTCCAATCTGCCCGAGGAAATCAGGTTGGCAGAATCTGCGACCTCCTTAAATGACTACAGTATATATTGGTTTTTATACACCTAATTGTTTTAATTGTTTATCTTGTAATTTTTTTTCTTCCCTTAGTATAATAGAATACAGTATGTCCTAGGTAACACGTCTGCCTCCAACATGCGTAAAATGCTGCAAACCAGGAGAACGTTGTGACCTTGTGTCATCTTGTAGAGAACACCTGTACCTCTCTGTCTGCACAGCTGAGCCTCGGGGTTTGTCCTACTCTCACTTTCATTTTTGGCAGATCATTAAAGAATATTGTCACGATAAAGGAAATAAGTGATGTAAAGGTGTATGAAAAGGCTTTTGGTTACCTTTGCATTTCTGAACCTATTTTTGTTCTTTGTCTGTTGATGAGTGACAGGTGAAACAATAACATAAAATTGCATGAGAAATAAAAATTGCAATTTCTTGCACTAAAGTTAAGAAGAACGTTCTTTTCACATCACTGCTGTGAGCCATCGAGCCAGCGGGAGCCCACAGACCGGTCCTTGACTGCCAGAGGAGGCCTTTTCTTTGCTGCAGCAGTGGTGAGTAGATCTTATCCACTGGCTTCTGGGTTTACTTTGAAAGACAAGGCAGCCACAGAGCAATGTGTGAGGACTGTGTCTCCGCAGTCCAGTAAACACAATTATATGAATCTCATCGTCAGAAGGATAGAAGATAGTTTCTGACAGTTTTCTTCCATCTTCGCTGCTCGTTTCAAGTTTTTATTTCAAACAGTGGATGTCATCTCTCATTTCATTTAATATGGACGGCTGCATTAACAAGGCAGGAACTCTGAATCATGGTGGTCATCATGACAGATAATATATCACCAGTCAAATATCATTAGACTATCTTCATTAGACTATCTTCTGGAAGTTTGTTGCTGACATTGTTTGTTGTTCTTGTTCTTGTTTTTTTAGAGAATCCATAAATTAGTAAAAAAAAAAAAGCCAAACATAAGAAACAATCGTGCAAAAATGCAAATGCAAAGTTTTACATGAATGTTTGCTTTTGAAAATCTGGTTTAAACTGGCTTGTGAGCTCAATAAATGCATTGCCAGAACTCTGTTTTGTGTGTATTTTTCGAGGCACAGTCTCATTTTCTGCACTTCAAATCATATGGAGATTCTCTTTAATTCATGATTCATGATTCTCGGGCAACAGGAATATTTTGTCACATTATTTGTTCACTGTAAATGAGCCCACTATTGTTATTCTGGGTAAGGATTTCATTTGAATGCCTAAAATATGTGTGTAATACAAGTTAAATAATATAAAACTACTTAACAATACTCAAATGTACCTGTCTATATTCCAGCAGGGCAGCTGCCACCTTGTTAGTCACCTGCTCCATGAATTTACAGTGGGACATTCAGTTAGCTGCCCAGCTCCCTGAACTCAGACGTGATGTTTTCAGCAGCTGCCTGCCTCCATGCAGCAGAGGAGGCTGGCTCAGTTCTGTTTTGGTTGAACCTTGTCCTTGTCAGTAACAAGGTAAACAGCAGCAGGATATGAACTAACTTACTTCCTCATAAAACCTATTCACCCCCTGACTGTCCATAAAAATGAGTAGGCTACTTTTCTAATTGATTTCTATTTACATATTTACATACATTTGTATTGCCTCCTCACAGCAGAGAGGTCCTCATTCACAAAGCAGTCCGTCTTTGGACTGTGGGAGGAAGCTGACTTTGAACAGACTAAACTGCTCATAGGTGTGAATGTGTTGGATGGTGTGGATGTGTGTGTGTGATGGTGTGAATGTGTGTGTGTGATGGACACGGTGAAATGTCCTGGGTGTTCCAACAAGTCCTCCAACCCCAACCTGAACAAATAGGTTGTTTTGTCCAACCCTCTGGTACGACCCATAACGTCTACGTGTCTCCTGAAATAGTGCTCCTACAGCGGCAGGCATACCAGATCTTGGGTTGTCATGGTTACAACAATAAACACTTTGCTACTTGGTTTGTGATTTGGGTTAAAATAAGTACTTCCTCAACATTAGACGTTCTTTGTTGTCATGGTTACAATAATAGCAACGTGGTTAACTTTGTCCAATGCTCATGGATGATAGAACCAACATGCTACATTCACATGGGAATAAAACACCACTGTTCTGTTGACTCATGCGTCCACGCCATCATCCTCAGAACACGGACTCCATATAGGCTACTATCTACTACAGCTGCTGGATGTCACTTAGCAACGAAACGATGACGATGGGTCATAACAACCTGCTGCACAAACAGCCTGTACACTCGTTTTTTTTTTTTTGTTTGCTTGTTTGTTTTTTTTACAGGAGAACAGGGTGTTCCCAAACTTTTGCACAGTACATTGAAATGGCTTTAGCCTCCATGACCTTGAATGGGAATAAACTGGTAGTAAATATACAGACTGGTGAAGCGTTTGTATTTGTTGTTTTAGTAATGTTGTTGATGTTGTCATTATTTCTCTTATTTTTTCTGTATAGCTGCCATGCTATTATTGTAATCCTTGGCAAAGAATAACATCATATTCTCAACTGAGACAAATAAATAATTAGACCAGATTTTTATTGGCAGGTTAACTGGTGTTTCTTTTTGACTTTGCCTTTAAGGCTTCGTTTTATTTCTGTGTTGCCCAGGATCACACTTTTGACAATGAACATTTAGTGTTGACTGTGTGAGAATGTGTCACAGTGGTGTTGGTGGTGTCTCTGTGGTCGTCAGCAGCTGTCGGGTCGTATCAGTCAGGACTTTAGTTTCACTGCAGCAAATCTCACACAGACGTATTGACTCATTAGATTTCCCTTTGAAAAAATCTAGATGAAGCAACAGCAGGAACAGGGACACTGTGACTCATTCCATCAAGAACACACACACACACACACACACACACATATATATATATATATATATATATATAGAGAGAGAGAGAGAGACACCCAGAATTGCAGTCACGCTCACACACATGCACATACACACACCTCATGACGATGAGCTTTCCGAGGCTGAACTGGTGTGGGAACCGAGCACAGATTGGATATGTGAAACATGGTGTGTGCTGCATGTGTGTGTGTTTGTATGTGTGTAGTAGTCTGTATAGAAGGAGGAGATCAGAATAGCTCACAGTGTTCCCTGCATGAGGCACATAATAAACCCAAACCTAGTAAAAGTGCTAAGGCTGCACATTATTTCAAAGTTCTCTGTCTGACTTGCTTGAGAAATTATTTACTAAGTTCACTTGTTTACTTTCTCTTACACCAGTCTCCTTAACTAACTATGGTTATTCATTCATTCAGTCATTTATTTATTCATTCATTCATTAGCCATACTGCTTAGCCTTATAGGGTCGTGGGGATGCTGGAGCCAATCCCATCTGACATTGGGTGACACCCTGGACAGGTCTAACTATGGTGATGTGCATTTTATTGCTAATCTTGTGGAACATGTCATTATCGAGGTAATCCATGTTTTAAATGAATGTTTCCCTCGTGTTCAGACAGCCACACAACCAGAATAACTTCCTGCTATAAATGAATGAAATACTGTCTCTCTCTAATGTCGGTATCACGGTGCATTTAAACTCCAAACTGGTTTGTCAAACAGAAACTGGACTACAAAGTTACAGGTTGCTCCTACTAAAAATATGCATGGATGCCATAGATGCATTCATAACAGCATGACGGTCACATGACCAAATCAATCTGAATGTGAATAACAGGCCTGGGTGATTGGAACCTACAATCATGTGAGTGTTATATAAAAAGGAGGATAAATGGCTGCAGATTGGTTTACAGTACACCAAGCATCAAAACATATGGAGCAGTTATTTCTCTTTTCTTGTCTGTTTCATGCATCGTATCCTCCGGGCTTTACAGGTCTGTATTAGTTGATTTACTGTGCCCACGATCTTTTCTGCTGTATTTACTATCATGTGATATGTCATACACTGTCAATAAACTCAGGACTTCCTTGAAAAACACCTACACTGACCTCGAGAGACATTCCTGCTGTAAAGCTTAGAGAAAATAACACATTTACAGTGATTCATTCAAAGGTACTTGGTGCTTATTGGAGACTATACAGACTATACAATAACCAAAGGGTCACAACCACATATTGTATCCATGCCGGAGACGTCTGACTCCTACCTGCTGACTCACACTAAGTCACGCCGGGTGAGAACCCTCTAAATGCCTCAAAATATGAAAAATAATGGTTGTAACCATGACAGTGAAAATGTGGGTGGCATTTTGGCAGGGTCTTTTTTTTTTTGTAGTCTGGCGTTCATAGTGGGCACATTACCCTGAATTTAGATTACCATCGTTAAACTTACAATACCCTGTTTGACATATGCATTCATCTTGATTAAAGTGACAGGAATAGGAATAAAGAAGGAGAGTGGGTGTGCAGAAAAGTGCTCTGACATCAACCTTGTAGCCTTCAGGAGAAATCAACCACCGGCTTCTAACAGGTATTTAGCCTGCAAATCTCTTTCAGTCGTTCTTCTTCTTCTTACTTTTTCAAGACTTTTTTTTATTTCAACGTTTTGGCTGCACCTTTGGAGATAAGCAATCATTCCTCTGTGTGTTAAAGAGTTGAGTAGCAGGTCAAAAGATGTCTAGATGTGCAGGTGAAAACTGCTTGAAAAGTGAACATTTTTTAGACTTGTACTCTGCATATAACCAACAGCATTTCACTGACAGTGTTTCAGTGAAGCTGGCCTTTGCTACACAGTGAAATACAGTCACTGAAATGCTGATTTTATGTAAAAATCTTTCAACCAAATTTGCTTATTGATCAGTTGGTCAGTGTAAAACCTTTCATTAACTGTTTAATCACTATATACTTTATGCTAAACAGCAATTTATTTACATGAAGGAGTTATAGATCCTCAACCTAACAGGTACTTTCCTCAATGTGAACAAATTTCAGGAGCATGATCAGTAAATGCTAAATCATGGGAACTGTGATATGTTTGTTGGCAAGAGCAGAACCACCTGTCAATGTGTCTGTTTGGTTCTTATTTAGGTCAGGGTGACAGCACAGTGGCAGGAGGGTGAACACAGCCACAGTGACTTCTTATTTTCCAACAACTTCCTTCAGCTTTAGGGATCACCTGGTTCTTTCAGTCGTCCTTAGAGACTCTTCTGGGTTGGCTCCAGGTTGTCCTGTCACGTGCACTCATCCATAACAACCATAGGTAGGGGAGACTGGGGATGGTGATGACACTCATACTGCACATGGTCAGCCAGACCCTCACTGACCAGGAAGACAACAACACATTCAACATCTGCTGCTGTATTGATTGAAAAAAAAAAATTGTTTTGGAGGTATGAAAGTATTTTATTCGTCAAACTGTCCCGACAATTTTGTTTGAGTGAATAAAAACTCACTTAGTTTGGATCATTGTTTTGTTGACAGGGTTAGCATGTGTAAAGGTCACTGTGTCTACCTAGCCATATCAAAACAGAAACCACACAACATTATTTTTCAACATTTTTATTTCAAAATAGGAAATGTATGCAGCTAATTTTGTCCCAGAGCACAACAAATGCAACAATAATATCTATGCATAAGAGAATACATTATTACGTTATTCTGGAAATGACTTGTTTCTCTCAGGGTCTTATATTTGCCTGTTCCTTGAAAAATATTATCAAACAAATATAGAAAATCATAATATTATTGTAAAAGTAAATAATATAATATTAAAATAATGCATATTTTCGTAAAACTATGCTTATATAGGAAAAAAAGCTACAGCGAATTAGTGAAATTGAATGTATTTTTTAACATGTTGCAACCATGCCTGATCTGTGCTGCAACTGTCCCCAGGGTTGGGGTCAGCGCCAACATCTGAATTCTTCCATTCAAATGCATTTTGTGAATTATTGTCATAGGTAATCATCTTCAAATACCATGGGCAATTAGCAGACGAATGTGAGTTTAATATATAAAAGTTTGGTTGGTCTAGTCCAAATAGTGGCTGAATAACTGAGAGGAATGCAGAAAGTGTTGCATTATTCACAATTCCACATGCACAAAGCAGTTTTCATTTTGCCAGCTGTGTTCTTCACTGTCTCCAAACCAGAACAACTTTTCATCTTGTGAGAACAGGTGCCACGTCTTGACTCATCTCTATTCTGAATATAACTCTTGTTGTACCAAAACAGGCCCTTTTATCCTAAGAGAATCACTTACCTGCAGACTGTCAGAGCAAACCTCTCTGATTTATTCAGTCATTCATCACAGAGCAGGTGGCTGGTCCCACTCATCCCTCTTGTCTCTGGCTCTGGTAGACAACAGTCAGTGTTCAGTAGTCTGATGTGGGACATGGGTCATGGGAATAAGACAGTTTTCATCTGAATCAATGTTAAACAACATGGTGGTCAGTAAAGTAGACACATTTTAATTTCATACAGATTTATTTTCTTTGTTTCCCCTCCACCACAACTTACACCCACATGGCTTTTGACAGAATCAGAAAAGAACCGATTAGATACAGTGCAGGCCTACACATTTTTGTAATTGGAGTAAGTAAAATTGTGACGCAAACACCCACCCAACAGGTTTATGATTTTTTATTTATCTACTTCCAAGCAGAAAACAGGTTATTGCAACAGAAAGACTCTGAATATCAAGAGATCTCGATGGAAAAAAAAAGTAGGCTACTTAATTATTTCGTCAAGCCCAGCAGATATGACGAAAGCACCGGAAACTGGAGGATTCAACTTTGGAAATAAAATCCTAGAAACAAAACTAACTGAGAATGAAGAGAAAAAGAATCAAAACAAAACATGTAAGAAAAAGCCTTTTAAATCAACTGTAAAGAAAATAAATAATTGTGAAAACAATATGAAAATGTTGTCTTTATAATTTCACCAGTGAAGATATTATTTTGAAAGTTATCACCGGAAAATACAGCCTTATTTTGGCTGATTTGAAACAGGTTACCTTTTAAATTTAGAGCTGAGGAAGAAACGTAATGACAGTCATGGAGCAGGTTTGTCCAGGTAAATATTACGTTACTAAACGGCGCGGGTAGTTTATCCGGTAGAAAACGACACAACAAACCGATGAAGGCAAACAGGTGTAGAAGCAGCCAATCGTCGTCCTCCTGCTCGATTGCGTATTGATTTGGTTTGGAGCGTCTCCTTTGGCCACCGGGCTGCTCTCATCAATCTTACCGACGCTCTCCACCTGTATGTGTGTGTGTGTATGTGTGTGAGTGTGTGTGGATCTTCAGTTCATGGATGTTTTTTTTGTACTTTGAGTCAACGGAGCTAACTGGACTCCCTCGTGCGTGAATGTGAATATAACCGCATGCGACGTGAAGCGAGAGAAGAAATTAAAACATTGATGAGAGTTTGGCGAAAAGTGCAACTCGGTTGAACGCTCGGTGCGCTGCTGCTGCTGCTGCTGCTGCTGGACTTCATATCAGGAAAAAAACCCCATAACAACCAGTGTGAGCTTCTTATCTTTGCATACGATGGGAAGAAACAAGTGCATTGAAAAATAAAGGAATAATTCACTCATAACGCAAAAAGCAACACGGATCGATCAACGAGGCTGATTGAGTCCACCTCAAGTCTCTAAACTGGATCCTACTGCGGGCATCGATTAACGGATTTGACTGATCACCCTCACACACTCAACGGTAAGTTGTAGAAATGAGACAATAAATTACCTTTCAAGTGAGGAACGAACAGGCTGGAGCTCATTACCACAGCCTGTTTACGTACTGTTGTTTTTCGCATCGGAGCTCCCCGCAGGCCCACACCTGTTGTTTTGGATCGGGCAGGACCTGCGGGTGTCCACTCAGATGAGTCCGTATTAACATCTGCTGCAGTTTCCAGTGTGTTGTATATGTCTCAGAGTGTTGTGGAGTATGTGTGAGGAAGAGGCTTGAGAATGAACCAAATGAATATTTGACTTTTCCAATTTTTTTTTTTGTAACAAGTCTGGAAATCTCCCGCATTATCAGCTGGAGTTGTTGTTTTGAGAGTCAGACATAAGCCTGTGTGTTCACTGTAAAGCGACATCACTCAGTCATGAGACAACACGAGATCTGAGGCAGAATGTCTTTTAATCAGATGCAGACATTAACGCCTGCTGGTGATGATGGTGGCCGTTGCGTGGATGTAGTTTCTGTCACACGCAGCTCGCAGGAAGTGCGTGTGCGCGTGCGCGCGCGCGCGTGTGTGTGTGTGTGTGAGATGTACTGGAGCTGTGACGGGGGCTCAGCAGAGCTCTCACTGTGGACCCCCGCCGGGACGCCGGCCGCCCTCCACCCACCATCACCATCACCAGCCTGTCGTTTGCGCAGCGTCCAACGCGCGCTCCTTGCTCCACACGGTGGCGCACGCTGTCATGGCACATGTGTCGCTCCCTGTGTGACGTTCCTTCTGAGCATCCCCGTGTTGACCTGCAGAGCGCACTGTAAGCAAAATCCACAAGGAGATGAAGGCTGTGTGTGTGTGTGTGTGTGTGTTTGTATGAGTGTGTGTGTGTTCCTGCTGCACACACACATTCACAAACAGTCTCTTGTTCTTTCACCTCAGCTGTCAGTCTTGCTTCCTGCGTCCTCCCCGTCTTCATCTTTGTCAGCTTCTGTTTGGTTCCCACTCCTTTTTTTTAGTCTGTCTGCACTCTGTCTCTTTTTCTCATTCTATCTCTGTCTGCCTCTCTCTCCCTCCCTCCCTCTCTCTCTCTCTCTCTCTCTCTCTCTCTCTCTCTCTCTCTAGCCTCTCCCTGTGTATTTTGTGAGCACAGCTGCAGGCAGGCAGGGCTGAGTCTGTCATTGGGACTCACTAATGAGCCCTCCACTCTGTCTCCCCATGTGGAGGAATGTTTGCACTGGAGAGTGAGTGAGAGAGCAAAGGGGGAGAGAGGGAGTCAGAGAGTGAGAGAGAGGGAGGGAGGGAGAGAGAGAGAGAGGGAAGGAGGGAGGGAGGGAGGGAGGGAGTGAGGAGCCAAGGAGTGGAGCGTGAGAGGAGCTGTCGTACCTGCTGCTCTCACTGCTCAAATATTAAACAAGGGGTTTCTGGGAACCGATGCTGCTGCTCTGGGACAAGCCCAAACTGTGGAGGCAGCCGGGCTCAGTGGTTTGTGGACAGGCAGTCTGCTGCTGCTGCTGCTGCTGCTGGAGGCACCACTGCATCTAAGAGTCTGATGGAGGAGGAGGTCACAGAGCCCGATCCCCAGACGGCGGAGCCCTCTGGCATGCTGCCGCCGGGGACGCACTCAGAGGTAAACGGAGACTTGCCGGGGAACCCGTACCTGAGGGACGGGACGTTGGACGTGATGGAGAGTCCAGTGAGGGAGCCTGTTGTGCTGCAGTATCCTGCTGAGTACAATCACAGCCACCAGTATGGGTAAGAATCAGCATGGGAGAGACAGAGAGAAATGGAAAGGGTCTGTTGCTGCAGGAAGCAGCTGGGGATGTGTGCAGAGAGGTGGCACTTCTGTGGGACGCTCCCGTCTCTTTTCTCAGTTTGGAGAACGTTTGACTCCTGGTTTGCCGTGATGGTTTGATGGATCGCCTTTGCGCCCACTTGACTGCGTTTTCAAGCACCTGTGTGCCTCTCTTGAACAGTCCATAGCACTGCACAGTCGTTTTACCCATTGATTTCTCTCTCAGGAGGTTCAGGCATGTCTTATTGATCCATAGTAATATTTTTCGTATTATTTACATCACAGGGACAGATTTTGACACTCGTTTGTTTTGTTGTTGCATAACTTGGTGCCATTTACACGAGGATCAGATAGAGCTGGGGGACCAAAAGCAGTTGCTAATTAATGTCTTAATAATGACCTAATAGATGAACTGCTCTGATGATTTTTAGCATCTTCTGCGTTTGTTTGCTGCTGCACTTTACAGTATCATCAATGTGAAGGTTGACATGAGTGGATAGTCGTCAGTTGACACCAAGTTGCATCACTACACGGAGGGTGAGGTTGTCAATAAAATTGAAGTGTGACCAGAATCCCTCACTCCTGACTGGATCTAAAGTTTATAGATTCCCCACATGTCGTCCTCTTGGCTGCTGTCATGTCCTCAACAGGCTGTTTTCATGAGCAGCTGCCTGCTTTTATGTCTCTCTGGCAGCGATGGGAAATTGTAAAACTGGTAACTCCACACTGAAAACTTGCTGCTGCATCTGTCTCTTGGAGTGGAAACTTTTTAGTTATTCTGCTGATGTGACCACGCCTCAATCTGTGATGTCACAGCTGATGTTTTTTATTTTGTTTGTCTCTGATAAGGGTGTGATTGAAAAAAAAAAGAAAGGAATTTTAACCAACACAGAGCAGTGCAGGGGGGGAGTTTACTGCCCCTGTGCGATGGGAAGGAACGCCAGTTCATCAGCGTTATGGAAATGGCGTCATCTTGAAAGGGGACTTGCATCCTGCTGATAACTTGATCTATTAAAGCTGGAACTGGTGTATTTTCTCAACATAAGCTTTTTAGACCTGATCATAGCATGCCACTGTGTCACCGTCCTCTTTACAAAGTTGATTTTGTGGCCCGAGGGTCTGCTGCCGGGACACAGTGTTCTGCTTGTGTCCCCCTCAGTATTGGCTGTTGTGCTGCGGGATCTGATGTGAGAAATTGCCATCTGGCCTCCTTGTCATGCACAAGCCTTTGAATAAAGCTGTGCTCTTTTCATCAGGTTGCACTCTCTTCAAAGAGTCAAGACTCAGAGCTGGGGACTGGTGTGGTATTTTGGTGTGGGTCGTGGGTTGAGTGTTCATTTCTTATAGAAAAAGAGGACTGACTGAAATGTGGTGATACGATAAGGAGAAGGTCAATGTGTTGACATAGAACAATATCATCCAATGATCCTGTGTCAGTATTTCAGAAGGACAAGATTAAATCCTCTGAAGATGTAATTGGATTATCAGATTTATTGTTGGTAGAGTTATTCTTCTTTTCCAGCAGCATCTTTCTCTGATCATGTGGAAAATATCAAGAGTTGGTCTCTGTGAGATATTGTGTTTTTTTTGGACAGCTTCAGACGCTCAGGACATGAAGGCCACCTTTTATAGGGAAGTGCAGCATGTTTGAAACAAGACAACCAATCAGAGATAAATTAGATACACTTACAGACAATTTAGTAAAGTCATTATTTAAGTCATTTATCAGGTCAAAACAACAACAATCATTTTCAGTTTCCAGGTTCTTAAATGAGAGAATTAATTGTTTTTTTTCTGTTTTGTATCACTGGAATTTTTTTTTTTTTGGACAAACAAGCTATTTGAAGATGTTATTTTCAATTGTTAAAGCTATTGCATTTTTTTTTTTTAACATTTTGTTTGTCTTTGCCATTTTATTGACTAAAAAAAATTATTTAAGAAAGAAAAATCAGATTAAATTGATTCTTTTCTACATCTCAGTGTCCTGACCCTGATCTCTTAACCACGCCTCCATGTTGCATGTTAAGGTGTGACACTAACCTCCGGTGAGTTTGCAGAGAGGAATGAGTTCATCAACTCTTCCCACCAGTTCTTTGGGGACATACGGCGCTTTAATGGCAACAGTGTAATTTGCGACTCACTGCTTCTTCCTTCAGGGTCAAAGTGTTTTGATTAGTCATGTCATCTTTGTCTTTTCCTTCAAGTGTCAGTACAAGAAGTGCTCTCCCTGTAAGGCATGCACGCAGGTTTAGTGGAGGTGGTTTTATTTATGTCTGTGCTGTAATTGGGTTCAGTTCTGCTGCGACCCATTCTTAACAACAGTGGAAAGACTTAAAAGGACAATAATGATGCAGTAATAGTTTGTCTACTGTCAGGCTGCTTTGAAATAGCTTTTATTGTGGGCGGCTGGAAATATACTTTGAAAGAAAACAAGAATGTATACGCTCTGAATGCTCCTTCGACTTTTCTGTTCTGACTGATTGTAGAACATCATCAGAATTTAAACGTGAGATCCAGCGATGTCTGCAGCTGTCCCGCGTGCAGCGGTGTCATGCCTCCGTGCTGGTGACAGGCGAGGCCGGAGACATTATGTTTTCAGGTTGGGCCCCGTTTCATTCTGGTGAGCGTGATGTCTCTGGAACGCCTTGAGGGAATCTCTTTAAATTTGAAACAAATTTTCACCTGGACTCAAGGAAAAACTGATTTGAATTTGGTGGTCAGAGGTCAAAGGTCAAGGTCACATCAAGACCTCACATAACTTGAGGATTCATAAAGCTAATATTGATAAAATACACTTAATACCTTTTTGTAAAATTCCTTCAGAGTCTTTACTACGACTGTTACATGTGTCTGGACAGACATGGATGTAAACTGCAACCTGACTGGCTGGCCGAGGCCTACAGCTACTTTATTCACTGCAATCCATTAAATAAAGAAAGATGAGCTTTTAAACATTGAGCTTTTTTTTTTCAGGAACAGTAAAGTGTTCAGGTATTGTTATTTATCAGACCATTTCTGTACAGAAATCTTGTTCAGGTTAAAAATGATGTTGCTGATAATGTGTAGAGCCTTTTCTTCCTTTATTGTTTGACGTGTGACTCTTGTCCACACTGTCAGTGTTACTCAGGTGGATCGGTATATTTGGAGGCAAAAGTGGAGGAAAACAGGAAGACTTCAAAGTCTGTAATCACCTATTTGTTTATTTTCTGTTTGTGGTTGTTGCTGAAATCAAATTATTACAGAATCCTGACCTTTTTCTGAGTCATCAAACTGAACCGTGACTCAGTAACTCAGCTCTGAGAAATGAACAGACCGGTGACGGGGTTGATCATAGTGTGGAATCACATTTGGGCTTAACTTTGGAGCTCAGGAAACAGCGGAGTGACAGGTTGTCCCTGCAATTAAATGCCACAGGTCCAATCTCTGCTAGTGCAGCCGTCAACAGCCATGTGTCTTGTCGGTTCAACATGTCCTTGAGCCGGACACTACCTCCAGACTCACTCACTCTCTGAAAGTCACTTTGGACAACAGCATCAGCTAATGGCATCAACGTGATGTAAAATATGAGTTACTATCCCATTAAACAAGGGCAGGTTTCATCTGCTGTTACTCTCACGTTCCTGTGGGATTTTACACACTAAGTTGCTCTTTGTTCGTCTGGATGGACATTTTTGTCACCATTTGATAATATTTTATAGATTAAACAATCAATTGATCTATGATTAGATTAATCGACAGTGGAAATAACTGTTAATTATAGTAGTGTAAGTGGTTAAAAAGCATCGTTGTGTTTCCTCAGAGAGTTGGAGATTCAGAATTTGCCAAAGCAGCCTGCTCAGTAAAATGTCGAGGTGCCATCCATTGATTTTATCTTTAAGTCATTTCTATGGCTCATTTTTATCAGCTGCTCAATCTGAGTATTAAATCCCAGAATCCTCGCCTCTTTTCTATTGAACTGATATATCACGGTATTGCGGAGGAATAACTATTTGATGAAGGGAAAAAAAAGGCAGAAAAAAGACAGATGTGGGCTTGGTTGAGGCTGCGGTGATCACTTGGTGATTTAAGTGATTACTGTACTTTGCTCTGCTCCTGAAGGGCACATTAGCTTGTTCAGCTGAGACCTTGATCAATTTAATCAAGTGTAATGATTGTGAAGGCTCTGAACAGCTCTGTTCCACACCGTCTTCCTGAGGGGTTGAAGATCAGGTGTTTTACTGTCTCAGCACATTATCTCACTCTTCATCGTCTGCATTGATAAACATAATGTCCTCGTGATATACCATAGTAAAATAATGCAGCAAAACTTGTGTCCCCTCTTCATGTGTGCTTCGACATGTCTAAATCTTTTGTTTGTTTGTCAGTGGTGTCAGATTTCGTGCTCCTCAGTGTAAACATGTCGGTACATTTAATTGGTCTTGTTCAGTGATGCAGAGGATGTCTTTGTGTCATGGAGGCTCAGAAGTCAGGTCATCCTTGCAGAGCCCTGTGTGGCTGTCAAAGCTCCAGAGCAGCCATTGGATACAGAGTTAGACTTGGTGGGAAGAAGCTCTGCACTTTGAGGCAGTTCTCAAACCGTCTGAACAGCCATGAGGATTCTCCTGGGAGAACTAACCCCCCCACCCCCCCCCTTTTAATAAATACATCTGCCGTACACCTGCATGAATATAACTGGATTTACTATCGACACAGCTGCGAATGAATGATTGTGAAGCTTATATGAAACACTTGACGCCGATCAGCCACTATAAATGCGGCTTCAGCGCTCTGCTTTAATGTGTCGATTATATATTGGAATTGCTTGTGAGCCAAATCAACAGTCCAAAACCCAAAGATATTCAAATTACAACGGTCTTAAGCTGAGAAAAGCGGAAAACTGTCACATTTGAGAAGCTGTTAGCGGGAATACAGGCTTGATAAATAACTTAAATGATTGAGTTTTAACAGCTGAGAAGACGGGGTCATCACGAGCTCCATTTAGAACAGAACAGCTCCTAAATGGAGCTTGTGGGGAAATTGTCTACTTAACTACCTCAATGATTTGCCGTTGTGTAATTTTCAGTCAGTTTATTGTTTCAACATGATTCTCAATATTGTTGCAGGTGTTTAAACTCCAACAATCCGTCACATTTTATTAAGCCCATCCGCTTGTAAAACCACATTAATTGTAAAGGAGCTGGTAAACGGCAGCCGTCAGATAAATGTAGCTAAGTAACAACCCAACATTTCCCTCTGAAATGTGAAAAGTACTTATAAGGTGCTGAAAATACTTTACGACTCTCCACCTCTGTTTCCAGACGGAGACTTTGTTTCCTCCGCTACATCTCAGACTTATCTCGGTGTGGTAAAAACTACACTCAGGGCGGTGGCGTTGGCTCGCTGAACATCTAATGAGGACATGTGCACATTTAAACACAGGATCCAGAAGCAGTTCCAGAAATTTTACTTGTCACAATTGAAGACACTTAGGTAGATGGTTAGATGGATGAATGGATGGGTGGATGCTTCTTTCTGTACATGAGAGAGGTCAAAATACATAAAGACAAAATAAGTAAAATCACATATCAATTAAAAATGTTGGCACTAACAATAATAAAATAGATAAAGGAAATCCAGCTGACATTACTTCCACTTACTTCATTATGCATCCAATGTCTCTGTATTTTCTCCACCTTCAGGTAGGAATCTAATGCAGTGTTCACAAATAAACATTCAAAAGCCACACAACAATAAAATGCTAACCAAAGAACTGCTATAATATTAACATGGATAAAATAACATAAGGTTTAAAAAGTCCATTCTTCATCAAATCACAGTGGTTCTCTTTGTTCTCGGGGGTTTGGAGGGAAATGGCTTTGCAGACCAGAAGGGTGGGGTTATATAACTTCCTGGGGGTTGGTTAATAGGATGACAGGTGATTTCAGGTAAGGGTATTAATCTTGGGATTGAACAGTAGTGATCAACAACATTAGCAAAATGTTGTTGCTAAAAGGCAGGTCAGCCCTCTCTTAGTATGAGCTTTCAGCCGGATAAACAGATTACTTGAGAGTGCAGAGCTGAAGGTGTCAGGGATGTGAGAAAACTCACAATGGAAGCCATGATTGCCCTCCATGCTCAGAGAGCGCACACACACAGAACACATAAAACACACACGCAGCTGACTCTTGCCATTGTAAAGCCAAAATCTTGAGCTGCATAAGATTACAGCCTTTTTTTGTCTCCACGACTCATTCGCGTTTTCACAGTTCATTACTGACTGCAGAGTCATTGTAATGAAATGCATGCATGGTTAATCATTCTGATCAATATTTCTTCATGTTGGCCGCAGCAGCAGCGCAGACTAAGGATAGTATACACCTGCGTAATAAATGGGTTTCCTCGCACCGAGAGTACGGGAAAACGCAGACAAGAGGAATGATTGTAATATTCATAATGACAGCTGAGAGATGACTGAATAATTGATGAATTAGGAAGTGAAAAATCCTGACGTTACGTGTGAAGAAAGCTGGTCGTAAAGAGGGCTTTATGCAGAGCTGCAGACGTCTTAATATGCATGCTTATTAAACTGACAAACAAGAAAGATGCAGGGACCAGTTTTCAATTTGTGAGGCAATGGATGGCTGGCAGCTCCAACCAGTGAAGGATTGGCTCTGGCAGGTGCCGAACATGGTAGAAAAACAAAACTTCAAATGGGGTTAATGGTAGCAAAACAACTTTTAACAATTACTGTATTGATATTCCGAATCACTTTATTTGATGAGGAAATTCTAAAAATCACAGTTCCTTTTGCTTCTGGTTTAAACACATTGAAATGTGTTCTCTCTCCATCCTCTCGTCCATCTTTATCTTTTTTGAACTCGGGTATAATGTGCAACTCGTGCCAGTCTTGTATAAGAAGCTGATCTGAAATGTATGTGTGTCTTGGCTATTCATATCTGCTTTATTCACAACTGATGTATATTTTAGTATTGCTTTGTATTTCAGTAATACATCTTTAATAAGAAAACTTAATTGCCAATTAGAAAGTGACTGAAGTGAATTAGAAAGATCATGAGTTTCTCAGTTTATAAAAGGCTAAAGGGCTAAATTGCCTGTTCAAGCAGTCTTAATGTGTTTGTATGCT
Organism: Seriola dumerili; assembly: GCF_002260705.1. Taxonomy (NCBI): domain Eukaryota; kingdom Metazoa; phylum Chordata; class Actinopteri; order Carangiformes; family Carangidae; genus Seriola; species Seriola dumerili. Next base: position 508,396 of record NW_019174291.1, read on the forward strand.
ATCGCTGTTACTTTCCTTTTATGGCAAAAACAGCTTTTGTGCTAGAACAGTGCTATAAACTTACTTCCATCCTTCAGGGTGACATTAATTGAGCTATCTGTAAGTTTTTGCTATCGCTACATAGACAACATTAGCATTAACAGCTATTTACTCACCAGTCTAGAAGAAACGTTGTGAGCTCAGCATCAAACTTCATTCCTTTTTTATTATAACCTCTTGTCTTATAAAGACAACAATGGCTAAAGCTTTTGTTAAGTGACAATCACCACGACACCGGCAAGAAACCACATTTGGAGGCAGAGAAAACTTACAAATAGCCACTTTAAGAGCTACCTAAAGTATTTTTTTGCTCTCAGCTAAAAGATTGTTCTTAAAATGTTTTCTTACTGATAAAGGATGAATAACATTAATAAAACATCGATTGTACATTAAGTATGCCTTATTGCAGAGGAATATGATGAATGTGCAGTATGTCATCTTTTCAAAAGAGATGGATTGGACGAAACCAGCAACATAACAAGCTGAAAAATTAGACTCATTCAGCTCAGGAGAGCTCAGATTTGTTCATTTGGTTAGCGACCTAGAACAACAGCCTGCGTGTGTGATGCTGCTTAAAAACCCAAAGAACAGAACTGCTGTACATCCATACTGTCGTAGTTTTCCAAAGAGCATGTTTCCCTTTTAAACTCATGTTAAATGTTGCATGTTTTTTTTTTATTACCAAAGCTTTTGTAATTGTGTGGCTTACTCGCCTCTGCAGAAACATGGTGTAAACTTCAACTGATGAAAGAGACAAACACATCCAGAAGCCCAGCGCTTCAGAGAAGTTCAGCGCTCTGTGTCACTCTCTGTGTAATATCTCAGCCCATTTTTGAACTCCTCGCTCTGTCTCAGAAGCATCTTCTCAAAGTGCTCATCCAGACGAAATCCAATTAGAGAGAAGGAAGTAGTCGCCCCAAATCTCTCTCCTCGCTATGCTCTTATTTTCCTCCTGTGCCCTTGGGCTTCAATTTATTGAATAATTAATTGCCTCAGTCACATTTGCACATACAGTATACATGCGCAAGCTCTCACACAGCCACACATACACACACTTCCACTACATTTACCTCTAGTTATATGAGTCTCCCTCACTGTGTGACTTCCCACTTAGTGAATGAGTCCTGCCTCTTTTATGGAGCTCGTTTATGCTGTGGCCCTTGGACGTTAATTTGTTTTAGCTTCACCAATATCACAAATGGGCAGAGCAGCTCCCTGTAGCTGATTATGGGTTCACATTTCATGTTGCTTTTCTCTTGATTTAGTTTTAAGTTTGTTTGAAAAAGCGGGTTTCTGCTCCTCACAGGTCAATTTAACTTTATTTTGTGTGTTTTAGTGGCTAATTTGAATCCAATGACCATGAAATATTGCACATGGGAGTTCCCCCTGTTGATAAACATTGTTCAGAAACATGTGTAATGTGTGAAGCTTTTAATTGGTGTTTGTGTTCAGAATTAATCTTCCAAAAAGCCCCAAGAGAGAAATCTCCTCCTCAGCTCCTCTTCCCTGCCTGCACTGCTGTCTAAATGTTTCCCTCTGGTGTCTCTCAGGGAGAAGATGCCGTTCCACCATGTGACGGCAGGCCTGCTCTACAAGGGGAACTACCTGAGCCGCTCGCTGTCAGACAGTGACAGCGACGTGCTGGCCAGCATCTCCGTGGAGGAGCTTGACGGTAAGGCTCCTCAGTAAACTGTCTGGCTTCTTTCTTAATGTCCATTTTCCTGAGTTTTATTTGTGTTGATCCATAAGAAGATATATTTGTGGTTTTTTTATACTAAAACCATCTCAATGTAGTTTTACATCTCCTCTCTCAGGCTTCTCTCTGGAGCTCTAGTAACAACAGGACAGTGAGCCAGTCAGAGGAGAGAAGGCTCTTAACCTCTTTTCTGATTGGCTGACTGTTTACTGAGTGATCCAATAAAGATATAGCAGATTCCAGGTAAACACTCAGAGAAACCAAATCCTGCAAGACTGGATGGTGGGTCCAGGTGGGCGGGGCTTGGGTCAGTGACTGCTTTGTTCCAGAAGTCCTGACGGCTGGTTTTGAGGCTCAGTTTCTGAATACAGGCTGTGTGCGTTTTCTATTTGGACTGAGCGATTTGATACTTTCACAGTATTAATATAGAACCTAGACCTGCTTTATCATCAAACAACACATGGACATCTACCTTTATACTTCACATATATGGAACCTTTAAAGGATCTGCATTCCTACCTCCATAATCACTGACATCAATTTACATCAAATTAAGACGAGCAGGTGATATTTAAACATCTACAGTCTGCTGTTATAGTACCCTGAAAAACATATTTGAAGACTGGTTTCAGGATGAATCATTTATTTAATGTGCTCTGTGGTAAAACCAGCTTTTTAACCACTTTTCAGTTGATTTATTTTCAAGCAGTCACACTAAGAGCTGCTCTATAGCGAAAGACGACAACAAAGTTAGACTGAAATAGTTTCACCTGGAATATGGTGCTGCATACAAATGATAATAAACTCATTGCAGCTTTATGTTTAGTTCCGCTTCATGCCAGCTTGAGGCGGATGGAGAACCAGAAGCCAGTTAAACAGTTACCAAAAGTTAAAGAACAACATTGACAGCAGTAGAAAACAGATATGTTGAGGACATTGAGAAGATCATTGACTGTATGTAGTGAAAAACATAAAGGAGAGGCACAGTCAGTCATGTGATTTTAAGGTGGATCAGACGGTCACGCAGCGGGAGCCACTGCGTAAAAATGACTATTTTGGGCAACAAGCCTGTACACGCTGATGAATCCCAAACCCATACAGAGCTTCGTTTTTCAGAAAACATTTCTGGTTACTTAACAGATCTGTGTTTGATGTGGTGTACCGGAGAGCCACTAGTATATCAAGTCATGAAGGACAGATGCTGTTTCACGTCGCCTAGTCAGTTTTATAGTCAGTAATGCTTTGAGAAACAATACAGTGCTACAGAATCAGCAGCGTCCTCCTCAGTTGAGCCAGCAAAGCACAGTGATGCATTATTCTCCATGTAGTTTATCTCACCTGGAGCATTCGTGGTTTGCTGGCTTCTCTGTCTGACTTCAGGTCTGTGCTATAGCTGAGCCTGTGTTTATGAACCTTTTGTTTTGGACTCTGTCTGAGAATAATCACCCGGGCCTGTAGAACACAAACCTGATCAATAACAGTCTGCCAGAGTCAGCAGTGGCAGCCTCACAGGCAGCAAACGAACTAGACCTACAAAATATTAATCCATTGATGCAACATTAAGCTGCCGCCTGGAAAATTGGCTGCACAGCACACAGTAATCGCCAGATACTCTGTCAGGGTGGAGTTTTAATATGCATGGAGATATTTGCAATGTATGAATTTCTCATTGCCCGTTTCATCAGTTCACGTTGTTTGGTGAATAAGAAATGGCTTTTGGGTAGAGGGTCCCCATGAGGTCAACTAAACACCGACTATAGCCTGTTAGCCCTGTAATTACTTAATTAGGATGTACTATCCACTACATGTTGAGTGGTGAAACCAAAATGGATTACAAACCGGAATACTGATACTGCTGGGATCCTCACACATGACTCTTTCCAGGGATATCTGTGATGTCCAGGAAAAGTTTCCATAATCCACCAAGAAACCCTATAAAAAGAACTTCCTTGTAACATTAGATCCTACCACAAAATCACCAACTGTAGATGTTTCCTTTAAAAATGATCAATGAAATCGTGTCTGTACAACTATGGGTACAAACAGGGATTGGTAGTAACTAATGTAGATTAGTTTTGTATACTGCAGACTGGCCAAAATCGAAACTATGTAAGACTAGAACACGGGACTCGGGGATCTACTGACACAACGGCAACCTTACACTTCTGCTTAAGTCCCACAAATCAGGATGGGAACTGGCGTGCCAAAACTGGAAACCTCAAATTAAAATAAGAGAAATAAAAACAATAGGGTAACAAAAGCCATGAACATGTGCCTTTTTAACCCTCCGGTTGTCTTCAAATGTTTTTATATGAGAAATATGGTTTTCTTTCACATGATTGCCTGAAAATAACACTGATGGTTACTTACTACACTTTTTGCAAAAGTAATTAATGATCACTATTTTTATTGAATTGTGGATCAGATCGGGTCAATTTTGGTCGACAGGAAGACAATACGAAGGTTAATTCAGAACTATAAACATGGTTCTTATATCCCCAGAACACTGAGGCTCTTATCCATCCAGCTGTATACAGATATGTTTTGAAAACCTTTGGATATACAGTCTCAAACACCAAACATTTTCAGATTGCAATCTTTGTGCAGGAAGTTATTTATCTGAAAGACAATCTGGACATACAAGGTTTTCATCAGACACCGTGAGAAACAGCCTTACCTGTCTGTCAGCCGTCATTAGCGACACCTCTATGTCTCCCACTGATTCCTCTTCCCCGGTGCAGCTCACACAGCCTCCTCATTCTGCACATTCAACACTTCTGCTTCACAATATTTAAAGAGGCAATTTACCGCATTTGTCCGGGGCCATTAAAAAGCTTGCAGCGGCGGGCCGTGCTGTCACATGGCCGGCGGTGTGGCATCAGTCAGCTGATGTGTTTTTGTTCATGTCTCATCTCTCAGGAGAAGCTGCTGTTATCTGTAGGGATTTATAAAGCGAACAACAGCCTCTCAGCTCTTTCTTACTGTATGTAAGTCAGTTATTCTGAAATAGCTGGCTGTATTTGTCTCTGTTGTCATTTGCATCAGCCAGGCTTTGTAATGTGAGCTTCACTTGCACAATTGTAGATCAGATTTTTGCTTTTTGTGAAGGTTGTTGTTGTAGTTGTTGTTGTGAAGTTATAGACAAAGAAATAAAACTGGCAAATTCTTTGCATCACTAAGAAAAATATGTAAATTTTTTTCCTGAGCCGTGTTTTCGCTCCATGTGGTTCCTGCTGTCGTTACAGCAGCCAAATATGTACATATTTAAACCAGCACAGGAGCTATGAATATCACTTGTAGGATGTAGGTTTGCTATGTAATTCATTAAAACAGAATTTGCAAGATGCTCCATTGATCTTAGAGATTTTTAATCAACGTGTGTGAACGTGACCATACCTCCTGTCAAGCTGGGCTTCAGAGCCTGGCCTCTGATCTGTGGTCCGGTCAGAGGCCAGAACCTGGAGCTCTGCTGTCGCTCAGATGAAGACTGACTTTATAGATTTTGTTTGAGCTTTTTAGATCTAAATGCCCGTTAGAGTTAATCGAGTGTGTCTTCATTAACACTCAGTGATAACGTCCGCCATTCCCTCTGAAAGTAATGAACCGGATTTATAATGATGGCCACTGCTCACATCTTTATGTTCACAGCTGTCATTTATACATCTGAACGTGTAACGTGATTAATGCCGTGCTGTGATGCTCTGTTCCAGAGATGCACCGTCCTCGCTTCATGACAGTTCGTCAAGAGTTCATCCTTTGTGCCCCCTGAGAGCAATTTGTACGTCTTTTGCAGTTCCATTGTTATTTTAAGAGCAGGGAGTTTTTGTGTCATTCATTAATGAATTTATGCAAATTGAGTGACACTATGGTGCAGGCAAGGTAGAGTAGTACAGGAGAGTAGCCCTGCACTGACTACGGGTATCAAGTCTCACCTTTCTACTCTCCATTATATCCCAAACTTACTGGAGTTAAACTGAGCTGTGTGTGCAAAGACTCTACTGCCACTTTTCATGAGCTACAACAATTTTGGGTAATGTAAAGTTTTATTAAATTGAATACATTTGAAAGCCTCTGCATATAAATAACTTTTGATAAAGCGATTAAAATGTGCTTTACATAATTTGATGGACAGAAAGAGGCTAATGTTTGCTCAGTTTAGTGATGTGCTGTGGTGAGGTTGGTACTATACACCAGGCCAAGAGCTGCATGGGACCAGGGACCTTTGGTTTCAATTGTGCATTTAGGAAAATGTGTTTTTCTTTCAGTTTTATGCAAATCAAATGTTAACTACATTTTCTATGACCTCAGGCCATTAGCCAGAATTTAAATTAGTTCACCATTAGGAACAGCAGGACACCGATGCATTTGTAGGGAATTTTATGACTGAGAAATCCATCCACTGCTTTCACCAGCTGCAATTTCCCCCGGTGTCATTTCCAGAGGGTGTAGTGTAGTATACTGGCGTGGTTGGTATCTAGACGCTCCACATGCTGAGCTGAGGCTGTATGCCCAGTGGTAGTCCAGGGTGAATTTCAGGAAGATTTCACAATATAGAAATCCTGGAGACAGGCTTTACAACAAAAACTAAAATGGGCTATTTTATTAAAGGTTTAGTTAAAGGGCAGCGGAAGAAATCTCCCCTAGTCGGCACTCAGGCTCTTCTTTCACTAAGCGTGCTGAGCCCGACCAGACGGCAGGAAGCCTGCGGGGAGGCTTGTGTCTGTTCAGCCCACCAGCGCTGAGCTTTCCTTGAAGGAGAGAGGGGGAAAGAACAGGGAGGATGACGGGCACCAGCATTAGGCAGCTTGTTTCCAACTCCATTGGCAAATAAACAGCAGTTCCCACTTGGCAGTTTTGTGCTGTGTAGCCTCTGCGTCTCCAAACCTAGCAAGTGGCTGACAGACTCGGCTACCTGCAGGACCAGTGCTGGCAGTGAAGCTACTGGTTGTGAAACTGGAACCAGGTGTACTGAGTGTACTGTCTGCCAGCAGCACACACACACACAGAATCACACTTGAAACAACTTGTGTTAGCAGGAGCTTGGGGAGCTGTCCATGGTACTGACTGTTTCTTCCCTCTCTTCAGTCCCACCGGGACACATCACATAAAGTCACTGATAACACTCCGACGCCAGGAGCCAAATGTGGGACAAATTTGTTGTCAGATCAGACACAGTATCAACCGGAGATCAAAAACCTCTGAGTTCACCTGTCCCCACAACCCAACAATATCATTCTCTTTTCAATAGCCTTATTTTGAATAAGGTTCTTATTAATAAATTCAACTAGAAAAGGAATGACTAGTTGATTAATTGATCAGCCAGTCAACAAAGAATTAATCAGCAACTATTTTGAGGATTAACTAATTGTTTCAGGCATTTTTCAGCAAATGTTTTCATGCTTTTGCTGTTTTGTTTTTATTATTGTGTTTTATGGATGAAGATATTCTCACATCCAAACATCTTAGGTGCAGGTGGGTCAAAAAGTGTCACTTTAGTCTTGTAAAGACTTGACAGTCTTGAAAGGGACTTTATAGATCTATGTATGGTACACTCAAGATAAAACACTGTCAATGATAGAAAGACACTCCCACAAGAGAATGACTGTCACACACCTGGGCACACAAGATAGGTGGAGCCTTATCTATTTAAGATCATGGTTGAAAGAACTGTTTAAAATACTTCTGACGAAGGTCTAGAGAGACTGAAACGTTAGGATGATTAATAAATTGATGCTGTGATGCTGAGCAGGAGCAGTGTGCAGGATATTCTTCTTTTCATGACTGAAGTCATATTTTACGGAAAATTGAACATATTTGTTACTGTTACTGATGATAATTTAGTTTTTACTATTTCCTGACATTTCATAGGCGAAACTATGAACTGAGTAATTGTGTAATAACTGTCAGATAAATCAAAGTTCAAATCTAACCAGTGCTGGTGTGAAACACTGCCTTGTTAGACAGCCAGGACTTTGCATTGACATGGTGTTGCTGAGGAATTCACAGGCAACAAATGCAGAACAAATTCCAATCATCTATCCTTTACATAGAAAGAGGAATACTTACAGTGTAACGTATCATGATATAGGGAGCACTGTGACATTATTATATATGTAGACCACTGTCTGAAGGAAAATGTCAGTGTTGCTCTTGTGAGGAAATTATATTTGGCATGTTTGGGTGCACTTCAGAGAGTTGACAGCCACGATGTGTTCAGGTTTTCAGTTTTTCCTCGTAGTTCTGTCAGTCGTGTTACTGAAGTCAAACTTCTGGTGACAACAGTGGCACGTGTGCCAGCTGTGTGTGTCTGCTGCTGCCAGCCATCGCTGCTGTATCTGAAAGGTCAAGCAGAATGTGAGAGGGAGCAGATAACATACTGCAAGTCAACAGGCACCAGTCATTCAAGCACACACAGTCTCCGACACACTCACAATAAGCACATGCCCTCATTAACATTTAACACTGCATGAGCATCATTTGCATACAGAATTAACAAACTCCACCACTTTAGGATTCTGTTTCGATCCGAGTCAGAGTTTTCTGTGACATCTCTCGTCACTTCTGTCCCTTTGGTAGAAATATTGCTCCAACAAATGTCAGATTTTGTGTTGGAAAGCAGCTCAGAAATCCCCATGTGCAGCGAGTCCTGATGGATAGGAGCATTTGTGCATGAAATAAACTGAGTCATTCGAATATATAAACCTAGCTTCTGTGTTGTTATTCTGTTCTGACGAGCTCAGGACACAGGAAAGTAGTCAATAAGAGCCTGATAGATTTATTCATGAAACACTCTTTTGAATGCAGGGGAAAAGAATCTGTATGCATTTGATGTGCACTTGTTAACATTTCAGTGTGTGCATTCTGGAAAATGCTATGTGTAAAACAAGGCTTTGTGTCGTTACAAATGATGAGGGGCTCTATTTGCTCAGCACCAGCTGTTTGCAGAAGCAGCAACACGCTGTTTTGATGCAGGTCGGAGACTGCGACCTCTCGTCATCTGCTGTAGGTACTTAACATGGTCGAAACACCGTTCTCAACTTTACGAGACAATTCATAATTTAAGTACCATTTATGCTTTGTTGTTCCAAATCATTTGCCAGCAGACTGGTTCAGGAATGCGGCAGTGTAGAAGATAATAAGGTGATTGATGGGCTCATTTCTTAATGACTGGTTCTTGGTTCAGGGAGACAGGAAATGATGTTACAGCTTGTTTGTTCCTTGAAAAAACATTTAAAAAACCCTCAATATCAATACATTTTCACTCAGGTTAGATGGATATTTTTGACATTTGTACCTATATTCTGTTGTATTGTCCTTTCATGTCTTATTCATCTATTCAAATTATCCTGCATTGTTTTAATGAGAGTTCTACAACAAATTCTCGGCAAATGCCAAAGAATATTTTGCTGTTGGATCTATAACGTGCAGAGAGATGCGCCTCTATACATCACTGGAAAAGCTTTGCCTCTGTAGGAGGAGGGAGTTAAACCATCTATTCCAGTCTGGAATCATTCAGTGCCCAGCGGTGTGCTCATGCATGTCATACAGTCATAGTGTTCTTCAGAGAAGCGACATTCAACCTCTGTTTAAAAACACGGGATGACTGTCGGTCGGTCTTTTCTCCTGCCGCACACCCTCTCCTGTCTGCAGGCACACTTATGAAATATGCATTTATTAAAGCACAGCGGAGCCCGCTGCCTCCTTTCACTGACGACTTGATCACACGTCGAGCAGCTAGTGAACCAGCTGCTGACTCAACTGTGTACAAGTGAGGCGTTCTTGTCTCTGCTGTGAGGGTGAGTCAGCTGAGTAAAATGTCGTTTCAGCAGCTCAACATGTTTGCACCACGCTTAAAACAGCAAAGCCAAGGCATTAATGTAGATCACTGCTGCTAATGTGATTTCAAGAGCTCATCTGAAACAGGTTGAAAAGGGGTTAAACATTTTCTTAATGTATGGGTTCAGTGCTGGTCGATACATGCTCCTAAACTTTGTATGTCTTTCAGGGCTCAGATATTTTAATGTGTTTCTCTGTAAATCTCTGACTTTGTGCTTAAGCTTTAAAAGTGCTATATAAATAAATAGAAATATTCATATCATCATAATCAGAATCATGTAATTTGGCTTTTTTCACTGAGACTTAACTGAGAGCGAAGCCTTCATTTAACCAGATGGTCATTTTTAAGGGCATCTAGTGTTAAGTAGGGCTCAACAATTAATTGAAATATTATCGAAATCGCAATCTGACACTATGTAATATGGAACATACAAATCGCAGATGAAGGTAAAATGTGTCACAACATACCATAAATGTAAACATACAAATCATATTCTCCAGATGTAAAGGAACATGCTTGTTTGGCACAAGCCCAAACAAAAATCATCAAATCATCCTCATTTTTGTATTTTAAAATAAATGTCAGTGTCAGTGTCAGTGACCACTGGTCCTGGGACACAGTTGTCATGTGTTGGAATCATGAGTTTAGATTTTAGAAAACTTTTTGCTAACTGAAAACTGAATGAATGTTTGATGAGTTTCTGCCTTTTTATAAATCTGATCTGTAGTTTTCTGCAGTTGAATTGCTGGTGCAGAGATCATCAATGCTGCAAAACTGTGTAATGTTGTGAGCAGAACAGGGGCTCAAAAACTGTTATGGCATAATGACAAACACTGGAAAACAGCACCAGCAAACAGAACCAGTGGTAATAAAAAATTGTCTTTTTACAACTTTGTATTTCTAAGAGTTGTATATTAACAGCGCTACAGACTACATCCTCCAAAATGACCACTGCTGAGAGACTCAACAGGGACTGAACGCTGTGTATGAGCTTCAGCAGATTGGTGTTTTTTGTAGGGCTGTTTTATTATGTCCCTGTAGTTTAGCTTTCATGCAGTTGCACTATTTCTCACGTGTTTTGGTCTCTAGGTTTTCTGTACATTTGGGCCCATGCACAGTCTTTCTTCCCACACTGCTGCCAGAGAGAAAGTAATCTCATCAGGTAAAGATGAAAGTGCAGTGAAGATCAGACTCTGTAAATCTGAGGGGTCACAAGATGTTTAACAGGCCAGCTAAGATAGAAATGTGTTTTTCCAACCCTTGCTTTTCCTCTCTGAGGCAAAATCTGACTTTGGACTGTATAAATACAATTGACCTGACTTTTTCCAAGGGATTTTGTAGATATTATGTTATCTTCTTCACATCCTCTGATAATAATAATGTAGTCTGTGTTTCCTCTACCAAAAAACAAAACAAAATATTTTATTTAGTTATTTACTTACTTTGTTTGCTCTATTTGCTCATTTGCTCTCATGAATCTCTGCTTTTTTTTGTTGTCATTTACAGTGGCGTTTCTCTCCTCTGCTTCCTGTTTCACTGTGTGTGTGTGTGTGTGTGTGTGTGTGTGTGTGTGTGTGTGTGTGTGTGTGTGTGTGTGTGTGTGTGTGTGTGTGTGTGT